>NC_080084.1:16016146-16322250 GCF_949987535.1 Balaenoptera acutorostrata | reverse complement strand
CCCCTCTGCCCTCAGCTAATCCAGTAAGTTCTACCAATTCTGTTCTCACCACACCCTCACCTGTGCCATGTCATTCCCTGAGAGCGAGTCCTGGGTTCTTTTAGAGAACTGGGCTGAACATGAAGCTTTTATTTGAAAGGCAAAAGGAAAGCTTCTGTTTCAAAAGAGAAGATTCCAAACGTGTTGGTGGTTGATTCCAAACGTGTTGGTGGTTGATTCCAGTTGTATTAAAAATTCTGGATGCAGGCTTTGCTTTGGACTTCAGTAAACAAGCAAAGAGTCACGGGTAAGAATGGGAACTAGCATTAAACACGATTTTGAAATCCCCTCATTTTGCAGAGGAGGAAAATGAGTCCCAGAGCCTGGAGGTACCTTCAAGGTTACAAGCTCCTTAGTAACAGAGACAGGACTTGCTCTTGGGATTGTGTCTTGAGAGCCCCTCTTTTCTCAACTAGATCTCACATAATGGAAATGGTAAATGCTTGATAATGTAGTTCACATTAAGCCACTAACTTCTTGAGCACATGGTAGCGTATTTTCCCACTCCTGTTAGAAATGTATATAATGGACTCTTTGTAGAAATTTTGGTTTAATCATATCAAAGATATTTCTTGAGAGATTACTGCGGGCCATGTTCCATATGCCAGCATGCTCAGCACCAGGGTGAAAACTGTGAGCAAAAGAAACACTGATTTGTCTTCATGGGGCTTCAGCAATGGAGAGCACAGACCAGTGAACAGGCAGGGGTAGTAGAGTAAGCACTGTGGTTAGGAAGGGAGTCCCCTTTTATCTGAAAGAAATGAAACCACTATCTCGAAAAGATATCTGTAACCCCATGTCCATTTCAGCACTACTCACAAAAGCCAAGATATGGAAACAACCTAAGTGTCCACCGATGGATGAATGGATAATGAAGATGTAGTATATGCATACAATGGAATACTACTCAGCCATAAAAAGAAGGAAGTCCTGCCATTTGTGACAACTTGGTTAGATCTTCAGGGTATTCTGCTAAGTGAAATAAGTCAGACAGAGAAAGACAAATACTGTATGATATCACTTATATGTGTAATCTAGAAAAACCATACTCATAGATACAGAAGATGGTGGTTGCCAGAGGTGGGGAGTAGGGATCGGGCAAAATAGGTGAAGGGGGTCAAAAGTACAAACTGCCACTTATAAGATAAATAAGTCCTGGAGAGGTAATGTACAGCATGGTAGCTATAGTTAACAATACTGTATTGCAAATTTGAAAGTTGATAAGAAATTAGATCTTAAAGTTCTCACCACAAGAAAAAATTTGTAACTCCGTATGATGATGAATGTCAACTAAACTTATTTTGGTGATCATTTTGTAATTTATACATATATCAAATCACTATGCTGTACACCTGAAACTAATACAATGTTTTATGTCGATTATATCTCAAATAAAAAAAAAAAAGAAAGAAAGAAGAAAAGGAAGGGAGTCCCAAGATGCGGGGTGGGGAAAGTCAGAGGAATCATTCTGGAGAAACTGTTTTCTAAGCCAAAACCTGCAGGTCAGCAGGAAGGATTCAGATGGGGAGGTGGGGGGGAAGGGCACTCGGCTCACACTTGCTGTCGTGAGGCGTCGCGTGTCTGCGGGTTAGCCGCGCTGTGTCCTTGGCTTGGGACGCCCTCCACGCCCTGCTCTACCCACACCCTCATCCCCCCTGCCTGCGGAACTCTTCGTCATGCTTTCATTCTGGGGCCAAGTGTCATCCCCCTCGGAAGCTCCTACACCCAGAGCAGGTAAAAGGTCTTTGCTCTGTGTTCCTATAATGTTTTGTTTATCCTTCATTCTAGCAGTTGTCATATGTTGCAGAGACAGCCTTCTCTAGCTGTCTTCCCCACTAGATTGCAGACTCTCAGAAAGCAGGGACTTTGTCCAACTCATGTACTCTATACACAGTGCCTGGTAAAGGGCAGGCATTAAATAAGCGTTAATACGCGATAAAATAAGTGAGTAGCATAAAAGTTAGCCTATAGCTCTCCTAATGCTGACTCAAAAGCACGCAAACCATATATTGTCCTTCAGGTTACTTTTGACGCCTCTCATTTCTAAAAGGCAATGTTCATAAAAACCTTAGGGTTGCCTGTAAAGAGGGTGAAATGCGAACATAGTCAGGAGAGCGGGAGTCACCACCAGCGGGGCATGCGGCTGCCAGGCAGAGGTGCTCTGGCCGTGCCTCTCTTCACTTCCAAACTGCTGAAGGGTGGCAGTTACAGGCTTCCCCCCAGCGTGTCCCAAAGCCCACGGTCCTCCCTGTGGAGAAGCCCGACTGCCCCAAGCTCTGTCCTGCGGGCTTGGACAGTGAGAAGTAACTTCCCTTGCCCTTTCTGGTGGTTTCTCTTGGGCTGCAAGAGGAAAAAATCCCAGGTGGAGACATTTTAGCAATGGTCGTTTATTCAACAAAACAAATTAATTTACAGAAATCTTTATTAAAGTGCCTGCTGTATGCTTGGAAAATCAACCAAGATGCTTATAAAAAAAAGCTTTTCTATGAGCCCTAAAGTACGCTTTCTGACTCTGTCTGCCTGCTCCTACCTCATTAAAATTCCAGATGTCGGAAGGAGGCTATGCTCCATTCCGTGATTTAAGGCCCCCTTTGTTAGTTCAAAGCGACCTGGGCCGCCCTGATGCAGAGTGCCAGGTTCATGTCCTTCGCGGCAGTTCATTGAGGAGGAGGTCAGGTGGGCCTGTCTCCAGAGCAGAGTGATTTTTCTTAAGACGAGGGGTTTTTTGGAGTAACTGGGCCCCCAAAGTATGTGTGAATCTCCAGAAAATGTGCTTTTTTGTTGTTTTTAACAATAGGCTCTGTAACTATTATCAGATTCTTAAAAAGCAAAAAGAATAAAGAGAAGACATTAATAATAATGCAAAAGCCCTCCCCGGACCACCAGCTGACTCGCTGTTCTCTGTACAGTCCAAGTGTCCCCCTACTTTTCCAAACGCAGGACGCTAGACCACCCCTTCTTGCCCCCTTAGTCATTTGAAGGCTCCCAGCTGCCCAGCCACTCATTGCCAGGCAGGGAAAATGCTCGAAGGTGACATCACTAGGCACCTTCAGATCCACACCTTTCCTCCTCCGCCAGGCACATGTTCCAGAATGACTTCCAAGTGATGGCCCCCAAAGGCACTCCCCACTCCAGGATGAGGGGGTCTTCGGCCATCGGTATGCAGCAATGAATTCGGTAAGGCCCCCTCCCCAGGGGAGGAAGTGGGGCTTGGGCTGTGAGGCTGGAGGGTGCCCTAATCCCTTTGGGAGAAACATCAAGCTCTATAAGGGACGTGTCGCTTGTTTTAACCTTTTTCCTGTTTTTGTAAAACTCCAAAACCCATTGATTTTCTTTTATCACTGATGGATATGTTTGCTAATTTGCTAATAATATTGCCTTCCACTGACAGGAAGGAATTTGTATTTGGTTACTTAATTTTCTTTCAGATGCCAGTCCCTTGGGAGGTGGAGGTGTCTTGACAGTGATTAATGGGACATTTTCTTGCTAAAGAGCGGGACTTCTCGTTTATGTCTGGGCTTTCTCTTTTGTTTACTCACTGCCCACCTCCTGAGACATTCCTCAGAGACTGAGACCAGCTCAGATGGGTGTTTAGAGACCAGGAAGGCACTTTTCCTCACCTGCTGTGCTGGTCTAAGCCCCATTCTCCACCTAACCGGAAAGGTCTGTGCTTATTTCCAGAGGACGGCTGTGTTGTGACCCATTGAAGGAAAAAGCAGTGAGTGAAAAAAAAAAAAAGAGTTCTGCCGTCATTGGATTTAAATTGTGGTTGAGAAGACTGGGACATAGGATGGTGCTGGAAACTGAGATGTGGAAGCATTTAGATTGTGAAGCTGGGTGTCCCTTTCCAGGAATGAGGAGAAGTGGGAATCCCTAAAATGAGAATGATTTTTTCCGAGAGAAGTGAAGGTATTCTACCAGTTAGGATGGGACAAAGGTAAGTTGGGCGAGGCACTTTGTGTAACAGAACAAGCCCTGAATTGGGGGCTAAAGGATTGGGTTTTAAGTCTCAACTCTGCAGCTTACTAGCTTTGTGACCTCCGGGAATAACTTCCTTAAGTTCCATTTTGTCATCTATCCCGTAGGAATAGTAATGTATCAGGATAGTTTTACTTGCAGAGAACTGAAAACCCAATTCAAAATGGCTTAAATACTAGAGGAAATGATTTAGCTCATGGCTCATGAAAAGTCCGTTAGTGGCCAAAGCTTCAGGCATGGTTTGATCAAGGGCTTGAACAAACAGAAAACTATGCATCTAGGAAAACATAGTTCAAATACTGTATGATAATGAAAGTTAGTAATGCTCATTATTTAATAAAGTTTGTAAAGTATAAAAAAAAATGATAATAAGATTCCATCTTGGTTGAAAGATGCACACGCCACCAGGAAGGACCCTGAGTCAGACTATGGGCCAAGCAAGATGATTGGCTGGAGACAACCCGGAAACTAACCCCATTACCTTAAAATCTGAGACTTCGAGCCACGTAGCAGAGCAATTCTCCTGGGTTCCCTTACCCTGCTGCTCTCTGCCTGAGTGTCCCTTCCCAATAAAATCTCTTGCTCTGTCAGTACGTGTGTCTCCTCCGACAATTCATTTCTGAGTGTTAGACAGGAGGCCACTTTTGGGCCCTGGAAGGGGTCCCCCTTCCTGCAACATGCTGGTGATGTTGATGAAAAGTAGCATCATCCATGAAGGATTAAAGGGAAGATTAGATAATTTAGCATATATGAGCATTCCCAACACCACCCCTAGCACATAGAAGATGCTCAAACATTAGTCAAATCTGAATTTGTGGTGAAATGTCCTAAATTAGCTTTCTATCGCTCTATAACAATTTATCACAAATTTAGCAGCTTAAAATAATGCCCATTTATTAGCTCACAGTTCTCTAGGTCGGAAGTCTGGGTATGGTGTGCCTGGGTTCTCTGCTCAGGGTCTCACAAGACCGAAATCAAAGTACAGGCTATGCTGCATTCTTATCTGGAGCTCAGGGTCCTTTTCTAAGCTCATGCAGGTTATCAACAGAATTCAATTTCTGGAGGTTATCGGACTGAGGTTTCTCTTTCCTTGTTGGCTGTCAGCAGGGTGCCACTCTCGGCTCCTGACAGGCTACTTTCATCCTCCTTCAAAGCCAGCAATGGAAAAAACTCCCTTGCATTGAATCCTTTTCATGTGTCGAATCTCTGTCTGGGTCTCTTGACCCAGATTTAATGGGCTCACGTGATTACATCAGGCCCACCCAGATAATTTCCCTTTTGATGAAATCAAAGCCATCCAATTAGCAACCTTAATTACATCGGCAAAATCTCTTTTGTCACGTAACATAAAATCATCAACCACATGGGAGTGTTCTCCCTTCATATTCTGAGGATCTGTCCACACTGAAGGTACCAGGGGGTGACAATCTTGGGGGCCATTTTAGAACTCTGGCTACTACATGTTATTAGAATAAAAGCCCAGTTATGGTAACATGCTTTGGTCACAGTGCATGGCATAATAGGGGCACAGTAAGTATTTGTTGAATGAATGAATGGACATGGTACCCAAGGCCCTTCGGGATCTGGCCCATTCTTATCTTCTGCCAACTGATGCCCAACACACACACACACACACACACACATACACACACACACACATACACACTCCTAGGCCAACCCTGCAGACTCAGCTTCCCTAGCCTTTCTGCTCCTCCAAGCCAGGGTCAGTTAGCCTGTGCCAAAAACTAGTAAGTACCCTTATCATAGCATTTACTATAGGGTGGTATGATAGCCCATCCAGACACTGAGAACAGGGAAAGCAGGCTGGTTTGTAATGTGATGGGCCATGAATCTTGACACATATTTTTCCAAAGACTCAGACCTTCTAGAACCAACCACACCCTTCAGCCTAGAATCCCTTAACACTATGCCAGTGACTTGACTATAGACCCCTTTTGGCTTTAGAATTCTGCCTTCATTTGCTTTCTCATCAAGTGAGAAGAGCTTAAGCAAAAGCACACAGTAAACTGCAAAAATGCCACGTGACTGATAAACGTAGGATGCCATATTATGGTTCCACATGAGGCAATGGCATGGGAAGAGCGTTTTGCTTTTCAACCAGGTTTTAAATGTCCTAAATGAACATTCACCTTCCCCTTTGCTACACCACCTGCACTTCTCCCTGCAACACAGGTAGTGATGGGGTAGTAATGAAGAAAAGTGCACACCTTATGAATTTTTCTTCCTGTTTAAAAGTCCATTTCCATTTCATAGAGAAACGTACTACTGGGAAACAATAGGCCATTAGTGTCGAGAGTCAGGGAGGTAGGATGAGATTAGCGTGGTTGAGACTTAGCAGGAAATCCTGAACTGGACCCTCTGTTTTAGTTGTTTTATGAACTTGGATAAGTTCCTCCTCAATCTTAGACACTCCGATAGGCTCTGACGATAAAAAAAAAAAAGAAGAAATAGTTCCTGCCTTTGTGGAGCTGCCAGTCTGCGGGTAGTGATAGAAATGGCGGAAGAAAAATGACATCTGTCTTGGCACGTATTAGAACAGAGGTGGCACAGTACAGAGGAAGGAGCCGGTGGTGGCAGTTGACTCTCATTTTAGTCTGAGTGGGTGTTTCCCAGGAGGAGGAGGAGAAAGGGAGTCCAGGCAGTGGGAACAGCTTTGAGCAAAGGTGAAGAGGCCTAGAGTGGAAAGGGAGCGGGGAAGGTCTGGCACTGGTTGAGGGCCCACAGCCAAAGGCTCTTCCCAGACCTGGGTGCTGCTCAAAGCTGGGCAGAGATCTGAGGAGGGCAGTGCATGAGGGCAATAGAACCATGGAAGCAGTGGCTCAGCCTGTACCATTCATTCGGCGAAACGCAGGTGAGGAAGAGGAGCAGCTTGTTGAGGAACGCTACGGGCATCGCCGGGGTAACAGCACCGGAGAGTTTTTCAACTACCCTGCTTTAGTTACTTCCTCACAGTCTCAGCTCCCTTAGCAAGCTCTCTCCCTATTGAGACAACCTGCCTCCACCTCAGTAGAGTGAAAGGCCCTGGTCTTACGCCAGCAAGGCGTCACCAGGAACAACAGGGACCTTGACGGTGGCTTTGGGTCCTTAGAAAATGGCTGTAGAACTGATTGGCCCCAGCACCTCCACCCAGAGGAACGACCTGGAGCACGAAGTCCCAGGTGTGGTGACAACCTGGCCTCCAGGGTTGGGGAAATATACTCCACGTCTTGACGGATGGAGCCGTGAGGTCCACACCGGGGACAAAGGGATGCATGGAGAATTGGTGTCAGTTTTGCAGCCAGTAAACCACAGTCCAGTCTCTGGCCACAGACGCTCACACGCAGTAATGCGCACCAACCTCCTCCAAGACCTGCAAAAGCTGCATGTAATTATGGCATCGGATGCCGTTCCAAGTTCAGGATCTGGCGACTAACAGCAGGTCCCAAGGTGCTTCCTCTTGATCCAAAGGCTTATGAGCTAAAAACAGAAGTAATCATCCTTCCACACACTGAACGTACAGTAAGGAAACAAGCACAGGGTAACTACAATGAACTCTGCCATCTGAAGAGGGGGAAGATGGGAAGTCACAGGCCTTTGACGATTCTGAAATTTCGCAGTACACACGCTACCCCTTTCCCACACGCTGGTCATGGTCATGGTCATGGAGGTGGCTCTCCCCTCCATTGTTCTCCTTGGCTTTTGGCTCCTCCCTCTGGGACATCTTCCTTTCCCATCACCCTCCTTCACCACTTCTGATGAGGGCACAGGAAAATGTGCGACACCCTCAGCCTTTTCCCTGCTATAAAGCACTGGGGACCCAGAGGCCTTTTACAATTCTGAGTAACTTTAATTTAGAATCTTTTAGTTCGGCCTGAGGGCAGTTTCGCCTCACACTTCCTTTAAAAATGTTCCTGGGGTTACTTTGGATCTGATTTAAATCCACTCTATTTCACCAATTCTTTTTGAGACATGCCAGACTCCGTAGACTTTTTCTCAGCTACTTGTGGTACTCACGCTGCTATGGGACAGAATCTTTAAAGTTCCCAGAAGCTCTCTTGTCCAGCTGAGAGGGTATACTAGGCACTGCTTTAATTCTTTCAAAGGTCTTATAACCACAAGTTTGATTTGTGTTTTACTCTAAGCTTCTATCTTTTTGGCAGTGCCTTGAGTTTGATCTTTTACTGGCTTGATTCACTGGAGATAAGAAAGTTTTCTTTTCCATTCTGGCCTGTTCCACACCCTCTATATTCCCTTTCAATTCAGCTTGCAAACTAGCCAGTTCTTTCTTTAGTAGTAGACATTTGCAAGTTCTCCCTGGAAATCGCATTGCTCAAATCTAAAAGTTCACAAGCTACATTTTCTGTCTTCCAACCTACTACTGGCAATGGTTTTACCAATTGTTTTGCACTATTTAAAATGGAGGGACTTCCCTGGTGGCGCAGTGGTTAAGAATCCGCCTGCCAATGCAGGGGACACGGGTTGGAGCCCTGGTCCGGGAAGATCCCACATGCCACGGAGAAACTAAGCCCGTGTGCCACAACTACTGAACCTGCGTGCCACAACTACTGAAGCCCACGTGCATAGAGCCCATGCTCCGCAACAGGGGAAACCACCTCAAGGAGAAGCCTGTGCACCGCGACGAAGAGTAGCCCCTGCTTGCCACAACTAGAGAAAGCCTGCGTGCAGCAACGAAGACCCAATGCAGCCAAAAATAACTAAACAAATTAATTAAAAAAGAAAAACCTTGAGGTATAATTAACATAGAACATTATATTAAAAAAATAAAATAAAATGGATCATCGTTTTTCTAGACTTCTCCAGTTTTCGGGCCTCTGCTTGTTGTCTGGTCAAGAGAGCAAACGGAAGTGCACAGGGCCTCTAAAGGCCTAGGCTTGAAACAGGCATTCTGCCACTTCCGCTGCATCCTGCTGGGCAGAGCAAATCACAGGCCGACCTGTTCAGAGTGAAACTATGAAGTGGAAGGCAAAAGGGTGCAAATACAGAGAACCATTAACTGGGGACTTCAGTGCAGTCAATCAACCCCAGAGAGACCAATAACCTATTTTACTAAAGTCAGTGTGCTTTGTTACAACACCATTGTTTGTAACCTAATACTCCTCTGGTGTACCCAGCAATGTGCCTGTGACCTTGCCCCTATTTCCAAAATAAAAAGGAAGAAGCATTGTCCCTAGGCAAACACGTCCCACCTCTGACAAGCCTCTCTCTGCTGCTCGAGTTTTTCTCCATATTGGACCTGGCCTTTGGTGGAGAAAAGGATCCTGGCGAACATGATTGTCACCTTATACACATTACGATGTGTGTAAAGTGAACAGCCTTCTGCCATAGGGAAGTCTGACCCTTCAGAGATTCCAAAATAAAAATAAACAAACAAAAGCCATTGTAGTCCCTATTGATAATGCCATTTTAAAAAAAGCAATAATTTGTCTCCAGAAGACACTCAACTGGTTTTCCACTCAAAGCCAAGTGAGTGCCCTAACTTGCCTTTAACGGAAAAAATTTTAAAAACTGAGTATTTTTAGAAAAGTTTTACTGAGGCCCTCTGTTATGGGCTGAACTGTGCCCCCCGCCACCTCTCCAAATTCATACGCTTAAGTCCTAACCCCCAGTACCTCTGAATGTGACTTTATTTGGAGATACGGTCTTTAAAAAGATAATTAAGTTAAAAGGAAGTCATTAGTGTGGGCCCTAATCCAATATGACTAGTATCCTTATGAGAAGAGGAAATTAGGACACAGACATGTATGGAGGAAGGACCACGTGAAGACACAGGGAGACAGTGGCCGCCTATAAGTCAAGGAGAGAAGCTTCAGGAGAAACCAATCCTGCTGCCACCTTGATCTCAGACTTCTAGCCTTCAGAATTGTCAGGACATGAATTTCTTTTATTTAAATCACCCAGTCTGTGGTACTTTATTACAGCAGCCCTAGCAAATTCATACGCTTTCTAAGATGTTGATGACTTTGGGCTCTTTTTTGGCTAGAACGGCTCACTCACACAAGTTTCCTTGTCAAAGTAGATAGCAGAGTTTACTCTTATAACAATTTTATTGAGCACTTACTATTTGCCAAGTACTGTGTTTACATGTATTTTCTCATTTTATCCTCAGAACAATCCTGTAAGATGTGTACTATGTTATGTCTGACTTTTTAGATGGGAAAACTGAGGCTTAAGTGACTAGGAGGTTAAGTGATAGAGCCTGAGTCTCCCAACTGGTAGAACTGGGATTTCACTCCTCTCAGCTGGAAGAGAACTGGGCTTTAAAGTCAGATGGATTTGAGGTCAAATCCTTGCTCTGCAAATTACTAGCTATGCTACCTTGAGTGGTTTACTTAACTACTCTGAGTCTTAGTGTCCACATCTAAAAAAATGGCCACAGTTCACAGGTTATTGTGATGGTTCAATGGTGTAACTCATGCCTACTAAAATCTTTAAAGAAGCCTAGCACAATTCTTATAATATGTCAAGGGCTCAATGAATGCTAGTCTTTGTGTGTTAAGACAACATCAGGCCCGGTTGCCTTACAAGCATCTCTAATCCAGTCAGTCTGTGGGTCAGGGCCAGAGGTCAAGGCTGTTTCCTGCATTACATTTTTTTCCAGTTCCTTGTCCCATCTGCTCTTATGTTTCCTCAAAGGATATGACCTTTACCCATGACCTCAGAGTGTAGATGAGGAGGTCACAAAAGGTCTCATGCAGACCGAAGGAGCGCAAGATTCAACACAAACTGTTGCACAAAGAAATCAAAGGCCACCACTACATCCTCTGAATAAATGGCTGAATCCACACACTCAATAGGAGGGTAGTGATGTGAAGAACAGGTTACGTTCAAAGTGGCAATTTGGAAGGTGTTGCTTTCACTCGATGAGATTTTATTGATCACGAGTATGAGGATGGTGTCGTGCTGGGCACATCCGGGGAGGTAAAATCTGAAGATGCCCAGCACCAGATCAAATGCGGTAAGTGTCTTTAAAAGGTCAAAACATGCTGAGAGGTTAGGGGATGGAGAAGTCATTTCTGGTTTGGAAACATACCAAGCTCTCATAGAGAGGATGGCATTTAGGTAAGACTTGAAGGAAGGGAGGAGAGAGATGGTTTTTTCGTCTAGGCACACTCTGCCCTCAGCCCGGTTGTATGTTAAAGCACAGGGGTCTATATTTAATCGACAGCATAGACAGGCTGAGTTCGTCCTCTTTGTAAGGAGGTGTAGTTTGTAACTTATGACTAATATTCTCCAAAAACTTGTCAGCAAGAGGCTATTCCAGGGACAGTTGTTTGAAGGATAAGCAGTTCTTCAGTCTTTTTTGGCTACTTTGAGATCTTCCCCTGGGATTAAGCCACATGAACCAAGAGTGGGGCCCCTGGATGCCATTGCACGGATGATATTGTGTGGCTACCGGCTGAATTGCGTTCGTAGCAGGTGCCTGGGGTGATGGACAGGACCCCCCATCATGGGGATGCTTTCCAGGCTGCACATCAGCGGAGAGTATCCTGACCTGCTTAGGTAAGGATTATAGGTCTCTTTGATCCAACGGTCGCAGTTTCCCTGAGGAAGCCTCAGCTGGAGAGGCACCAGCTTTTCCTTTCAGGGCTGATTCCTAGAAAGCTTCCTAGTGTCCGATCCGTGGCTCACTTGCAACAAGCATACACATCATTATGGGATGCAGTCTTTCACATCTTACTCTTGGCTCCGTTTGAAATCTCCATCTTTGTTTTCATTCCTTCTTAAGTTCCTCTCTCTTTGATTCACGCCTTCCTGTTCCAGCTTTTCTATCCTTGTGAGCTACTTCCAGTCTTTTCTGAAGGAGGTGTGGTTGAGCCACAATGTCCTTTCATTTCCTTCAAGCCTGCAGATCTGTGCACATGAGGTCTCCTTTGCCTGGAAAACTCTTTCTTTCCTTTCCCCTTTTCCTCTTTTCACTTTTCCACTCTTCCCCCTTGACATCCCGGTAGCTCTGCCCTCTTTTAAGTCTGTTTTGATATCACTTCCTCTATGGGTTCGAGGTCCCTGTGTGTGTTCCGAGGATTGAAGACAGTGATTCATGTAAAATTCCCCGTACAGAGCCTGCCACATGCTAAGGTTTCCTCTCACCTCCAGCCCCACTTTCTGTAAGTGATTACTTTCTTAGCACATCATTCACTAGGAACTGAATCCTTCATGGGAGCAGTGTGCGTTTGTCTCCAAGAGGCAGAGATACAGATACAGAGAAGGTGATCAGGGAGGGCTTCCTGTAGAAGTGGAGCCTTGTGGAAGCATTGAAAGGAGCGAAGACTCCAGACAATAACCAGCCTCACAGAGGGGTGGTAGAAGGTAGGCTGTGGCAATGGACCAATCCTGGGGCCAGCAAGCAGCCCCCAACCCATCTTTCCAGGTCTCTACTCCGATTTTTCAGGGCTTGAGAAATGCAAAGTACTTGGGGATCAGTGTTAGGGGACCTCCGGTGAGCATGTCCTGGGGGTTGTGAGCTCCTCTGTGCATATTTTCCCTCTTTGTGGTTCCAGAATCTAATATACCTCCCTGCTCCAATGCCTGGTAATCTCAGTTGTCTAATCACTTCTCCCTTAGCCTTCCTTTCAGCCAATAACACAGGATACAGTGTCTATTCTGTCCCCAAACACCTTTTCGCCCCTTTGGTGCTCAAAACAACAGAGCTTCCAAGGAGCTCAGAGATCATCTTCATGTACGTCTCTGAAATCACTACATGGTAGCAGAAGAAATGCTACCTTTTTACTCACGGGACGCATGATTCCTTCCACAAGTGTGGATTGAGCTCCTACTAAGTGCCAGGCACTGGGAATAGAGGTACCCAAGGATGGGTGGTAGCCTGGTGCATTTCCCTCAGCCAGCAGGAAATCTGCAGGAGCTGCTCTAAGAGGTGGCCTCAGCCTCTTTAATGCCTTCTGTTACTTCTCCCCCATCCTGACAAGTCAGCAGAAACAAACGATTCAAGGACCCTTTTTTGTGCTCTCTACAAGGGCAGCTTCAAATCGCATGTCTCCTGGTAACCGCTGTAGAGCCCCTCCTACAGGAAAATTTCAGAACTGCAGCTTGAGGATCTGGGACGAGAAAGCGTGCAATGCCAGTCTCAGGGGAGGTGGGGGGAGGTCTCCATTCCTTTCTGGGGGTTTCTTCCATTTCAATGACTCACTCTTCCCATTCACCAACAGTAGTCAGAATAAGGAGTGAGGGGAGGAGCCACCCCACCTTTCTCACTATCTTTGCTTTCCTGTGTCCTTTTAATAAGACGGAGATCTTAATATAATATGGCTACTTCTAATGCAAGGTCAAGTTGAAACATACTATTTCAATATAGTCCTAGCTTAGGGCTGTGGACATAGCAAGGCCTTAATAATTACATGTCATTTGCTTGGTTGTAAGTTCTTGATCCCTGGAACCAAATATGAAGTGAATTTGATCCTCAGACGTTTCTTGTTTTGCGTGGAACCGAGAGGCTTTGAGGAGCAAATCTTAGACCAGGGAACTATCTCTTCTATGGCCAAAGTGAACCAGAAAAGAGAGTCAGGAAGCTCTTCTTACAGTCCTCATGGTGTTCAAGATCTGAGTTTTCCATATTGAAAACAGAGACTCTGCAGACATCAAACATTATACCACCAATTCACTGCCAAGATCAGCTGAGCAAGTGTGGTACCAGCTGGAAAACTCCTATTCCATTTATTAAACAATAGTTCCTCAGGACACTATAGAATTTCACTAATAACTGGCTGAATATATGTTTAAGCCCAGTAATAATGGCTAGCAAACTAAGAGGTACTTACACTTAATTATACCTCTAGCATGTAGGTTGGCACGGAGGGAGGCCTTGATTATCGATGTGTTATGCCCCTACTTTACATATAACAAATGACTTTAATGTGGCTATTCATGTTATAGTTTAAACATGTCAGTAATTAGGAAGTGGAAAATAGGTGTAGCAGAGGGAGTTGTCAGTTTCCTGAGCTCTATATGTGACCTTTTGTGCTCTGTACCTCTGAGCTCAGACTCTCAGCCGAGGGAGGCAAGACCAGCCTTGGGTGGGAGGATGCATGGCGTGGACATCCAGGCATATGATAAGGCTAAGGAGAGAGCTATGCACAGAATTCCATCCGTTTATTTAACAAGTCTTTACTGAGTACCTACTAAGTGCTAAGACTGTTCTAATCACATGAGATGTTAGTAAAAAAAATGGACTCAGAACCCTGCCTCGGTGGAGCTTATATTTGAAGCTTGTTCAGTTATAGAACCCAAAGAGTTGATCACTGGCTCAGAGATGGTCACCGGTGGTGGGCCTGCCCTCGGCCCTGTCCTATCCTGTGCTTCTTTCAACAACTTGGATGAAGACATAAAAGGCATGTGGTCGATTCTGTGGGGAGCAATTGTGAGCACGCACCAGTGCTCATTATGGTCCTTGCTTGATTTTTCATCCTCACCACAATCTTGCAAGGCACGTATTATCGTCACTTTCATTTTAGATCACAGAATTCTGTAGGGCTTACGTGAATTTCCCATCCAAGTTGGCTTCCCTCCCTCTGAAGATGCAAGGCCGAAGATGGTGTAATTAATACTGGACGATGGGATGAGGATTCCAAAAGTCTTTATTATCTGAATAAATGAGCTCAAACTGACAATTTGCACTGAGAGTATAACACAAAGCAGTAAGGTCTAAGACACAACATTTAGAGACTTGAACCCTCTTGGCGCTATTTTTGATGCATTATCTATTTCTGTGATTATTTCCTGCAGTTTATGAGATTTCTGCTTTCCCCTGGTACTCTGGAGGAAGGTGACTTTTAAAATGCAAGATTAATATATTTAATAGCCAAGTTTAAGGAGTAAGGAAATTTAGTGTTAATGTTATTCCAGGGCACAAGCTGCCATGGCCAAGGTGATTTAGGGGATGATCTCTGTTCCAGCTATCTCTGTAATGAACCAACCCCAAACCCAATGATGTAAAATAACAATCATTTTGTTATACTCACTGATTCTGAGTCAGGAATTTGGACAAGCCATGTCAGGATCAATTTGTCTCTACTCCACAATATAAGGGGCTCCATCTGGTAGGACTGCAATGGCTGGGGGTGACTCAGATATCTGGGGGCTGGGATCATCTAGACGCTTCTTCACTCCCATATCTAGTGTCTGGGCTGGAATGACCTGAGGGCTGGGCTCAGCTGGGACTGTCTGTGGGAGGTGTTCCATGTGGCTTGGGCTTCCTCACAGAATGGCAGATCAGGGTAGTTGGATTTTTTAATGGCAACCTGAAGCTCCAAGAGCAAGCATTCTAGCAAGCTAGGTGAAAGGTACACGGCATCTTTTCAACACAGTCTATCAGTCAAAGCAGTCAAAAGCCTGTCCAGATTCAAGGGGAAGAAACATAGACCTTATCTTGTAATAAGAGATATGTCAGTGAACTTGTGGCCATATTTAAAAACCATTGTATCCCTAAGAAGCATATCCTCCCTGTGGGCCTTTAGCTCAATTACTTACAGAATAAGTCCCAATTTGTAGAAGAAAAAACTGGGGAGGGAGGATGTGACTATTGTCTTCAACTCTTTGAAAGAATGTCACATGCAAGAGAGAACAGATTTAACCCACAAGGCTTCAAGTACAGAACTAAGAACCAGTGAATAAATGTCAGAGGAGAACTTCTTAATATTTAGGGATGTCTGTCAGTGGCCAGCTCAGCTAGGAAGACTGTGAATTTTCTGATTTTTGAACTATTGATTAAGCACAAATCAAGAATGTTCTAGAAGAGTTTCAGGCTTTGTCTGGGAGGTTGGATTAGATGATTTCTTTAGGAAAGCAAGGGCTATAAGTGACCACACATCAGAAACATCACCACAGATACAGGGAATGGTGAATAATAGGGCAAGGCTTCAACTGTCTTTTTCCAAGTTACCGCCTGAGACTATGATTTCAGGGATACACCTCTCCTATACTGATGGCTGAAATCCACCTATGAGAGATGATTTCTTTCAATTTAAGATTTTGACCCTTGTTCAAATGTAATAAAATACCCTGGGAGAGCTGAGAGCTGATGCTCTTTTGGGTAATTTGTAATTTAACCTGAATATTTTTCAAGTCCTATTCTGTGAGCATAATTTGACAAGAAAAGACAGGGCATTGAGTGAGAAGGATGAAGGGGAGATGCACCATGACGCAGGGGTTGTGGGAGACGCACAAAAGTCTGGGAGAGCTGAAACTTAACTGTGGCCGCCTTGGTGAAGGGCTGATTTCTTCAGCTTAATTTAAACGGATAAGAAACCACAGTTTTCTGAGCAAACTGGTAGAAAGTGGGTACCCTGTTTGCTACATTTCCTGCACTTGAGAAATGCAACAAGGACCGCAGACCCCTCTTTCCTGCTTGGAGCAGTTGGAGGGAAGCTCTCCCCACCCCCATCACATATTCCTGTCCTCACAGTCTACTAGAGCAGAGATACTCTGAGGCCTAACCCACTTCCTGAGAAGTCATGTCAGCCTCTGTATAAACAAAGCAAAAATCGTAACCATGTATCTCCAAAGCAAGAGCAATCCCAGAGGGAGACCGGGACGGTGTGGCAGGCAGATGCTATCCAAGGGGAACATGCTTCGGGTTGTGCACATTGGATCTGGTCATTTACCAAGGACCTCTTTAGAAGGGCAAGGGTCTCAGACATGCAAACAGAGGCTATAAAATGTATGGCATAAACAGAGCATTCCGTACAGGGAAGAATAAGTAACCAGTGGACTCCTGCACCCTTCCTCAGCTGCACTACCTACCTACACACCCCAAAGAGCTTCTGATCAAAGAGGGCAACATTAAATGTTTCAGCCTGTGTTGACGATCACCCCCCTTCCATTTCTGCATCTTCCTTCCCTCACACAGCCCAGAGCAGGTCCCCTGCACAACCAGCTGTCAGGAAAGCCTGTGAAGTCAGCTATTTGCATCTTAATATGACGTGAAGACAATGGGCTTTGTCCCTTGGCACATTTCAATATGAAGGCTGATCTTAGGGCAGAGTGAAAGGCTGTCCTCCAAGGGAATTCAAGCTCAGGACGAGCGGCTGGGCAGATGCTTGGGGAGGGGAGGTGGCCACCCAGAGTTCCGCAGGCAGCCACCACTTCCATTTCCGTGTATGGGCGGGGCTGTGTGTCAGCTGCTGTTTCACTTGTGGGAGGCCAGAGGATTTGGGCTTTGGGCTGGATGCTGTTCTCCTGGAGAGCAGGTAGTGCGTGGATCTCAGGCTCTGGTCCACGGGTGAGCTGATGTGCCCTCCTGTCTCAAGCATTCTTCCCATGGTCTAGAGAGGAGCCAGCTCACTGGGGATCCACATTACATCCGCAGTGGCCCCAGAGAGCGGAGCGTGCCGGAATCCAGGTGTTCCTCCCAGCTACGGGAATTTTAATTGGGTTGTAAATAGACAAACATGAGATGAAAGGAGAAATCTTCCAACAGAAATTTTGCATGATCCTAGTACTCCAGACCCATGGAAATCTTAGGATAAAAAGTCCCAGGGCTTCCCTGATGGTGCAGTGGTTAAGAATCCGCCCGCCAATGCAGGGGACAAGTGTTCGAGCCCTGGTCCAGGAAGATCCCACATGCTGCGGAGCAACTAAGCCCATGCGCCACAGCTACTGAGCCTGCGCTCTAGAGCCCGCGAGCCACAACTACTGAGCCCGTGTGCCTAGAGCCCGTGCTCTGCAACAAGAGAAGCCACCGCAATAAGAAGCCGGCTTGCTGCAACTAGAGAAAGCCCGCGCGCAGCAACAAAGACCCAATGCAGCCAAAAAAAAGAAAAAGGTCCCAAGTAACACCAAGTGCTATTTATTTTCACCAATGTATATAAAACGAGCCCTGACTCTGTTATGCACTGCCAATAAGCAGCTCTACGGGATCACAGACACGTCAATGGTCCCCAAGGCCCCATAAGGCTATTTTCCTAGTATATCACATCCTCCAAGCCATAGATGTCACAACGCTGTTCTAGCAGAGACTGAATATCATCCCATTATTAGAAAATGGAAGGTAATTCAATATACAAGATTAAATTGAGGCATTTCTTTTTCTTTTCTTTCTTTTTCTTCACTTCCTGAACCAATAGATCTTGGTTGTGTGGAGCTTTTAAACTTTCACAAGCACAGTTACAATGTGATGCTCAACAAATCCATTTTAAAAGGGCCATTTGATAGGACTGGGGGAAAGGAATCAGTGGCTCTACAGATTCATTCAGCATAGATCTTGTCCGAAGAAAGGAAAAATCTTGGAACTCAATATGAATAAATTTAAATGTGACTCAGGGGAGAAAGCATTTTTTATACATGAATTGAGCTATGTGAAACCAGCAGTAATAAACAAGACTTATAATACTATTGACAGCCAATAAACAAGAATGAAAGTCTGAAATTATATTGCACACTAGGAACGAACTCAGACAGCCAATATCCCACTCAGTTGGATAATAACTCTTTATTGGTCCACACACATAGGAATTCAAACTGGCTACATAGGGTGCAATCATGGGATTCTGCAAGGGCATATTTTTGTGGACTTGCGGTGCCCTGACATTGAGAAAAAATATAATTACTTACTCATTATTGGAGAAAAGACTCAGAATCTCTCTCATTTGCATAAGTTAACCATGAAGCATCTTAGTTAGCTAGGCAATTTTCCTTTAAGATTTGTCATAAGTGGTTTTCTATTTTGAATTTTATTTTATTTATTCTTTTATACAGCAGGTTCTTATTAGTTATCCATTTTATACATATTAGTGTATACATGTCAATCCCAATCTCCCAATTCATCACACCACCACCCCTCCCCCGCCACTTTCCCCCCTTGGTGTCCATACGTTTGTTCTCTACATCTGTGTCTCTATTTCTGCCCTGCAAACCAGTTCATCTATACCATTTTTCTAGGTTCCACATACATGCATTAATATACGATATTTGTTTTTCTCTTTCTGACTTACTTCACTCTGTATGACAGTCTCTAGATCCATCCACGTCTCTATAAATGACCCAATTTCGTTCCTTCTTATGGCTGAGTAATATTCCATTGCATATATGTACCATATCTTCTTTATCCATTCGTCTGTCGATGGGTATTTAGGTTGCTTCCATGACCTGGCTATTGCAAATAGTGCTGCAATGAACATTGGGGTGCATGTGTCTTTTTGAATTATGGTTTTCTCTGGGTATATGCCCAGTAGTGGGATTGCTGGGTCATATGGTAGTTCTACTTTTAGTTTTTTAAGGAACCTCCATACTGTTCTCCATAGTGGCTATATCAATTTACATTCCCACCAACAGTGCAAGAGGGTTCCCTTTTCTCCACACCCTCTCCAGCATTGGTTGTTTGTAGATTTTCTGATGATGCCCATTCTAACTGGTGTGAGGTGATACCTCATTGTACTTTTGAATTGCATTTCTCTAATAATTAGTGATGTTGAGCAGCTTTTCATGTGCCTCTTGGCCATCTGTATATCTTCTTTGGAGAAATGTCTATTTAGGTCTTCTGACCATTTTTTGATTGGGTTGCTTGTTTTTTTTAATATTGAGCTGCATGAGCTGTTTATATATTTTAGAGATTAATCCTTTGTCTGTTGATTCGTTTGCAAATATTTTCTCCCATTCTGAGGGTTGTCTTTTCATCTTGCGTGTAGTTTCCCTTCTTTTAAGTTTCATTAGGTCTCATTTGTTTATTTTTGTTTTTATTTCCATTTCTCTAGGAGGTGGGTCAAAAAAGATCTTGCTGTGGTTTATGTCAAAGAGTGTTCTTCCTATGTTTTTCTCTAAGAGTTTTATAGTGTCCAGTCTTACATTTAGGTCTCTAATCCATTTTGAGTTTATTTTTGTGTATGGTGTTAGGGAGTGTTCTAATTTCATTCTTTTACATGTAGTTGTCCAGTTTTCCCAGCACCACTTATTGAAGAGACTGTCTTTTCGGCATTGTATATCCTTGCCTCCTTTATCATAGATAAGTTGACCATAGGTGCGTAGGTTTATCTCTGGGCTTTCTATCCTGTTCCATTGATCTATATTTCTGTTTTTGTACCAGTACCATATTGTCTTGATTACTGTAGCTTTGTAGTATAGTCTGAAGTCAGGGAGTCTGATTCCTCCAGCTCCGTTTCTTTCCCTCAAGACTGCTTTGGCTATTTGGGGTCTTTTGTGTCTCCATACAAATTTTAAGATTTTTTTGGTCTAGTTCTGTAAAAAATGCCATTGGTAATTTGATAGGAATTGCATTGAATCTGTAGATTGCTTTGGGTAGTATAGTCATTTTCACAATATTGATTCTTCCAATCCAAGAACTTGGTATATCTCTCCAACTGTTTGTATCATCTTTAATTCCTTTCATCAGTGTCTCATAGTTTTCTGCATACAGGTCTTCTGTCTCCCTAGGTAGGTTTATTTCTACATATTTTATTCTTTCTGTTGCAATGGTAAATGTGAGTGTTTCCTTAATTTCTCTTTCAGAGTTTTTCATCATTAGTGTATGGGAATGCAAGAGGTTTCTGTGCATTAATTTTGCATCCTGCAACTTTACCAAATTCATTGATTAGCTCTAGTAGTTGTCTGGTGGCATCATTAGGATTCTCTATGTATAGTATCATGCCATCTGCAAACAGTGACAATTTTACTACTTCTTTTTCAATTTGTATCCTTTTATTTCTTTTTCTTCTCTGATTGCCATAGCTAGGACTTCCAAAACTATGTTGAATAATAGTGGCGAGAGTGGACATCCTTGTCTTGTTCCCTGTCTTAGAGGAAATGCTTTCATTTTTTCACCATTGTGAATGATGTTTGCTGTGGGTTTGTCATATATGGCCTTTATTATGTTGAGGTAGGTTCCCTCTATGCCCACTTTCTGGAGAGTTTTTATCTTAAATGGGTGTTGAATTTTGTCAAAAGCTTTTTCTGCATCTATTGAGATGATCATATGGTTTTTATTCTTCAGTTTGTTAATATCGTGTATCACATTGATTGATTTGTGTATATTGAAGAATCCTTGCATCCCTGGGATGAATCCCACTTGATCATGGTGTATGATCCTTTTACTGTGTTGTTGGATTCTGTTTGCTAGTATTTTTTTGAGGATTTTTGCATCTATATTCATCAGTGATATTGCTCTGTAATTTTCTTTTTTTGTAGTATCTTTGTCTGGCTTTGGCCTTTGTCTGATGGTGGCCTCATAGAATGAGTTTGGGAGTGTTCCTTCCTTTGCAATTTTTTGGAAGAGTTTGAGAAGGATGGGTGTTAGCTCTCCTCCAAATGTTTGAGAGAATTCACCTGGGAAGCCATCTGAAACCTGGACTTTTGTTTGTTGGAAGATTTTTAATCACAGTTTCAATTTCATTACTTGTGATTGGTCTGTTCATATTTTCTATTTCTTCCTGGTTCAGTCTTGGAAGGTTATACCTTTCTAAGAATTTGTCCATTTCTTCCAGCTTGTCCATTTTATTGGCATAGAGTTGCTTGTAGTAGTCTCTTAGGATACTTTGTATTTCTGTGGTGTCTGTTGTAACTTCTCCTTTTTCATTTCTAATTTTATTGATTTGAGTCCTCTCGCTCTTTTTCCTGATGAGTCTGGCTAATGGTTTATCAATTTTGTTTATCTTCTCAAAGAACCAGCTTTTAGTTTTATTGATCTTTGTTAGTGTTTTCTTTGTTTCTATTTTATTTATTTCTCCTCTGATGGTTATGATTTCCTTCCTTCTACTAACTCTGGGTTTTGTTTGTTCTTCTTTCTCTAGTTCCTTTAGATGTAAAGTTAGATTGTTTATTTGAGATTTTTCTTGTTTCTTGAGGTAGGATTGTATTGCTATAAATGTCCCTCTTAGAACTGCTTTTGCTGCATTCCATAGGTTTTGGATTGTCGTGTTTTCATTGTCATTTGTCTCTAGGTATTTTTTGATTTCCTCTTTGATATCTTCAGTGATCTCTTGGTTATTTAGTAACGTATTGCTTCACCTCTACGTGTTTGTGTTTTTTACATTTTTCCCCCTATAATTGATTTCTAATCTCATAGCATTGTGGTCAGAAAAGATGCTTGATATGATTTCAATTTTCTTAAATTTACAGAGGCCTGATTTGTGACCCAAGATGTGGTCTATCCTGGAGAATGTTCTGTGTGCACTTGAGAAGGAAGTGTAATCTGCTGTTTTTGGATGGAATGTCCTATAAATATCAATTAAATCTATCTGGTCTATTGTGTGATTTAAAGTTTCTGTTTCCTTATTTATTTTCATTTTGGATGATCTGTCCATTGGTGTAAGTGAGGTGTTAAAGTCCCCCACTATTATTGTGTTACTGCCGATTTCCTTTTTTATAGCTGTTAGCAGTTGCCTTATGTATTGAGGTGCTCCTATGTTGGGTGCATATATATTTATAATTGTTATATCTTCTTCTTGGATTGATCCCTTGATCATTATGTAGGGCCCTCCTTGTCTCTTGTAACATTCTTTATTTTAAAGTCTATTTTATCTGATATGAGTATAGCTACTCCAGCTTTCTTTTGATTTCCATTTGCATGGAATATCTTTTTCCATCCCTTCACTTTCAGTGTGTATGTGTCCCTAGGTCTGAAGTGGGTCTCTTGTAGACTGCATATATATGGGTCTTGTTTTTGTATCCATTCAGCGAGCCTGTGTCTTTTAATCCATTCACGTTTAAGGTAGTTACTGTTATGTATGTTCCTATGACCATTTTCTTAATTGTTATGGGTTTGTTTTTGTAGGTCCTTTTCTCTCTTTTGTTTCCCACTTAGAGAAGTTCCTTTAGCATTTGTTGTAGAGCTGGTTTGGTGGTGCTGAGTTCTCTTAGCTTTTGCTTGTCTGTAAAGCTTTTGATTTCTCCATCGAATCTGAATGAGATCCTTGCCAGGTAGAGTAATCTTGGTTGTAGGTTCTTCCCTTTCATCACTTTAAATATATCATGCCACTCCCTTTTGGCTTGTAGAGTTTCTGCTGAGAAATCAGCTGTTAACCTTATGGGAGTTCCCTTGTATGTTATTTGTCATTTATCCCTTGCTGCTTACAATAATTTTTCTTTGTCTTTAATTTTTGTCAATTTGATTACTATATGTCTCAGCATGTTTCTCCTTGGGTTTATCCTACCAGGGACTCTCTGCGTTTCCTGGACTTGGGTTGGCTATTTCCTTTCCCATGTTAGGGAAGTTTAGATTTCAACTCTAATCTCTTCAAATATTTTCTCGGGTCCTTTCTCTCTCTCTTCTCCTTCTGGGACCCCTATAATGCGAATGTTGTTGCGTTTAATGTTGTCCCAGAGGTCTCTTAGGCTGTCTTCATTTCTTTCCATTCTTTTTTTCTTTATTCTGTTCAATGGCAGTGAATTCCACCATTCTCTCTTCCAGGTCACTCATCCATTCTTCTCCCTCAGTTATTCTGCTATTGATTCCTTCTAGTGTATTTTTCATTTCAGTTATAGTATTGTTCCTCTCTGTTTGTTTGTTCTTTAATTCTTCTAGGTCTTTTTAAAACATTTCTTGCATCTTCTGGATCTTTGCCTCCATTCTTTTTCTGAGGTCCTGGATCATCTTCACTCTCAGTATTCTGAATTCTTTTTCTGGAAGGTTGCCTATCTCCACTTCATTGAGTTGTTTTTCTGGGGTTTTATCTTGTTCCTTCATCTGGTACATAGCCCTCTGCCTTTTCATCTTGTCTATCTTTCTGTGAATGTGGTTTTTGTTCCACAGGCTGCAGGATAGTAGTTCTTCTTGCTTCTGCTGTCTGCCCTCTGGTGGATGAGGCTATCTAAGAGGCTTGTGCAAGTTTCCTGATGGGAAGGACTGGTGGGTAGAGTTGGGTGTTGCTCTGGTGAGCAGAGCTCAGTAAAACTTTAATCCTCTTGTCTGCTGATGGGTGGGGCTGGGTTCCCTCCCTGTTGGTTGTTTGGCCTGAGGCGACCTAACACTGGAGACTACCTGGCTCTTTGGTGGGGCTAATGGCCGACTCTGGGAGGGCTCGCGCCAAGGAGTACTTCCCAGAACTTCTGCTGCCAGTGTCCTTGTCCTCACAGTGAGACACAGCCACTCCCTGCCTCTGCAGGAGACCCTCCAACACTAGCAGGTAGGTCTGGTTCAGTCTCCCCTGGGGTCACTGCTCCTTCCCCTGGGTCCCGATGTGCACACTACTTTGTGTGTGCCCTCCAAGAGTGGAGTCTCTGTTTCCCCCAGTCCTGTCGAAGTCCTGCAATCAAATCCCTCTGGCCTTCAAAGTCTGATTCTCTAGGAATTCCTCCTTCCGTTGTCGGACCCCCAGGTTGGGAAGCCTGATGTGGGGCTCAGAACCTTCACTCCAGTGGGTGGACTTCTGTGGTATAAGTGTTCTCCAGTTTGTGAGTCATCCACCCAGCAGTTATGGTATTTGATTTTATTGTGATTGCGCCCCTCCTACTGTCTCATTGTGGCTTCTCCCTTGTCTTTGGATGTGGGGTATCTTTTTTGGTGAGTTCCAGTGTCTTCCTGTCGATGACTATTCAGCAGTTAGTTGTGATTCCAGTGCTCTCACAAGAGGGAGTCTGTCATAAGTGGTTTGCATAAAAAATAGGACCATAACAACTCGCCTGAGTTCTAAAGAATGTTTACTGTTTCTATAATTTGATATTTCTGCTGTGCTCTCTGGATATGAAAGTCTCTAGTACCTTGAATTTTCCCTTTTCTTATAGTAATAGGAGAAAAGATTGGTCAGTCTTATAGGGAGTAACTATGTTTGGCTACCTAAGGAAGGAAGCTGTAGTGGTGTTTACAGGACACATACTTGTCATTGGGAAATTTCCTTGATGCAGTGGTCGCTTACAATTATACCACCAGGCAAGATATCCCTGAGATCATGGAATACAGGGGCTCACACCAAACGAATATGCTTGAAATGTATAGTTTATTGAAGCCTTTCAAAAACAGAGCTAGAAGCAAGAAGGGACAGATGAGGTAGGGAAACACAGTTAAGATAGGGTGCAGGTGGGGTGGAGGGGCCACACTACCTGATCCAGTATTCATGCATCCTGTCTCTCTCTCTCTCTGCCTCATTAGCCTTCTCCACTGATGGCAGGTTATGCAGATGAGAGGAGGTTTATGCAAGAGGGTTCAGCCCGAAGGTGCCTGAAACCAACACACGTTTGCTGTTTCACAGAGACACCGGGCAAGTCCCCTGACCAATAAATATGCCAATTAGCCTGATAAGCAGCTTTGGATTTTATCTACATTCCTTAGGCAAAAGGTACATGATGCCAGAAGGGGCATCATTTATGGGTGGTCAATGTAAGACCACATGAATATTGAGTGTCTCATATTCCTCATATATATTTAGAGGTTCATGAATATTTGTTGCCTCTGGGTTCTTGGTCTATGTTCAGCAATACATGCTTTACCAACTTTATCTATGTCTAACCTGTCTCAAGGGTTACTAACTTACTTATGTAACCCTAACACATTTTATGACTTTTGTCAATGTCTCATGAGCTACTTGCTCTTTCTTACCTATATCCCATGTATCTTAGGAGTTTCATCCATTTTACCGTTTTCTTGTCTTCTACAGCAGAATTGAATATTCTCAAAGAATACAGCAAATACACATTACAGTGTAGATTGCCTCTATGCTGATTCCCTTAAGTTCTAGAAGGTATTTATCCATTCATGTCTTCTTCCATCTGCTCATCGATGCAAAGAAAACATACACATTGAACACCTACTCATTGCCAGGCATCTATCTAGGCTGTGGGAATATGCGGATGAAGATGATACAGTCTAGCCTGAAAGGGATGACAGTTTAGTACTAAGAGAGGCATAAAAATAAATACCAACATGAAGTGTCATGGGTTTTGTAATAAATTTTGAGTGGAGAATAGTGGGACAGAAGCACCACATGATCCTGTGTACAGGGTGTGCGTGGGCGGGAGAGACAGTGATATGGCTTCTTAGAGGATGTGGTGCCAGAGCTGAGTCTTGAGCGATGAATGTGTTTCCCAGGCAGAGGCGAGAGGAAGGGCCATCCAGAGAGAGGGAGCAGGGTGAGCTTGGCCACGGAGGCTCGGAGGACATGCTGAAGTGTCCCAGGCAGAGAAGGGGCAGAGAGAGGAAGCCAGGCAGCGTGATACCTTGAATTCTAAGAGAACAGGAGAATATTCTGTTCCTTTAAATGCTTGATCCCATCCTCTTCATAGTGTGAAGGGAAACTTCCATCGGGTCCCTCCCTGAATTGTGTGATTTATTATTTGGGAGGCCTTCACTTCTCAGAACCCTGTCTTCCTCATCTGTGACATGCAAATAATAACCCCAAGCTCAAAAGGTTGTTGTGGGGATTGGGAGATCGTTGATGGAAGTGGTTAGCCATCTGCCTGGCATCTAGAAAGCCTCCCCCAAAATAGTAATGATCACTAATATAACCATCTTCATGACCAGTGGTCCCCCACCTTTTTGGCACCAGGGACCGGTTTTGTGGAAGACAATTTTTCCATGGACGGTGGGGGAGTGGTGATTCAGGCGGTAATGTAAGCGATGGGGGGGTATGGTTCAGGAGGTAATGCCAGTGATGGGGGAGCGGTAGAGGAAGCTTTGCTCGTTCGCCCGCCGCTCACCTCCTGCTCTGAGGCCCACTTCCTAATAGGCCATGGACCGGTACCGGTCCATGGCCTGGGGGTTGTGGACCCCTCTTCATGACCACCCCAACTTTCCAGAGGGTTGAGTGAGATCTAATGGGGTTTTGGCATCTCAGACAACATGATCATTCACAGAATGCCTAGTGACGCTCAGAGAAACATTCAGATGGTGGCAATTGTCCATCCTTAGAGCAAAACGAACTTACAGTCATAACCCGGACAGGTAACCGTACCTGAGCCATACCATGAAGTTCCCTGGAAATAATAATGATGATACTGGGGCTTCCCTGGTGGTGCAGTGGCTAAGAATCCACCTGCCAATGCAGGGGACATGGGATCGAGCCCCGGTCTGGGAAGATCCCACATGCTGCGGAGCAACTAAGCCCGTGTGCCACAACTACTGAGCCTGTGCTCTAGAGCTTGTGCTCCACAACAAGAGAAGCCACCGCAATGAGAAGCCCACGCACCACAACAAAGAGTAGCCCCCGCTCACCACAACTAGAGAAAGCCCGCGTGCAGCAACGAAGACCCAACACAGCCATAAAGAAATTAAATTAAAAAAAAAAAAATGGTGACACTGTCCTATGATTCCATTAGTCTGTCCAAAATGTAGAAAGATGCCATCTGTTTAATTTTGTGACATTTGGGACAGTAGGGAAATTTGAAACCTATATATTTTTAAGTTAACATCATGTAATATTGGAAGTGCTTATCTCGAAAAGATAGCTTGGACGAGGCACCGTGGAACAATGCCCTGAGGTCTCAGCTGCCCAGCTGGGTCAAGGCTGGGCAGACGGTGACTTGCCTTTGTTTCGGGCTGACAGAGGGACAATGGGAAGTGTCTGGGGATGATTTGTGCTGCCAGCATCTTCAAAAATGAGAGACGATGGAGGGGAAAACACTACCCTGGGCAGGGCTGGTGGTGTAAGAAAATGATGACTCAGTTCATCGCTTTGACCCGCGCGGTGTTTTGTTTAAAATTGCGCTGGTCAATTCCTTCAGCCTCAGGAAGAGAAACAACTCTTGTCAATAAATTATAGTGGATGTGGGGAAATCACTCCTAGGGTGAAGTTTGGGACTGAACGAGTCCCGGGAGGTCAGTGCCCACAAAAGCAGCTGCCAAAATTCACATTTTTCCATTTGCCCGCTGGTTCAGAGTGGATATAAATCCACATAATGCAGCCTTAGAGCTCCCTGCCTGCTGGTGATGCGCTGAGATAAAGGTGGGGGGAGGACATATGACCCCGAGCTGCTAGACTTGCCTGACAAACGCAGACTCTGCTTCAGAATAACCCGACCGCTCTTGGCATCTTTTCTAGATTTCTGGAATCTTCTGGAAAATGTGAGTTTCTCATTAGAAATAATTAATCTGTACTTAATGCCCAAACTAGAGGGCAAAAATATTTAGATCTGTAAAGATATATTTTAATTATAAAAATTATACATATATATGTGCGTTGCAAAATTTTCAAGAGTACTTAAGTGTGATCAAAATAAAGTGAAAGCCCTTTTCTCCCTATTTCTCTATTAAGCCCAGGGCTTAATGTTTCTGTTTTCTTATTTCCCCATAGAGGTGTAGAAGCACAGGGCTGACACCAGTCTCCAAGAAGAGGAGAGAGATTGACTTTAGTCATGCTTGGGCGGGGGTGAGGGAGGAGGTGTTGGCTGATTCACACACCAATTTTTGTCTATGACCTTTGGCAATACATCTTTCTTGTGCTGGAATAGAATTTTCCAGTTGACAAAGCACTTTCAAATGCATTCAATTTGACCAATACCCTATAAAGTAGGAGGATAGGGAAAGTGTCGTTAGTGTCGGATTAGTGTTGGTTTCCAGATAACAAAACTGAGGCTCAGAGAGCGTAGAGCCCTTGGCCAAGGTCACCTAGCATCAAGCAGAGCCAGAACTGGTAGTCTGTGCTGTGACAGGCCTACCCCTCCAGGTCCCTGAGAAGGCCAGTTGGAGGCCAGCCTGTAGCTTATGGAGTGACTCGGGCTGCACAGATCAGGGCTGGGGCCAGGGTCTGGCTCAGAGAAATCCCTCAACAAACAGGTCGCCATTAGTACCAGAGCATCTTTAGGTATCATCTCTTCTACCTTTACCACCATGACTTCGTCTCAATCCAGATTTGTTTTTCTGGACCTAGCATGGCTGATGAAGCTAATAATACTAAATCTTTTTTTTCCTTGCCAAGATGATCTATATTTGGGGGAAGTGTGGCTCTTCTCCTCTTATATCCCTTTTGTATATTTTGAGTCGGGAGTGATTCTGCATGAGAAACACAGGCCAATTTCAGCCATAACTGCATTGGAAGGAAGAGGATCACGGAAATTTTAATGAAAACGCCAACACAGTGAGAATAGGAATCAGTTCTTTTGCAGTAAGAAGCAGTGACTTGGCTCAACAAGCAACAAAACCTTTAGTTTGTGTTCATGAAAATTATGATTATCTCCAGCTCCACTGAGATTTAAACCAAGGGGAGAAAAACAGTTTTAAAAGTTCAGATGCAGTTCACTCGAAAGTTTGTCTCCAGACTTGGAGAACATTTCAATTTTTCACAAGGGCCCCCAAAGAAAGAGGTTGGTATCTTGTAAAGAAGAACACAGATTCTCTAGATCACAAGGATGCTAGTTGTCTGTGCTTTGTAGCTCAGGACTGTGAAGCAGCAGGATTAACAATGAATGACATGAAGGACTCACCAGAATCAGCCTCGAGGGCTGTGCCGAGAGCGGGACTGCACCGCGATGGCAGTGTTGCCCTTCCGTCAAGGTCGAGTGCATGTGCTTGGTGGGTCCTAGCTGGGGGTGGGGGAGGTAGAAGTGAGATGTGCGTTGTGTGTGTTTGGGGGACAGAGAGACCAAGCTTGATCAGCTGTGATGCCTGAGCCAGTCAGGTGAACCGTCTACTAGAGGCTGCAAGGAGAGTCACACAGTCAGACAGCTGTTGCCATGGAGTGGTAGGAGGAGACCATGGTGTCTGTCCGCCACCCAGTCTTCCGTGGGAAAGAGAAGGAAAATGCAGTTTCACAGAAGTGTCTCCGTGCTAGCTCCTCATATGATGTATGGCAGACACTGCTAATATCCACCTTTCTGGAAGAGACACACTATGTTCCTCTATTCACACAGAAAAATAGCCTGTGAGCAGATGTGTGGGTTTTCTACACCAAGCAATTCTGACACTAACTGCCTGGAGTTAGTGCAAATCCCACAAGAAAAAGTCCCACAAGACCGCCCTCCGCTTCAGACACCAACTGCAAATAGTGGGTCCCCAGGTGACTCACAAAATCCGCCTGACTTGGCTACAAGTGGGAGGGTCCCATGACTCCCTCTAGGGTTCCATCATTTGCTAGAACAGTTCACAGAATTCAGGGGAACCCTTACGGATGTTTACTGGTTTCTCATATAATAAGGGATATGATAAAGAATACAGATGAACAGTCAGATGAAGATATACACAGGGTGAGGTCTGGAAGGGTCCTGAGGGCAGGAGCTTCTGTTCTTGTGGAGTTGGGGTGCACTACCCTCCCAAAACATAGATCTATTCACCTGCCCAGAAACTCTCCAAATCCCATACTTTGGGGATTTTTCTGGCGACTTCATCATGTAAGCATAAGACTAAATATTAGCAGGAACTGGGGAAGAGACCAGTATATATACATTTCTTATTATTTCACACCAACCTAATTCCCATTCCTTCACCCTTTATTACTCAGAGAATTACAATTTTGTTCCAGGAGCAGCCCAAATAAATTACATTCACAGTATCGCTTGCTTTTAGGGATGATCATATGACAAATCACAGTTCTGACCAATGAGAAGTAGTTAGAAGTCTACTGGGGATTTCCGGGAAAGTTCTGGTCTCCTGATTTCATGCCTCTCCATGGTAGTTTACAAGAGTGGCCACAGATTCCCAATGCTATACTTTCGGAATTGACTTTGCAACTCCTTCCATCAAGAGGCAGAGACTATTCCTCCACTCCTTGACTCTGGATTGTGATTTGCTTTGGCCACTGCACAATTACAAATAAGATAAACCAAAACAGAACGGAGGTTGCCCTCTCTGGCTGCTCTGGAAAACCTGAGACTGCCATGGGAAGACACCAGGGCTGGCCTGCTGAATAATAAGAAACGTGTGGCCCAGGTACTTCCATTGCTCTGGCCAACAGCATGCCAACCACCAGAGTCATAAATGAGCCATGCTAGATCATCCAGCCTTCAGCGAACCTGCCTTGCAGCTGCATGGCTGAGCCCAACAGAGGTCAGAGGAGCTAGCCCAGACCTGAAGAATTACTCAGCTGACTGACAGAATGGCAGTTATTTCAAGCCACTAGATTTTGGGCTTTATTACCCAGCAAAAGCAAATGGATGTATACCTCTTCCCCAGATCACTTTCTTCTTCCTACCTGGAATGTGGACGTGAGGCTAAATACGGAGCAACTACCTTTGCACCCAGGGGGATGAATGCATTTCAGAAAGACGGAAGGGGCCTGGTAAACCGATGATGTTGTAGAACTAATGGGTGTACCGTCCTAGGACTGCCTGCCTCCAGACTTCATGTTTTGTGAGAAAAATGCAATCCTATGTGATTAAACCATTTGTATCAGCTAGTTCTTAGCTGCAGACATTGGAATCTATTTCAGGTAATCTGGGTAGAAGGTGGTTTATTAAAAATACACTAGTTAGCTTATAGAACCTTTAGAAATTTAGAAAACCAGTCTATATTCTACTTAATCCAGAAAAGAGCAGCCAGATACAACAGAGCCAGGAGAAAAGCCTAACGACCATGCAGCACTGTCTAGTGGAAAAGCAAGTTCACAGCCTCGCACTCCCTGTACCTATGTTATTAGGGAATGGACACCAAAACACCCTCCATGGCCACCCTGGAAGAGTGGATGTAATGTCTGTTCTCTGTCTGTCTGTACTCTCCACATGTAGCTACTCCCACTCTGCTCACTTGTGCCTCAGAACCTCATGCAAGAGCATCTAGTTGGTAGAACCATGTGTTTTATTCACTTCCTCTTCACCCAGTTGGTGAGGGAGGGGTTCCTGCTCCAGGGTTATGAGGGTGGCTGAACTCATGACACCAGCACTGGACAGGTGAGGTGACAGCAGTTTCTTAGTCACAGGTACTCACAGTCTGGGGAAGGAGGACACTGCACACCATGCAGGACCACACAGGGGTTGCACTCAGGAACAGAGCTGACAAGCAGGAGCTGTGTGAGGCAGGCTTTGTAGTAACAAGAGGGTGAGGTGACCCCTGCTTCCCAGGGGAGGATGTGATTGGCTTGTTGAGTAATTCATAGACTGCAGGAAGCTGAAACCCAGTACTCAAGGATAAGCAGGCACAGTGGTCCCCGTGATAGGAAAGGCTGTTTGGCTAAGGGACCTTATCCGCTGAGGCAGAATGGGCAGAGACTTGAGATTAGGCTAATTTTACCTGATATCAAGGCTGCATGTAATAGTAAATCTAAATTCAGGCTTATGCCATACCATGTCTCAAGCAAGCACCCTAGCTGGAGGAAATTTGGGAAATGTAATTTTAGTTTCCTATTCTCAGGAAGGCAAGCTAAAGGGGGTTGAAATAAGTGATGGGGGAGCAATAGTCCACCTCTTTGTTATCCAACATCTATATACACCCTTCTTTCCATAATTAAACTTTTAGATAACAACCTCAGCCACAACAGCATGCACCTACCTGATGTCATGTCATTGTCCTTACACAAATGAAAATGCACTTACCTTCTCCCTAAAAGGAAAGATTCAAAGTCTCATTGGTCAGTACCTCCACCTCTGCATGATATGCATTCCTTCTCTAACACAGACACAATCCTGTCTAGCTACCCAGTAGCCTGGGGAATAAATAAATAGTAGGGGGTGGGAGGGACTTCCCTGGTGGTCCAGTGGTAAAGAATCTGCCTTCCAATGCAGGGGATGTGGGTTCGATCCCTGGTGGGGGAACTAAGATCCCACATGCCGCAGGGCAACTAAGCCCACACGCCACAACTACAGAGCCCACGCGCCACAACTACAGAACCCACGCACCCTAGAGCCCACGCGCCACAACTAGAGAGAGAAAACCCGCACGCCACAACTAGAGAAAAGCCCACACACTCCAACTAGAGAGAAGCCCAAGTGCCACAACAAAGAGACCGCACGCTGTAACGAAAGATCCTGCATGCCTCAATGAAGATCCCGTGTGCCGCAACTAAGACCCGATGCAGCCAAAAACAAAAACAAAAACAAAAACAATAATAATAAGGCAAATAAATAAATAGTGGGGAAAAGGGAGGGGAAAATTGTAAATACACACTCCTACACACTCACACACTCTTACTCACTCACATATACATCAGAGAAAGGAAGAAAATATAGGTAGCCACTGTAGCATCTTCTGCAACTAGCAGCAAGCAGCGACAAGAGCGTATAGCAGTGCCCAACAGAAGTGCCAGTGGTGCCATGCAGATGCGATGATGCCAAATGGGCATGGTGCTATGTAGAGAGGCCAGGAGCAGAGAAGGGAGAAAAGGGGAGCTGAACAGGTTGTACAGAAGCACTTATGGGACCAGCCAGGGCTTCTGGAAATACCAGAGGGAGAATTTTTGCAGGGGTCTGGGTTCCTGCATTAAAAGTGAGACAAAACTTACAGAGGAAGAAAAGCAAAATGCATGTTAAAGAATTAAAAAGACATAGTCATGCCACAAGAAATTAATGTCCAGTGGGAAGACAATTATTCAATGCACAAAATACCTACAGAGAAAATACACGTAGTATAAGATTAAGGATGTCCTAGTTCTATAAGTACTGAGATAAGGCAGGAAGGTAGGAAGGGGCTGATCTGGAAAAGACAACAGATCACCATGCTGTCCAATGGCTTGTACAGTGCTACTTCTGTGTTCTCAGAAGGGACAAGAGCTACCAAGGCCCAGAGAAGTTAAGTGACTTGCTTTAGGTCACACAGGTAGTGAGTAACAGGGAAAGAATCCTTCATTATACCACACCATGGCAAACCATCATGGACTGACTTGTAGGAAATAAGTCTATGCTGGTTTCTCCTTGCACTTTTCACTCTCCTTTCAAAGAAAAGAGCTACTGGGTATTTTTGATTAAGTCATTGGATTTCCTCATGCCTCCAAGTAGGCAAACTTCCCCAACCAGTCATCTGTTTCTCAGCTGAACTTTTCTGGCTAATAATAAGAAAAAAAGTAATTTCTGTTATAATAGTATCTTATGTGCTGTGTGATGGAAAGAATGCATAACCGGAAGTTAGGAAACCTGAATTCTTCTCCTGGCTTCATCAACACCTACAGGGGGATTTCAAGCAAGTCACTTCATCCCTGTGGGCTTCTGTTGTTTCATCTGTAAAATGAAGGGTTTGGCTTAGATCAGTGGCTTTCCACTAGTTCTTGACCCTTAAGATTACATGGTAGCCCCCAAGGAACAGATAAGAGGGAGCCCAAATGAGCAAGACTTCAAGCCCCCTATTCCACTTCAGTTTTATATAGTGAGGTTCCTAGGCAAAAAAAAAAAAAAAAAAAAAATCATCTAGAGAATTGCCCAGGCACTAATAATCTGTGATTCCAAGGCATTTGGCTGATGGTTCTAAAGATAGCTCCATGTCCACATGCCTCAAGCGAGTAAAATTTTGGATGGACTAAAAATAACGAATGTTAGTTTGACTTTCGGTTATTTTTCAGAATGGCACAGAGACAGTGGACTGAGAAAAATGTTTTGTGAATAGGGCATTATTTTGCTTTCCTGACAAGATTTATTACATAAGCATGTTTTGTCCTTTGGAGCACCAGCCCCCATGTGAACACTGTTTCACTGTAGGTACATAAACTGGAAGATTCGTATAGGCTGGGACCACACAGTGTCCAACGTGGAAATTGTCAGAACCTTCTAAAAAAGTCAGTGGGAAAGATGAGAGAGTTTCTTGTTTCCTCTCCTAGAATCTTAGCCATATTAGGAATTTATTTAGTTATGAATACCTTATTACTATGACAATGAAGACAATTACACTACAGATAACATTTAAAGAGAATTTCTAGGTGAGTGAACATACCCAACTTTAGTCCAGAACAGCTGTTCAATGGTCTGTTAATAGAAGAGTCATAGGAAAACAGAGATTCTCAAACTATGTTGATTGATACTAAAGAAAAATTGTTCCAGATGCTCAGACTTTTAGCTAATGAAATAAAAACAATGATACATGGAACACAAAGTAAAATTTAGGAAATACGGGAATCAAGATAATTGGAATTTTTGTTTATAGACGAGGGTGCCATTAGGACTGTCTTTAAGTGAATGAAGATGTTTTGTGAATTAAATCCTTCCTGATCATTTCCTATATTCCTAAAAGAACAAGGAGGAAATGGACTTATATTTAGGAGAAAAGATCTTGATTTGTTAACGGAAGTGAATTGAGATGATTTTTTTTTTTTTTTTTGTAATAAAACACTAGGGTGGCCAAAATAAGGTCACCCTCAGATCTCTTGCCATCTGGCCATCTGTCTTGGACATTTGCCCATTTAAAGGCAAATGGTGGGAGAAGAGAATCGTTATGATTTTGGTAACTATATGGAGTACGTATAGAAAGTGAGCTGGTAGAATTATTAGCAGTATATCACATCTGTAAAATGCTTGATGCTTTTAAACATCCCTTTCCTATACCTGATGTAATTACGGCTGTGGGAAAGGTTCAGAGGTAGCATTTCCTGGTGCAGGGGAAGGAACTGAAACAGGCCCGGAAGAGGTGAAGAGCCTTACCGCCACACAGAAGTGATAGACAAAGTCAGCACCAGCCCTGTTCTCTGGGCCATCCACGTGGCCCCAGGCATTGCCACAGGAGAGAGGCCAGCTAGCAGGGGTAGCTCTGGGGAGAATGATGGACTTGAAAAAGCATTGGGAGAGATGGAGGAAAGGCATCATCTGGTGAAGAATGGCTGGTTGCTAAGATGTGTCTAAGATGGGGATTGTTACCTCAGAGAACTAACAGGCTTTGGGACCCGCCTTCACTTATGAGGTCCACAGACTCTGGAAGGCTTCCTCTCAATAACTCACATCACCTGGGTGGACAAAAAGGCACACCAGCCACTTATTTATTTATAACAAGAGTAATCACTTTCCCCAGGTATTGGAGGGCTTCTGTCCGTACAGGGCTGATGATTGTGTGTAGGAGTGTAGAAGCTGGGGACAAATTACAGGAGCCACCAGCCTGGGAAGGGGGGCCTGGGCCTGACCATGTTGCAAATCAGAATAAAACTCCTGTGAAGGTTTTTAACCATCTGCCCTTGCTGGGGCTCTCAAATCATTTTTCTTCACTGAGACACAAAACCAGTTCTCAGCAGTCCTGTGTACATGCTCATATTCTATTCCTAGAATCAAGGTGTCTGGTCACTGAAGTACTTATAAGAAGGTTATCTGGTGACCATAGAATCAGATAGAGCTTGGAGAAATAGATCACAGAAAACCTTATAAAATATATCTACATCCCAGCCCTATATCTCTGGTGATTACCTCTACTAGCATCCCTCAGGTACCATATCCCTCTCCCCTGATAGGGCTGAAGGTACCAGATAATTCTGCCCTTTGAATTGTATATTGTAATGTTGACCATACTACACCCATTCCCCCATTCAATGGCCCATTCTTTCTTTAAGCACATTAATATTGTTTTGATTCCTCTTCAGTCCAGGATATTTAATGATCTTATTGATGCCACTCTCAGAAAAGGACTGTAAGGGACAACAATGTGTCCGAAGGCTGGGGGTCCCAAGTACAAGAGAAGGGGCCCCAACTGACCAGATCAAGTCTTGGAGACCAACAACAGCAATAAATGACTCCATATGTCTCAACATCTGACCTTCTCCTTGATACATTAATTTTCCTTTGAACAAAGCAAAGAGCCACGTTGCCAGAGAGCTGCCCTCTAACACCACCTCCCATCTTCCTCACCGCCAGCAAATTTCTAGCCATGGCTTAAGGGCCCACGGGGTCTGCAGCTGTAGGACATGGTTATATTTTCTCTTCTTTCCTTTCCCACCCATGGCTCACTTGGTCTGACCTTGCTTTGACCTTGACATGACTACTTTGAGTCTCACCGTCCCATTCACAGACGGGGGCCTTTGACATGACCATCTCAAAAATCTCTGCCAACTCTAGATTCTCAGAAAGATTCCCTCAGGAAAAAGAATCCAAAGTTAAGTATTGCATAAATCAGTATTGGCTTTTGTTTCTGTTCTTTCTCTTTATTCTGTAGCTGCCAAGCCATTTTCTAGATATTTGAAACTGAGTGAAAATGTTTCCCAGTGGGTTTAATCTCAGTTGCTCTGTGTATTTTTTATTATACACTTACCCAGGGATCAGTCTCTGCAACTGTCCCCCAGGCACAAGTGTCCTTTTAATTCTCAGAAGCTTGGCAACCCACGTAAAGTACTCTAATTAAAGATATGCATTTTGAGAAAAGTTTGAAGTCATACCCACTTACGGTGGAAGAAAGGATCTCTGTTAAATTCACCACAGATATGAGAATGAATCTCATTGTTAGAAAGAGATTTCCTACTCTTCCAGTCCTGACTCTGGACTTCAGAACCCTCTCCAGGCATTGGAATTTCAGAGTATTAGCCTCATGGGCCCTAAGTATGACCTCCATCTACCATCTGTTGGATTCTCCACACAGGGACTCAAGTCAGTTTACATGCCCTGGGGACCTACTCTGTGTCTGGCCCAATTCACTGAGGACCCAAAAGCAAGGGTTCAGGGCTCAGGCTCTGGGTGAGTCAGATGTGATTAGGTGCAGGTTCTAGACTGTACTAACTTCACGACCTCTGTGAACTTCAGCGCCTTCATCTACAAAACAGACGGCACCTGCCACGTGGGGTTTTTGTGAGGAGTCCATGCGGTAACACACGCAAAGCACCAGCACAAGTTCTGGCCCCTAGGAAGCCCTTAATCAGTGGTAGCCACCGTAATGGCCAGAAAGAGGAAAAATGAAAGATTCCTTATTCGACAGGAGTTAACCAAGCGTCTTTTACATTCCAGGCACTGTGCTAGGACACTGGATATGCACTGGTAAACAAAGAAGGCATGATAGCTCTTCTCATGGACCTTGCAACCTGCTGGGAGATACAGTCTATACAAAACAAACCAACGTGGACATATATAAAAAGTTGCAGTGGGTGCTGTGAAGGAATGAACTGGGACCTCAGAAGGCTTGGAGAAATAATATGGGCAGAACCACGTGGGCTTGGAAGAGAAGAAAGGGAATCCATAGCGTAGGGACTAAGTATTCTCGTGGGTGCGGGTACTGGGGCAGTCTTAACAGGAGCGAGGAGCCCCGGAGATGGAAACACAGTTCATCAGAAGAAACTTGCTTTTTGTTCCATTATTGGCTCACCACATTTTAAAGTTAGGGCATTTATCACAATCATCCAGCCCAAATCTTTTATTTTACAGATGGGCAAACTGAGGCATGGAGAAGTAAGGTGCCTCTAGTCATATAGTGAGTTAGTGAAACAGCAAGCTTTGGAATCCTGGGGTTTTTGAGGGTTTTTTTCTATAACTACTTCATACTTTTTCTTAAATATATCAGAACATACAGAGTTTTTTTTAAAAGATATTTAAAAGTAGCATCAAGGTGCCTTCTTCTTATACCACTAAAAAAAATCCCTTCTTGAAATTTCTGAGGAAGCAAGGCATCAAGTTGAGATCCTACGAGAATCCTGCAGATTTTAAGCCCATCAAACTTGAGTAAGCTCCTATGTGCCCAGTTAATCCTCTCTTCTCTTTTGAGTGCTCCTCCCTTTGGTACTTGGGTTATGTTGGAATTACATTCTCATTAAATTCCAAGAGTAACTGCTCAGAGGCCCAGAGCTTGGGGATGGCTGCGCAGACCGAAGGAGCCCCTTGTCAGACCCCATCCTACACTCCACCCCACGGTGGCCACGGTGCTCACTCTGATGGCTGTTCTCCAACCCCAAGTCTGAAGAGGTGCTCACCACGAAGGACAGGCACCAGCTGCCTTCATACACCCAGATATGAGACAGAAGGGCATAAGATTCTGGCCAGCGTGGGCTTGGATGGCTCTAGGTTTGAATTCCCGGCTCTGCCACTTATTAGTCTTGTAGAAACTCAGTTTCTGTAAGTATAAAACAAGAATTTGGACCTCACTTCCAGGGATGTCATGAGGTGATTAAATAAATACCTAGGATGATACATGGCACATGGGACTCAATAAATAGGCATTCCCTTTTTTAATTTAATGATATTTAAGTGCATGGCACTTACAATGTAATAGGCAATGTTGTAAGAATTTTACAAATATTAACTTTGTCCCCCTTCTACCTTCCTGATGAGGAAGAGCAGAATTGGCAGTGCGAGGGGTTCCCCATAGCAATGGGCTGTATCACAAGGCCTTTGGGAATAAGAATAGCTTATCTTGGTTGAAAACCATCCACCCAGTCTCCCAAGCAGGGATCCAGGAGTTTTCCTAGATTCCCAGATCGTGGTCATCATCCTTTATTGTGATGATTAATAATGTTGATAATTTCACCATGTACATCAACTGGCACCTGATTTTCTGGCATCATCTCTTGCTGTATTTTCTTGACCCATTTTCTTTACAGCAGGCATACACTTGGCTCATGTCAGTCACACTAAGTTACCTGTAGTTCCCAAAGACCTCACTGTTTCACACCTAAAGGTCACACTTCTCTTCTTGGCCAACTTCCCGTGTTTGCCTGGCAACAGTCTTTTCAATTTCATCTCAGTCCTTACTTACCTCCTCTTGGCCTTCCCTGACCTTCTGAGTAGTACGGACAACTCCCTCCCGTGGGTGCCTCTATAACCCTGCCCATGGCCAGATCGTAGAGTTTGGTAAGGGCAAGGACTACGTCTTATTCAACTTAGTACCGCCAGCACTTAGTCTGATGGCACATAGTAAGGAAGGAAGGGTGCGAGGGAAGGAAGAAAGAAAGGGCAGGAGGAAGGAAAGAAGGAGGGAAGGAGGGAAGGAAGGAGGAAGCCAGCATCAGTTAATCAGCCAATGATAATATGAAAGCATCTTTCTCATGGCTGGTCACTGTGGCCACTCTCACTGCCCCCACCCGGTGGAAACTGGAGCTGTGGGAGGGGTAGATACCCTGACTCAAAATGGTTGTCATGGCTTGACAATAAATGGCCATTTGCCAGGTGTTAGAAGATACATGCTCCCCTGTAACATGAAACTTCGACCTCTCTTATTCCCTTGAAAAATAAACAAGACAGAATATTCCCAGAGTTAGAGGCAGGGCTGCCGAGCAGGGAGACCAGGACCAAGTGCTCATTTCACTAACCTGGGCCGCCCAGCTCCTCTTCTGTTGAAAAGAGCCAGTGGCAGCACTAGGAGGAGGGAAAGACAGGTGATGATCCCCTAGGGAAGAATGTACCAGGCAGGGCTGTCTCGGAGGCAGGCTCCTACAACCTGTGGCCCCAGCCCCCCTGCACCACTGTTAAATATATCTGTCCTTCATTCCTGAGGTCACCGTGCTTGGCATTCAACATTCCTTCATTAAGCTGGAGCTGGAGAGACCAATGGGGAGTGATGGGGATGAGGTGAAAGTATAAGCGGACTCAGAGCAGATAGCCTTCATTCGTTCATTCATTCATTCATTCATTCAACCAACCATCCATCCATCCATTCGACCATTCACTCTACAAATGTTCCCTGAGTGACTAATATGTTGGATGTACATGGATGCAAGACAAAGCCCTTGAAAAGACGCTCAAATTTCTCTGTGTGTCAAGTTCTCATCTTAAATGAGAAGCTTGGATACTTTTGGGGTCACAGTTCCCCATGACCCCAATTTCATAGTTCAATGAGTTCTTCTCTCCATAAAAATAAACAAACCCACACAATTCTGCATGTTAGTTGAGGAGATTCATAGACACACTGAAGCCCATTCATGAATACCAGGTTAAAAATCTTTGGGCTAGAACACTGTTCTAGTGTCTTCTTACCCAAAATTCAATTCTTGATTCTATAATAAAGCTGCCCCAACAGAGACTCCTTTACACATGGTACTTTCTAACATTAAACAATGATTTCAGTCTTTGACTGAGGCAGGCACTTTGTTTCAAAGCAACACAAGGCAACCCGCTACGGAGGAGAAATGTCAAGTGCATGTTGTATCCAGCTCCTCCTCTTCTCCACCCACCTATGTCTGTAGCTCATCTGGCTTAACAGGGAGTCGGTGTGAAGGCTGATCCTTCTCTGACTGTCAGAGCTCAGTTCCTAGTGTCTGGGGTCCTGCTTCAGGGACTCAGATTTTGCTACTCGTGGCTGGACCAGCCTTCCCAGCACTGTCTTCCCACCCAGACCTGTTCTTCCCCTCGTTTCACCACTATTCACCCAGATCTCAGACTCTGAACCTCAAGGGATGCATAGCCTGCCTGATCATTCCTTCTGGGCCTGGTCTTCTGGTTGCAGACCAGAAGTCCCTACAACCCTATGTGCCGATTGCAGAGCAGCAGGACCCTGGCTGTTTGAGTGTTAGGTTCGTCAACACCGCCTTATCCACACTTCTCTGTCTGAAATGTCCCTTCTGTCATACCACTTTGACCCATCCTGCCTCTTCCCATCTGCATCTAGGACCCATGGAAGTCAAATAGCAAATGAAGATTGGGGACAAGACTAGAGTGAGGCAAGGGAGGCTCCCGGACATACAATTTAAGGAAGCACTCGTTCTTGGCGCTGACCTTGAAATTGCATGACCCAGAGAGGGAGTTCCTTCTTAAATTCTGCGTGCTAAGCACGTCTCTTGCCATACTCTGATCCCAATCCAGATCAGGAAACCTCCTAAACCCAGAATAGACCTAAGTCATTCTCTAGACTAGTGTTTCTTTCTTTCTTTTTTTTTTTTTAAATTAACTTATTTTAATTTATTTATTTTTGGCTGCCTTGGGTCTTCGTTGCTGTGCGCAGGCTTTCTCTAGTTTTGATGAGCAGGGGCTACTCTTCGTTGCGGTGCACAGGCTTCTCACTGCGGTGGCTTCTCTTGTGGAGCAAGGGCTCTAGGTGCGCAGGCTTCCATAGTTGTGGCACGTGGGCTCAGTAGTTGTGGCTCGCAGGTTCCAGAGCACCCGCTCAGTAGTTGTGGCACATGGGCTTAGTTGCTCCGTGGCATGTGGGATCTTCCTGGACCAGGGATCGAACCCATGTCCCCTGCATTGGCAGGCGGATTCTTAACCACTGCACCACCAGGGAAGTCCCTAGACTAGTGTTTCTTTAATTTCTGGAAGGGACCACATAATTATATTATAATTCTACTGCCAAGAGAGAAAATTCATGGGGAAGAGAAAAGTACTTTATATCAAGTTCAGCAGGTTTTGTGGCTGGTGATTAATCCCTTTGTGAAAAATGGCAATTTTAACACTGACATGAGTAATCACACCTTTTCTTTCTGTAGCAGTTTAGCATTTCCTGCTGTAATAATTCAGGCCTAATACCTCATTCAAGGAAGCAGAAGTGTCAGCATGCTATTAGTTTTCTCTGCATTGAACCATTTGCTTCTTCATAAACTTGGTCTAAAGCTGCCACATTGCTGGCGTGCATTAGTGATTCATGCTGGACGTCCACAGAGATTCTGAAAGGGCATTACCAAGAAGGACCTCCACACAAAGGATGATTCCTCAACTTGGTGACAACTCAATGATCCAGCAACTCGGTCATGATCTCTTGAGCTGGGAGGTCCCCCGATTTTAGATTTTCAAGGCCGTTGTATACAGAAAGGCAGGAAGAAAGGAGAAGTCTGGGGCCAAGGGTCAGGTCTCTTGGGTTCTAATCCTAGTTCTGTTGTCTAACTCTGCTAAACTTTTTGACCTCTCTAGTCTTGCATTTTCTCATCTGTGCAAAGAGAAGGCTGGCTGAGGGCTGGATCAGGAAAGAGTTTCAGCTTGAAAATGTTATGGTGCTACTTGGTGTGACTCTTGGGGTTTTAAGTTATTTTTGAGAGTTCCTTGAACACTTTCCTGTCTTTGTTCTCTAAAAGACTTGGACAGTAGCAGTGGGAGTCTCGGTTCATGCCCACAATACCATTCTGGTTTGCCCTGGTGGTCGAGGGAAGTGGAGACAAAGGTTCTGCTGTACTTTCATCTCTTGACCTGCATTCTAAGCCTTTCTCTTTCTCCCCCAGGGAGCTCCTTCAGGGTCCCAAACCAGCTTCCCCTCTGCCGAGCTGCCAACTCATGCCTCCCTAAAAGCGGCCTCTTAGCCAACCCGCTAGCACCATCTCCCTCCCACTAAGGTTTCTGATTCACGGTTGCAGTGCAACACCTGGCACCCTCAGATGACAGTACATCTTACAAAGTGCTTCTCTAGTTTGTCCCTCTGGATAACAGAACCAAGACGACCACCAGAATTGGGTTCTTCACAGGTTAGAGGGCATCTAATTATACTTGGAAGAGCTTTTTAACTCAGACTTTGTTTTCTTTTAATAGACATTTTTATATGTCTGCACATGCATATGTATTTCATATATATGTTACATAATAGTCAAATATGACTAATACTTGGAGTATTGTTTCGATTCTGTCAGTATAATTTGTTCACTCATATCTGGGTGTCTACATATCATTAAGATTCTGAACTTCTACTCTGAAGAATATATTCAGGATAAATTCTGACACTTTTCTCTGAACATGGTTTTTCTGACTACTTTTGGAAAACAACAAAGATAGGACTGGGTGGTAATAGATTTTCTCTCTTGTACCAACATCTATTGATTTATAGGGCTTCCTTGTGGTGATGTTGAAAATAATCGTGAGACAGGGACTTAGCAGGAAGAAGTGCCTAATGGATGAGCAATGCCTGCTCTGAGTAAGGAGGGGGCCGGGCGGCATGTGTGCCACTTACGTGTCATCTTTGGGTGACAGCTTTCCAGCCAGCGCCCACCTCGTCCTCCTGCCTGAAGCCAGAGGGCAAGGCACGATGCTCAGTGAACATGAGGTTGTCCAGGATGGAGGAATGTCACACAAAGTGGGATCATTGCAGTGATAAACATCAAATCAGAGAATAGGTTATTATGGCCTTAATTCTGGGGCTTTGCTTCCTATCAACATACCTGGTGAATCCAGCTGAAACTGAAGTCATTTTAGTGGTGGGTAAAAGATCTAATTGGGACTTCCTAATGATGACAAGGAAGTTAACAGAGGAGGAAATTGAGATCCCATACAATTTGCTGCACAGTTACGATGCAAATCACCATACGTGCAGTAAGTAACAGATAATCCCTTACTAACCTCCATTCACTCCTTTCTAAGAAAATAACAAACTCTTACAGAACTACTGAAAACCCTCCTGGCTAGTTTTGGGTGTGTTCTATTTAGATGTCTTTATTCTGCTCGACCAACCCTCTCCCTCTTTGCGGTCCTCTTCCCACGTCCCTTTATGCTAGAACGGGCTCTTTCCTCCATAAGGGCCGAGAGCGTACCAAATGCAGAGAACTGTTTCTCCATCTGCTCTTGCTTCAGCTTTAAGGAGAGAGTTATCAGTTGCAATCCTATAGCTCTAGATATCTGCCTTTTTAACTGATATTTGTTTGAAATTTAAAGAGGTTTTTTTTTGCCCCCTTCCCCTCACTCCCCCCAATCTCGGGAATCCAGCCACCGTGTACATCGCAGTGTTTTGCCTTCTGTCTCTCTGCTCTGATCACTGTGTGTCCTGGCTTATCCTGCGGCTCTAGGGGGGGATTCACTGGGTGAGAGAGAACATATTTTAAGTTAAACAGGAACCGAAAAAGACTCTAAAATGTATAGATGCAATGATATTTTCGGGACGTCAACATCAAACGCTCAGCTCTTTCGGGCACAGCAGTAATACAGTCAACAGTTCAACTATAGTGAGAATTAAAATCCTCACCATTCTCAAGGTCTTGCTTTTATGAAAGAAGTGGGCTGGATACCTAAGCAGAGGTGATGGGTTGCTCTGCGTGGAAGGACAATCCCAGTTTTGACCTGTCTCGTAATTGGGCTTGTTTCAGGAAGCAAGGGATAGACAGAGGCTCATATGGGGAAGTAGGAGAGAACAGGGATATATTTCGGCAAGCCTCATGGAACAGGGGATGCTCATTGAATAGTCAATGCATTTCCAGCAACTTGGAACTCTCATGCCCGCTCAGATTCCGCTGTTGGTGGTGTTAGTAAGCCAGCCCTGCATGACTCTGCACCCGCCCCCCCTACACACCTAATTCCTCACAGCTCCTCCCCTTTTGTTTTCCTGGGCCCCGGTGCTTTCTCTGGAACGCATCCTCTTTTGCACCTCACCACCTCGCTCAGCGGTGTCACACAAAAGCCGCAGCCCAAACGTCCATTTTGTAAGTGTTTAGGGAATGATGCTGCGTGGACCGCAGACTAGGATTTGCTAGCTTTAGCCCTTCCTAAGAATGTTTCTGCTTGCTGTCTTCTGCCTGTTCTCTTCCTTGTCATGGTTCCCTGCACTGGTTTATTTCACATCAGTTCCCTTTCAGTTTGGATTAGCCAGTCCTCTCTGCCGTGCCTTAATTTGATTAGTCATGCCACCAACATAACATCGTCTATTAACTCTATTACTGAACACCGTTCTGAGCGCTTTGGGGGTTAAACTACGTAAAACATAGCCTTCACTTTCACCCTCATCCCCTCCACGAAACTTGTACCTGTGAAATAATAGGGAACGATGTATTTCAAAATATTTGCAAACGCTCAGCACAGCGCCCGGCACGTTTTAGATGCTGTACAACGCATATTTGTTGGACGAATGGTTGAATGCTTGATAGTGTCGTGAAGCATGGGGGCGCTCTGGGGGTTCAGGTAAGGTGTGATGATGCAGACTGGAGATGTCAGGGAAGGTCCCAGTAAAAGGCAGCACAGGAAGGTGCTGGGAGGTGTGTTACGATCCACCTGGGCTGTCCGAGGGATGCAGGCGTAGCAGGCTAAATGGGAGCCCGCAGTTCTCTGGATGAAAACTGCTTCTCTGAGTTAGCTGTTATGGTGATGACTGCTGCCGTCATTATGGCTAAATTTACTCTAAATAGAAATCTATAACTCTCTCAATGAGCACTGAAGAGTGGCTTAGTCATCGCGGCCACCAAATGTCGTCACATACGTTAAGGGCACCTATGTGCCCAGAAACGTCCCAGCCACCCTGTTAAGTGCACAGCCTCTGGTTAGCTTTGTCATTTGGGCTTTTGGCTTTGAAAACAGACATACAAAGGAAATAATCCGATCTTAGAATAAGTGGAAAATTTACCCTCTACATCTCTCTGAATTGGATTTTTGCTGTTACATGTTACAGAGACTTTTAGATGTGAAATGTCAATTCATTCATTTGACAATTATATAATATTAAGGTAACTGGCACAAAGCAGTGAGAAGAGGGAGGCAAATTTAATAACTAATTACAATTACTTATCTAATTATGATTGTACTAAGTCCACAAAGGAACAGGGCAGGGTGCTAAGGAACATAGAATGGGGGACCTGACCTAGTTTGGGGCAGAGATGAAGATTTCCTTAAGTACTTGATTATTTAGAAGGATAAGGAAGAGGTAGGTGAACAGTTGTGTGAGGATGATCTGGGATTAAACTGGGAAAAGACCCACTATTCCCCTGCTTTGAAGTGCATATTTTACTGAGTTATAACTCCCTGCAGTAAACTCCTGTGGCTGTGTTTGAACCTTGAGAGGTTGGCTAAGCAGATAATATTGTGACCACAGCAGCTGTTCCTGACGTTGTCCTTCGGTATCTGTGGAGGGTTGGTCCCAGGACCCAGCCCCCTGCCCCCATGGATACCACACCCTGCAGATGCTCAAGTCCTTTATATAATTAGGCATAGTACAGTTGGCCCTCAGTATCCGCGGGTTCCGCATCTGTGGATTTGGATCCAGGGTAGGTTGAATCCATGGATGCAAAACCCGCGGATATAGAGGGTTGACTGCTCGCGGATATAGAGGGTAGACTGCTCTGTTCTTTTACTCTGGGTACCTGGAGTGGGACACAGGATCACAGTGCCCCATTTGATGCTTTTGCTCTGACTCTCAGAGTTGTGTTGAGTAGAACACAGGTACACACGGACACAGCACAAGGCAGTAGGTGTTCAAATCTCCTGTACTGTTATTCTTTAAATGTTTGCACGCTCAAGGTTCTAGCGCAGCCGACCACTGCCTGCACTGAGCTATCGCACAGCAACCTCTCTTCTTGCCTCTTCAGTGCCCCCCAGGCCCTCCGTTACCTCTGTTCTCTCCTCCCAAGCAGTTTCATGCCAAGTTTCCTCCTCCACCCCCCAGAGTTTTGACTTCTCAACACACAGACGTTGAGATCATTGTCACTTGTGCTTCATTCTATAATATGTGATGAAGCTAGTGAAGCCAACATTGATGGTATTTCTTTTTTTTTTTTTTAACAAAGACATTTCTTTTTTTTTTTAAGTTAATTAATTAATTCATTCATTTTTTATATTTATTTTTGGCTGTGTTGGGTCTTCGTTTCTGTGCAAGGGCTTTCTCTAGTTGCAGCGAGCGGGGGTCACTCTTCATCGCGGTGTGTGGGCCTCTCACTATCGCGGCCTCTCTTGTTGCGGAGCACAGGCTCCAGACGCGCAGGCTCAGTAGCTGTGGCTCACGGGCCTAGTTGCTCCGCGGCATGTGGGATCTTCCCAGACCGGGGCTCGAACCTGTGTCCCCTGCATTAGCAGGCAGATTCTCAACCACTGCGCCACTAGGGAAGCCCTGACGGTATTTCTATTTCGCCAAGGCTGGTAACCCGACCATGAACAGAGAAGGATTGATAGTAGCAATCTTGAATGTGAACTTGAACTTCAAAAGAATTGAGAGAAACCAAGAGGTCTGAAATGCGTTTATAAGTGGCATTCTGAGAATGAAAGGAAGAGGGTTGTTTCCGTTGATTGTTAACCGGCTCCGACCAAGCCTCCACAGGCTCCTCTAGACGGTGTCGAGGCCGCAGCTCTCGCAGCCTGAACTGGGCAGGAGGAGGTGGCCGGGAGTCACTGAAATGCTGTCGCGGGCTTCCACTATTCATGGCTATAAAAGTCATCTGACCACATGATTCTCTCTCACTGAGGACTGAAATGCCCATAAAAAAGTAAATTGTGGGGCTTCCCTGGTGGCGCAGTGGTTGGGAGTCTGCCTGCCAATGCAGGGCACACGGGTTCGAGCCCCGGTCTGGGAAGATCCCACGTGCCGTGGAGCAACTGGGCCCGTGAGCCACAACTACTGAGCCTGCGCGTCTGGAGCCTGTGCTCCACAACAAGAGAGGCCGCGATAGTGAGAGGTCCGTGCACCGCGATGAAGAGTGGCCCCCGCTTGCCGCAACTAGAGAAAGCCCTCGCACAGAAATGAAGACCCAACACAGCCATAAATAAATAAATAAATAAATAAAATTTTTTAAAAAAGATGCTGTGATGGTTCAGTCAGATAATGGACGTGAAATTAAAAAAAAAAAAAAAAGAGTAAATTGTGGAAGTCAACCGGGTGGATGGAGAATGGCTGTCTGTGTTGAGAGCAAGCGTAGGTGGCACTTTTCTCCGATGAGGGATCTGGTGGAAATGCTTTATGCTGATCTCCCACCTCGTCTATCACATTATCCAGGATCAAGTGAAAATGAATTTCATGGATGTCATGTGTGGAAGACAGAGATCAGCCCTAGAAATGAGACTGGAATTTGCCTTCTGGGATTTTACACAAAATGTTAATATTCTCTCGGCTTTGGTTCTTCTCTTTGTAAAATGGGAACACTGATTTCTGACTCTTGAAAAGAGAGATGAAGTAGTTTGTGAACCAGAAGACAAGGATGCGAGGCTGCATTTTTACAGCGACACATTCAAGAAGTTGTTGGTAGACAAAGGGAGGGGGCGGGACGAGGGCAGGGCTGGTTGAGTTACCAGTGTCTCTGAAAGCGGAACAGATTTCACTGCGGTAGGTAGAACAGGGTCCCCCCCAAACATGTCCACGCGGTAATACTGACAATAATGGGGCAGCATCCGTAAGAAGTAACAAGTCCAGCAGGGAGATTGGGCTCTGGAAGGATGTCTCCAAGGAAAAAAAATGAAACTGATGGTGAATACGTTCAGATGTCTTGAAAGGAGATCTATACTTCTGGCAGAGTTTTGGGATAAATTTGCAACAGGGACATAAGAAACTGGGCAAGAAAAGAATAATACGAATAATTATTAACCCTAGGAACACCACAGATGAGCAAGAAAACAAATACAATCATAAAGTATTAAATGGCTCAGCTGAGAAGGTTCACGTAGTTATAATAATGCAATCCCTGGGTATTGATGTAGCCATAATTCATGAAATCATTTTGGGAAAATGGGAGCATGTATATGTGTGTGTGCACATGTATATCTGTACCAGGACGCTAGGCAGGTGTACCAGCAAGTGAAATCCTCAATTTTCATAGTATGAAGTCAATAGATACTAAGACTGAAAAATCAAGAACAGCAATGTGAGCATGCAAGTTAGAAATATGGAGGCAAATACTAGGTGGGAAGAGTTGAAGTGGTGATCTCCGGAGAATGGATGCTGACTGGGTAGGAAGGGTTGAGAAAGCCCCTCTTTAAACTATGGACATGTATTCCTTGGATAGAAAGCCAAAATAGCCTAAAACAGAATGAAATAAAATTTGGGAAACCTCACTCAAGGCTACAGGCTAACTCAGCTCATTTCAGGTTATACCAGATTTCTTGTTCTTCCACACATTGTAAGCACTTTCTTCAAACAAGATGTTCTTCAAACATGCATGCGGTGCCTTCTGCAACATCCTATTCCCTCTGCCCAGTGTTGCCATTTCTCCCCTCTCTACTTGGCCAGCTTCAATTATTCTCGCAGGCTTGGATCTCTTACCCCCTCTTCCAGGAAGCCCTCCCTGATTCTCTCAGGGCAGAGTCAGTTGCTCCCCTCTGTCCTCACGGCATTTCTGTTATTATACTGCAGCCTGTAGCTGGTTTACCTGCCTTTACGCTCACGAGAGGCCATGTCTAATTCATTCACTTCTATCCACAGCCTGACACAGTGCCTTGTGCACAGCAACTCCTCAATAAACGTTTGCTGAATACACAAGGAACTCCTTCTTTGCTGAGCAAAAAAGTGAAAGCCTTTCTTAGGGGTCATCCAATGGCAAAGTGACCTTGGAGCCACTCGATAGAGTCGGCAGGGATGGGGCGTCCTGTGTGGACCCAAGAGCCAAGATGAAGAGCGGCACCAGGATGAAGCAGCTGCAGCTGGGCCCAGCGGCGAGAGGTCCAGGCAAGTGAGAGCCTTCCCAGGGCCCAGTGAGCAGGGGCAAGAGCAAGACAAGTTTCCAGAGTCTGTGTCACAACACCTCAGGGACTAGCCTTGCAGATTTACCATTACAGTGACAAGGTCACTCCTTTAGACTTTGCCCTGCTTTTCATCATTATGGGTGAAGAGGGTTAATATCACGGACATTTGTAACCACTGACTTCTCCCATCCCCCCATCCCCTGGCTTTTCCATTTGGCTCCCCCCTCCCCTGCCAGCTCACTCTCCCAGGAGCTCTCCCCGCCTCCAGACAGTTCGCTTTAACCCCCTCCCTTCCACGTCCACCGCACCCTGGGGTATCCCTGGCTGCGCTCTCTCCACACTGTCCTGTGCAGGTTTTGCTCCTCTGCTCGGCCGTGAGCTGCTGGGGATGGGAAGCATGCCTCATCCTGAGTCTCCCCTTGTGCCTGTCTCACTTGCCCAGTAGATGGCTGTTGAAAGAATGGGTGGGCGGTTTGTGAATTGCTCCTTCGCCATGTCAGACCCCAGCACGTGGGGTGGGTGTCACCCAGCACAGGCCAGGATGCAGGAGACCTTCACTCCATCACCTCGCCCCTCTGGGCTCCATTCTAAATCTGTCCATGGAGGAGGGTCCTCAGAGCTTGGGCAACCTCTGACGGCCGGGAAGAGAGGCAGGTAGCATCAGAAAGGAGAGAATTTCACATTCCTGGAAACAGGAATAAATATAAACATCCTAGATGTTTGTCCTGTTTCCCTGCCTCTGATAAGTGTCTTAGCAGAACATTTCTCTTTATTTCAAGATATCTCCCTGCCCAGGAACTCTGTGCTGCTACGACACTTATTGGACCATCCTCTTCGCCCCAAAGCGTCCTTCAGCCTGAGAGTTTTGAGTGTTGTGTTTGTTTCAGGTACCTCAAGGAACAGAGAGGCCAGGGAGGGATCGGTGGGTGCCTCAGCCACAGAGCCCTGGAACCTTGGGCTTATCGATTCCTGACCATCATTCTGCCAGAGACGGGGACAGGAGTCCAAGAATAAACCTCAGAGGCAGTGGGCAGAGCTGGGGTGGGAGCTGAGAAGGCGGCTTGGAATTCAGCCTCAGCCCAACCCTCACAGGGAGAGGAAGCCGTTCCCTCTGCCCTTGCTTCCCCTAGTCCAGTGGAGATTAACAAGGTTCGCTCTGACTCTCTGACTCATCCCGTGAGTCAGACAGGCGAAGAAAAACAAGCACGTCAAATTCTGAGTTTCAGATGTGAAAAGATTCAGCAGTCTGATCTGTGACCAAAATTGTTGATTTGAAGAGCTGGAGAGAAAACTGCCAAGTTCTCTCTCCTTTCCCTGTCGAAGGGCTGTGCCTTCTGTGGACCAGCTGGGTAAAGGCCTGGCTGGAAGGAAAGAGAACCCGGAGAATACCCAGCATCTCCAAACAGGAGGTACCAGGGGGGAAGAGGACCCACTCAAGCCTGGTGCTAGGGTGTGAAGGTGGTGCTGTTTCTCTGGGATCCCCTTCACACCCCTTTTCCTTCAGGCACTAAGGTCCCCATCCATTTCCAGGTGTCACTTGATTGTGTTTTTGTATTTCTACCTCCTTAGTTCTGTGGTCCTTAAACTTGGCTGCACCGTGGAATCATCTGGAGAGATTAAGACATCCTGATGTCCAGTTCTACTCCTGGGGCCCGGGCATCTGGATTTTTACAAGCTCCCCCGGTGATTCCAATGCAGAACCAAGCTTGTGCATTGTGTCCCTCAGCCAACGCATAAACTCTCCATAGGAATTTGCATCTGTAATAGTCTAATGACATGCTCTGTCCTAAATTAAAGAATTTCATGCTTTGGAGAGATTTTTCCATGAGCTGTGAAGACTTCTGCATCAGATATTGGTGAAGATAAATGGGTTATGGTTGATTTAGGATATTTTAGGTTTGAAAGCGGAGTGAAGGGCACAGGGCAGCTTACTACTCTCTTTCTAGCTTTCTTCTTTTAATTCTTTTTTTCCCCTCCCATTTTTCTTCCCCAAGACCCCCAAATGCCAGGGAACCAGAGTCCATTCTAATTGATGCCTCTCTCCTCCCCAGAAAATTCCCTCAACATTCTGCTCCCTGCTCTCCCTGTGACCCAGAAGGAAGTCATAGTGGGATCTTCCACCAGGGACCCCAACCTCATGATCCAGAAAGTTCCTTCCAAACTCTCCATTCTGCTGGGCACTGGATGCTCAAGGGCCCTCAGTCTTGGAGCAGCATCAAGAGTAAGGGGACACTGCTGTGTGGGACCTGGGTCCCTCAGGCGGGGGAAGCAGAGTAGCAGCTCTCCTGCTTTTTTTTTTTTTTTTTTGAAAGAAAAACATATTACAGACAGTCCCCAACTAACAACAGTTTCAACTTTACGATTGTTCAAAAGCAATACATAGACATTCTGTAGAAACTATACTCCTGGTTTTGAATTTTAGTCTTTTCCTGGGCTAGGGACCTCAGTCTGACCCTCTCTTGTGTTTCTAGGCAGAGCCAGGGAACCATAGCTCCCAGTCTGATGTGCGAGCATGAGGATCAACAACAGATACACTTACGACCATTCTGGACCCATACAGTCATTCTGCTTTTCACTTTTAGTACAGTATTCAATACATTACATGAGATATTCAGCACTTTATTATACAATAGCCTTTGTGTTAGATGATTTTACCCAACTGTAGGCTAATATAAGTGTTCTGAGCATGTTTAAGTTACGCTAGACTGTGATTCAGTAGTTTAAGTATATAAAAAGCCTTTTGACTTAAGGCATTTTCAACTTATGATGGATTTATTGGGAATGTAGCACCATCATAGGTCGAGGAAGGTCTGTATTAGTAAAAATGAAATGCAACTATCTCCCAATTAATGTTTAATGTATTAATAAAATTGTCTTATATTGAAACAGTGCTCTTTGATATACATACATTTAAGCAAATGTAGCATGGGAAAGGAACATAACATAGGTGAATAAACCATAAAGTAATTTTACCTACATATCATCCAAAATTGCTGAAAGTTTTTTCATTAACTCTGAAGAACTAATGTTATTCAAATCTGAAGAAGATTTTGCACAACTGGATTTCCCCAAATTAAAAAGAGGAAATGACATTTATTCACACTTTGATGTTGTTTTTGTGGAAGACTAGTTAATTAAAAGGCTACCCATGTGTACTTTCAAGTTCTCTAATATATTTTCTAGGCCAGGAAACATAAAATTGTGAAAACAAAAGTATTCACATGCATGAACAACAAAGCTGCTCTTCACAATGTATAGTTTAGATTTATGATAAAGCCAGCATTGTAGATAATGTATACAAAAATATATGGGCTAGATTAGAAATAAATATTGGGTATAGCAGTGTGCAAAAACTAGAATGACAAAAGGTTTACTGAGCTATTATTCTGTATGGGTGAATTAGGAATTAAGAATGAAAACAAAAATACTGAAAAGGCAGGAAGAATATTCAAGGGAGAAATCAGAAAAGTATTCAACCATGGCCAGAAATTACCCATAAACATAGGTTGAAAGGACAAATTAGAGTATTTATCCTTAAATAGCTGATTTTCTCAGAAAGAATAAAGCTTTTACTTGCTTAGGTTAAATTGGCTTCCTGGTCATGAGTCCTCACCTTGGATCCATTCAGCCAGTCTATGTCTTTTGGTTGGGGCATTTAATCCATTCACGTTTAAGGTAATTATCGATATGTATGTTCCTATGACCATTTTCTTAATTGTTTTGGGTTTGTTTTTGTAGGTCCTTTTCTTCTCTTGTGTTTCCCACTTAGAGAAGTTCCTTTAGCATTTGTTGTAGAGCTGGTTTGGTGGTGCTGAATTCTCTTAGCTTTTGCTTGTCTGTAAAGCTTTTGATTTCTCCATCAAATCTAAATGAGATCCTTGCTGGGTAGAGTAATCTTGGTTGTAGGTTCTTCCCTTTCATCACTTTAAGTATTTCATGCCACTCCCTTCTGGCTTGCAGAGTTTCTGCTGAGAAATCAGCTGTTAACCTTATGGGGGTTCCCTTGTATGTTATTTGTCGTTTTTCCCTTGCTGCTTTCAATAATTTTTCTTTGTCTTTAATTTTTGCCACTTTGATTACTATGTGTCTCGGCGTGTTTCTCCTTGGGTTTATTCTGTATGGGACTCTCTGCGCTTCCTGGACTTGGGTGGCTATTTCCTTTCCCATGTTAGGGAAGTTTTCGATTATAATCTCTTCAAATATTTTCTCTGGTCCTTTCTCTCTCTCTTCTCCTTCTGGGACCCCTATAATGCGAATGTTGTTGCGTTTAATGTTGTCCCAGAGGTCTCTTAGGCTGTCTTCATTTCTTTTTATTCTTTTTTCTTTAGTCTGTTCCGCAGCAGTGAATTCCACCATTCTGTCTTCCAGGTCACTTATCCGTTCTTCTGCCTCAGTTATTCTGCTATTGATTCCTTCTAGTGTAGTTTTCATTTCAGTTATTGTATTGGTCATCTCTGTTTGTTTGTTCTTTAATTCTTCTAGGTCTTTGTTAATCATTTCTTGCATCTTCTCAATCTTTGCCTCCATTCTTATTCCGAGGTCCTGGATCATCTTCACTATCATTATTCTGAATTCTTTTTCTGGAAGGTTGCCTATCTCCACTTCATTTAGTTGTTTTTCTGGGGTTTTTTCTTGTTCCTTCATCTGGTACATAGCCCTCTGCCTTTTCATCTTCTCTGTCTTTCTGTAACTGTGGTTTTTGGTCCACAGGCTGCAGGATTGTAGTTTTTCTTGCTTCTGTTGTCTGCCCTCTGGTGGTTGAGGCTATCTAAGAGTCTTGATGGGAGGCTCTGGTGGTGGGTAGAGCTGACTGTTGCTGTGGTGGTCAGAGCTCAGTCTCTCCTGCTTTTTAAATGGGGTCTCAGGACTCGTTTACACGCTTTGGAATTACTGAGGACCCCAGAGAGCTTTTGTTTCTGTGGGAGCTACACCTATTGATATTGACATCAGACATGAAATAGCAAACCCAGTCCAATAACATATACTAAAATTTCAAATTAATGTATTTTATGAAAAATAGCTATATTTTCTAAAAAAAAAATAATGTAGTGAGAAGAGTGGCATTGTTCTACTTCTGGCAAATCTCTTTTCTGTCTGGCTTAATAGAAGACAGCTGGGTTCTCATACCTTCTCCTGCATTCAGCCTGTTTCGATTCACACATTATACAGCAAACAACAATGGCAATTGATGAGAGAATAAGAGTGCAAAAGCAAACAATGTCTTCATGTTATGAAAATCTTTTTAACCCTGTGGATCCTCTAAAAGCATCTCAGGGACTCCCACGGGTATCTGGGCCACACCTAGGGAAATGTTGCTGTAGACAATCATCTATGACCGAGAAAGCTACTGTTGGGGTGATGATTAGACAGTGCATGAGGCCAGGAACAGGCAATAACTTGGTACCTGAGGGTAGATCCCAGAGGATTTACAACACGAGAAAAAATAAAATAAAAAATTGAATTGACAGAATGCAAGCAATAGTTGTCAATGTCGTGTATATGTCTTTTGTATCAATTTTTAAATCTCTGTGCAACATACTCTAGTTCACATTAACTTGGGTACAGTGCCAGAATGTGTTGCCCACTCACCATGTTGAATAGCTAACACTGAGGATGAAGTGCTGAGGCAGACATTCTGGAAATCCTGCTGTCCCAGCCCTGCCACTGGCCATGTGAACAGATGTAAACAGTTTCGGTTTCAGTTTCCACTGCTGCAGCGGGTTAAAGAGTTGATTTCCAAAATCCTCTTCTAGTTTTAACATCGTCTGGTTATCTGTTGACAACTTTTTAAAAAGCTAGGGGAGGGCCATGGCATTCTTGAAAAAATTTCAGCTGAATTAAACAAGTAAATACTTAGGTGGTAGAAAAATAAGAAGGAAATAAAACTGAAAATTTACCAAATTCTGGGTAGAAGGTAACTTCTAAAAATTGTAAAACATTTAGGAAATGTAAAGCCTATCAAGAAGAAAGTAAAATTGACCCACTATATTTTGGTGTATTTCCTTCTGAGCACCCCTTTTCCAGATCGTACTGCACACAGAATTTAATATTCTGATTCTTTTAGGTAAACAGTTTTGTTAACTATTTAGGTAAAATTTGTTATAATTTCCATTTAAATGCATAAACTTCAACTGTATGGTTATACCATATGTATATATGGATATACTTAAAGATTCCCTTATTTTTCAATATTTGAGAAGTTGTATTAGGGTTATGGAATTATGGATGATTTTGTTTCTATTTCATTTTAATTTTTTTATTTGCTCTAGTGTGGTTTGATGTTATTCTTATTATTAAAAATAATTTTAAGGCAAGAACTTTTTTTTTTTTTTTAATGGGAGGTATAGTGATTGTTTATACAACATATCACATTCTTTGAAGAGTCCAGGGCAGATTTTTCTTGACTCTCAACAGACTCTCCGACTTCACAGGACTGCAGTTGCAAAGGTGTGGCTAGAATTCCAAATATGACCGTCAGCCGGCTTACCTGCCTGTGGTGACTCACGCTGCCTGCCCTGATGATCCCACCTCCACTCAGATAACAGTTTGTCATTTCACCCCAGGACAGCCCCCGACATGCAGCAACTTCACTGGAATTCACTTTTCCTATTCTTTTTTTTTGTGTGCCCCTCCCTGTTCCAGTAAGGTAATTCAGAAATCATCACTCTTTGCCTTTTCCAACAGGGCCTGATAAGAAATGGCCGAGTCTGACACGAGCCAGAGAAGGACGGAGAAAGGTCCCTCTTTCCCACTTGTCCCTGACAGCATGCCCAGTATCCCAGGAATATGGGCCTCTCTCCAGACCTAAGGATGAGCTGAGTTGCTGAAAAGCGAGAACATTATGGACCGAAAGGCCCTGCACAATTGAGATTTATCTGTTAAAATGGACAATGGACATGCAGGGGAGGCCGAAGAAAGAGTTCTGGCTACTGAATGGTGCCCACAGCCATGTTCAGTCCAAGAGTACCAACTGCCAACACGCTGTTTCTCTGGTTCCTTTCCCCTTTCTGGGATTCTTGCAACCCTGTAATTGCCTGGTGGAACTTAGATGTTCTGATTGAACTGGGTCTTTCCAATTATTTCAGTCTCTTTTAGTGAGAAAATGTTCTACTATATACATATTTGTGTCATAAAGTACCACAAAGTGGATGGCTTAGAACAGTAAAAATCCATTGTCTCATGTTCTGGAGGCCGGAAGTCCAAATTCAAGGTGTTCGCAGGGCCATTCTCCTTCTGAAGGCTCTAGGGAAGAGTCTGTTCCAGGCCTACTCCTAGCTCTGGAAACGTTAGTGTTCTGTGTCTGGTAGATGGCTGTCTTCACATCATCTTCCCTCTGTGCATGTCTCTCTGTGTCCAAATTTCCCCTTTTTATAAGGACACTGGTCACATTGGATTAGGGCCTGCCCTAATGACCTCAGTTTAATTCGATTAGCTCTGTAAAGACCTGGTTTCCAAATAAGATCACATTCTGAGGGACTAATGGGGTTAGGACTTCAATACATCCTTTTCGGGGACACAATTCAACCCATAACAATACCTAAACCTCGGAACAAGAGATGGAACTTAGAGTTGCCATGTGGCTTCCTCGGGCCCACATTTTCTCAGCGGAATTAAGAGGTCTGGGGTGAGTGGAGATTCTCTGGAAGCAGATTTCCCCTCACAGTGATAACAACTTGCAGTGGTAGGTTTAGCTCTAAATGAAGAGAATTTCTTAGCCAAGAATGGTATTGGCTATTACCAGAGTGGTCAGTGCAGGCTGCAGAATAAACCTGAGGGCTGAGCATGCTTTTCCTCACAGAACCCTGGAACAGCAGGCTAATTGCTTCTCTCTGAGCCTGAGGAAAGGCAGTGCTTTTTTTGTTTTTTGTGTGATTTTTTGAATTTTTGAATTTTATTTTATTTTTTTATACAGCAGGTTCTTATTAGTCATCAATTTTATACACATCAGTGTATACATGTCAATCGCAATCGCCCAATTCAACACACCACCATCCCCAGCCCCCAAGGCATTCCCCCCTTGGTGTCCATATGTTTGTTCCCTACATCTGTGCCTCAACTTCTGCCCTGCAAACCGGTTCATCTGTACCATTTTTCTAGGTTCCATATACATGCATTAATATACGATATTTGTTTTTCTCTTTCTGACTTACTTCACTCTGTATGACAGTCTCTAGATCCATCCACGTCTCAACAAATGACTCAATTTCGTTCCTTTTTATGGCTGAGTAATATTCCATTGTATATATGTACCATATCTTCTTTATCCATTCGTCTGTCGATGGGCATTTAGGTTGCTTCCATGACCTGGCTATTGCAAATAGTGCTGCAATGAACATTGGGGTGCATGTGTCTTTTTGAATGACGGTTTTCTCTGGGTATATGCCCAGTAGTGGGATTGCTGGATCATATGGTAATTCTAGCTTTAGTTTTTTAAGGAACCTCCATACTGTTCTCCATAGTGGCTATATCAATTTACATTCCCACCAACAGTGCAAGAGGGTTCCCTTTTCTCCACACCCTCTCCAGCATTGGTTGTTTGTAGATTTTCTGATGATGCCCATTCTAACTGGTGTGAGGTGATACCTCATTGTACTTTTGATTTGCATTTCTCTAATAATTAGTGATGTTGAGCAGCTTTTTCTTGTGCTTCTTGGCCATCTGTATGTCTTCTTTGGAGAAATGTCTATTTAGGTCTTCTGCCCATTTTTGGATTGGGTTGTTTGTTTCTTTAATATTGAGCTGCATGAGCTGTTTATATATTTTGGAGATTAATCCTTTGTCCGTTGATTCGTTTGCAAAAATTTTCTCCCATTCCCATTCTGAGGGTTGTCTTTTCATCTTGTTTATGGTTTCCTTTGCTGTGCAAAAGCTTTTAAGTTTCATTAGGGCCCATTTGTTTATTTTTGTTTTTATTTCCATTACTCTAGGAGGTGGATCAAAAAAGATCTGGCTGTGATTTACGTCAAAGAGTGTTCTTCCTATGTTTTCCTCTAAGAGTTTTATAGTGTCCAGTCTTACATTTAGGTCTCGAATCCATTTTGAGTTTATTTTTGTGTATGGTGTTAGGGAGTGTTCTAATTTCATTCTTTTACATGTAGCTGTCCAGTTTTCCCAGCACCACTTGTTGAAGAGGCTGCCTTTTCTCCATTGTATGTACTTGCCTCCTTTATCAAAGATAAGGTGACCATATGTGCGTGGGTTTATCTCTGCGCTTTCTATCCTGTTCCATTGATCTATATTTCTGTTTTTGTGGCAGTACCATACTGTCTTCATTACTGTAGCTCTGTAGTATACTCTGAAGTCAGGGAGCCTGATTCCTCCAGCTCCGTTTTTCTTTCTTAAGATTGCTTTGGCTGTTCAGGGTCTTTTGTGTTTCCATACAAATTGCAAAATCTTTTGTTCTAGTTCTGTGAAAAATGCCAGTGGTAGTTTGATAGGGATTGCATTGAATTTGTAGATTGCTTTGGATAGTATAGTCATTTTCACAATGTTGATTCTTCCAGTCCAAGAACATGGTATATCTCTCCATCTGTTTGTATCATCTTTAATTTCTTTCATCAGTGTCTTATAGTTTTCTGCATACAGGTCTTTTGTCTCCCTAGGTAGGTTTATTCCTAGGTATTTTATTCTTTTTGTTGCAATGGTAAATGGGAGTGTTTCCTTAATTTCTCTCTCAGATTTTTCATCATTAGTGTATAGGAATGCAAGAGATTTCTGGGCATTGATTTTGTATCCTGTAACATTACCAAATTCATTGATTAGCTCTAGTAGTTTTCTGGTGGCATTTTTAGGGTTCTCTATGTATAGTATCATGTCATCTGCAAACAGTGACAGTTTTACTTCTTCTTTTCCAATTTGGCTTCATTTCTTTTTCTTCTCTGATTGCCATGGCTAGGACTTCCAAAACTATGTTGAATAATAGTGGTGACAGTGGACATCCTTGTCTTGTTCCTGATCTTAGAGGAAATACTTTCAGTTTTTCACCATTGAGAATGATGTTTGCTGTGGGTTTGTCGTATATGGCCTTTATTATGTTGAGGTAGGTTCCCTCTATGCCCACTTTCTGGAGAGTATTTATCATAAATGGGTGTTAAATTTTGTCAAATGCTTTTTCTGCGTCTATTGAGATGATCATATGGTTTTTATTCTTCAGTTTATTAATATGGTGTATCACATTGATTGATTTGCGTATACTGAAGAATCCTTGCATCCCTGGGATAAATGCCATTTGATCACGGTTTATGATCCTTTTACTGTGTTGTTGGATTCTGTTTGCTAGTATTTTGTTGAGGATTTTTGCATCTATATTCGTGAGTGATATTGTTCTGTAATTTTCTTTTTTGTAGTATCTTTGTCTGGTTTTGGTATCAGGGTGATGGTGGCCTCATAGAATGAGTTTGGGAGTGTTCCTTCCTCTGCAATTTTTTGGAAGAGTTTGAGAAGGATGGGTGTTAGCTCTTCTCTAAATGTTTGATAGAAGTCACCTGTGAAGCCAACTGGTCCGGGACTTTTGTTTGTTGGAAGATTTTCAATCACAGTTTCAATTTCATTACTTGTGATTGGTCTGTTCATATTTTCTATTTCTTCCTGGTTCAGTTTTGGAAGGTTATACCTTTCTAAGAATTTGTCCATTTCTTCCAGCTTGCCCATTTTATTAGCATAGAGTTGCTTGTAGTAGTCTCTTAGGATGCTTTGTATTTCTGCCGTGTCTGTTGTAACTTCTCCTTTCTCATTTCTAATTTTATTGATTTGAGTCCTCTCGCTCTTTTTCCTGATGAGTCTGGCTAATGGTTTATCAATTTTGTTTATCTTCTCAAAGAACCAGCTTTTAGTTTTATTGATCTTTGCTACTGTTTTCTTTGTTTCTATTTCATTTATTTCTGCTCTGATCTTTATGATTTCTTTCCTTCTGCTAACTTTGGGTTTTGTTTGTTCTTTCTCTAGTTCCTTTAGGTGTAAGGTTAGATTGTTTATTTGAGATTTTTCTTGTTTTTTGAGGTAGGCTTGTATAGCTATAAACGTCCCTCTTAGAACTGCTTTTGCTGCATCCCATAGGTTTTGGATCATCGTGTTTTCATTGTCATTTGTCTCTAGGTACTTTTTGATGTCCTCTTTGATTTCTTCAGTGATCTCTTGGTTATTTAGTAATGTATTGTTTAGCCTCCATGTGTTTGTGTTTTTTACGTTTTTTTTCCCTGTAATTGATTTCTAATCCCATAGCATTGTGGTCAGAAAAGATGCTTGATATGATTTCAATTTTCTTAAATTTACTGAGGCCTGATTTGTGACCCAAGATATGATCTATCCTGGAGAATGTTCCATGTGCACTTGAGAAGAAAGTGTAATCTGCTGCTTTTGGATGGAATGTCCTATAAATATCAATTAAATCTATCTGGTCTATTGTGTCATTTAAAGCTTCTGTTTCCTTATTTATTTTCATTTTGGAATTTATTTTCATTTCCATTGGTGTAAGTGAGGTGTTAAAGTCCCCCACTATTATTGTGTTACTGTCAATTTCCTCTTTCATAGCTGTTAGCAGTTGCCTTATGTATTGAGGTGCTCCTATGTTGGGTGCATATATATTTCTAATTGTTATATCTTCTTCTTGGATTGATCCCTCGATCATTATGTAGTGTCCTTCCTTGTCTCTTGTGACATTCTTTATTTTAAAGTCTATTTTATCTGATATGAGTATGGCTACTCCAGCTTTCTTTTGATTTCCATTTGCATGGAATATCTTTTTCCATCCCTTCACTTTCAGTGTGTATGTGTCCCTAGGTCTGAAGTGGGTCTCTTGTAGACAGCATATATATGGGTCTTGTTTTTGCATCCATTCAGTGAGCCTGTGTCTTTTGGTTGGAGCATTTAATCCATTCACATTTAAGGTAATTATCAATATGTATGTTCCTATGACCATTTTCTTAATTGTTTTGGGTTTGTTTTTGTAGGTCCTTTTCTTCTCTTGTGTTTTCCCCTTAGAGAAGTTCCTTTAGCATTTGTTGTAGAGCTGGTTTGGTGGTGCTGAGTTCTCTTAGTTTTTGCTTGTCTGTAAAGCTTTTGATTTCTCCATCGAATCTGAATGAGAGCCTTGCCAGGTAGAGTAATCTTGGTTGTAGATTCTTCCCTTTCATCACTTTAAGTGTATCATGCCACTCCCTTCTGGCTTGTAGAGTTTCTGCTGAGAAATCAGCTGTTAACCTTATGGGAGTTCCCTTGTATGTTATTTGTCATTTTTCCCTTGCTGCTTTCAATACTTTTTCTTTGTCTTTAATTTTTGCCAATTCGATTACCATGTGTCTCGGTATGTTTCTCCTTGGGTTTATCCTGTATGGGACTCGCTGCGCTTCCTGGACTTGGGTGGCTATTTCCTTTCCCATGTTAGGGGAGTTTTCGACTCTAATCTCTTCAAATATTTTCTCTGGTCCTTTCTCTCTTCTCCTTCTGGGACCCCCTATAATGCGAATGTTGTTGCATTTAATGTTGTCCCAGAGGTCTCTTAGGCTCTCTTCATTTCTTTTCATTCTTTTTTCTTTATTCTGTTCCGCAGCACTGACTTCCACCATTCTGTCTTCCAGGTCACTTATCCGTTCTTCTGCCTCAGTTATTCTGCTATTGATTCCTTCTAGTGTATTTTTCATTTCAGTTATAGTATTGTTCCTCTCTGTTTGTTTGTTCTTTAATTCTTCTAGGTCTTTTTAAAACATTTCTTGCATCTTCTGGATCTTTGCCTCCATTCTTTTTCTGAGGTCCTGGATCATCTTCACTCTCAGTATTCTGAATTCTTTTTCTGGAAGGTTGCCTATCTCCACTTCATTGAGTTGTTTTTCTGGGGTTTTACCTTGTTCCTTCATCTGGTACATAGCCCTCTGCCTTTTCATGTTGTCTGTCTTTGTGAATGTGGTTTTTGTTCCACAGGCTGCAGGATTGTAGTTCTTCTTGCTTCTGCTGTCTGCCCTCTGGTGGATGAGGCTAGCTAAGAGGCTTGTGTAAGTTTCCTGATGGGAGGGACTGGTGGTGGGTAGAGCTGGGTGTTGCTCTGGTGGGCAGAGCTCAGTAAAACTTTAATCCGCTTGACTGTTGTTGGGTGGGGCTGGGTTCTCTCCCTGTTGGTTGTTTGGCCTGAGGCGACCCAACACTGGAGCCTACCTGGGCTCTTTGGTGGGGCTAATGGCCGACTCTGGGAGGGCTCACGCCAAGGAGTACTTCCCAGAACTTCTGCTGCCAGTGTCCTTGTCCCCACGGTGAGCCACAGCCACCCCCTGCCTCTGCAGGAGACCCTCCAACACTAGCACGTAGGTCTGGTTCAGTCTCCCCTGGGGTCACTGCTCCATCCCCTGGGTCCCGATGCACACACTACTTTGTGTGTGCCCTCCAAGAGTGGAGTCTCTGTTTCCCCCAGTCCTGTCGAAGTCCTGCAATCAAATCCCACTAGGCTTCAAAGTCTGATTCTCTAGGAATTCCTCCTCCTGTTGCCGGACCCCCAGGTTGGGAAGCCTGACGTGGGGCTCAGAACCTTCACTCCAGTGGGTGGACTTATGTGGTATAAGTGTTCTCCAGTCTGTGAGTCACCCACCCAGCAGTTATGGGATTTGATTTTACTGTGATTGCGCCCCTCCTACCGTCTCATTGTGGCTTCTCCTTTGTCTTTGGATGTGGGGTATCTTTTTTGGTGAGTTCCAGTGTCTTCCTGTCGATGATTGTCCAGCAGCTAGTTGTGATTCTGGTGTTCTCGCAAGAGGGAGTGAGAGCACGTCCTTCTACTCCGCCATCTTGGTTCCTCTCCCTATTCTTTCTTGATAATCAAGGTGGTGCTTTTGGATGGGGCAAGCCCGTGGCTGCACACACTGCTAGGGAGACGCCCCCAGGCAGGGCCTCCTCCATTCCAGGTCTGCAGCCCAGGATGCAAAGAAGCTCTGGGATGAGGCTGTGTCTCCAGCAGGGCTGTGACTGCATAAAGCAATGACAGCCGTGCTCGGCGGGGACAGCAGCTCTCATATCATGGATGACAAAAACCCCAGTCCTCACCACGCCTCTGGCATGTGACTGGCTGGTGAACGCAGCACTGCGTTTCTAGAATCTACTTCAGCCAAAGTGGGTCTAACTAGCAACTGAAGGGTGTTTAACGTGGGGTTAAAATAACCTTTCTATGTGACTGGAAATCTCTCATTCGAGATTCTGCTGTGTGACGTGACCTCCACAGACCCATTGCTTCCTTCAGACTAGGACTATCCTAACAAAACACTATTCCTTTATACCTCTGACCCTTTTATGTTATTTCTCAAAAATTAAATCTTTATTTAATGTGTTTATATATATTTATTTATATAGTATATAAATATATGTGTTATGTGAATACGTATTATATGTACATATAATGGGTGTATATTGTATGTATAAATATATGACCTTATTATAAGTTAAATCTTTTTTTTTTAATTAATTAATTAATTAATTAATTTTGGGCTGTGTTGGGTCTTCGTTTCTGTGCGAGGGCTTTCTCTAGTTGTGGCGAGCGGGGGCCACTCTTCATCGTGATGCGTGGGCCTCTCACTGTCGCGGCCTCTCTTGTTGTGGAGCACAGGCTCCAGATGCGCAGGCTCAGTAGTTGTGGCTCACGGGCCCAGTTGCTCCACAGCATGTGGGATCTTCCCAGACCAGGGCTCGAACCCGTGTCCTCTGTATTGGCAGGCAGATTCTCAACCACTGCGCCACCAGGGAAGCACTATAAGTTAAATCTTTATATAATGTGCCTATTAACATAGATTTGTGATTACTTTTTGTACATTTTCCTTTAAATTTCTAATTTTTTACTACATTTTTCTGCTGCTGTTAAAAGTAATTCAGGCTCCTGATAGAAAATGTGAGAAGTGTGCTCTTCTTTACTTCCATCAGCATTTCTATTATTAAATAATAACAAATGTGAGTGGCATAAAATAAAACAGGAAAGGGCATCTGATATTCATTGGTGCCTCCTAAATGCTTGGGCACCGACCCAGGAAATTTCTATCGAATTTCTTCCTTCCGCAACTCCTGCAACCTATGTGCGTTACATCCATTCTCTGGATGAGGAAATGGAACCTCAGAGGAGGTCAGCCACCAGCCTGCCTCCACACACTCTGTGGTCTTTTAAAATCCAGTTCTAGGGGCTTCCCTGGTGGCGCAGTGGTTGAGAATCTGCCTGCCAATGCAGGGGACACGGGTTCGAGCCCTGGTCTGGGAAGATCCCACATGCCACGGAGCAACTGGGCCCGTGAGCCACAACTACTGAGCCTGCGTGTCTGGAGCCTGTGCTCCATTTGATCCATTTGTGTAAGAAAACAACAACAGCACAGGATTCTTTCTCTCATTACGGTGGCTTCTCTTGCTGCGGAGTATGGGCTCTAGGTGCGTGGGCTTCAGTAGTTGTGGCATGCGGCCTCAGTAGTTGTGGCACGCAGCCTCAGTAGTTGTGGCTCACGGGCTTAGTTGCTCCGCGGCATGTGGGATCTTCCCGGACCAGGGCTTGAACCCGTGTGCCCTGCATTGGCAGGCAGATTCTTATCCACTGCGCCACCAGGGAAGTCCTGAATCCTTCTTAATAAAGGTGCAATGGCAGTCTTCCCTGGAATTTTCATTGTGCTCAAAAGGGATAAAGGAATGGAGTGGGACTCCTCCTCAGCAGAAATCCGAGCATTCTGGAAGGTGGTGAGCTGGCTTCTAGTTCCCTCACATCTCTTCACCAGCCCTGCAGGGAGCAACAGCACACACCTGCTCCTTAGTTGACAGGGAGCAACTAGAACGCAGGGGCTGCACCCTATTCATCTCTGTGTTCCCAGTGCCTGGGAAGTGCCTGGCACACTAGGTGTTCAATAAATGCTTGGTGAATAAAGGCAAAAATGAGTGAGTTGGGTTTTTAAATTTTTCTTGTGAAGTATTACACAGAGGTCTTGTCTACTGCCCATAGGATTGCCTATTTATTGTGTGTTCACCCCTCTGATTTCATCCTGCAGGCCTGTGTTAATTTGCTTAACTAGTCCAACCCTCAGACGTGCTGACTATGGGGATTTAGATCTGGAAAAAGGCACAGAGTGCTTCTCTAGTGGAATGTCATGTTTTTCGGTTACTTTGGCATGAAGTTCCTTTCAAGCCTAATTTAGTAGGTATTAATATGTATTTGTCAAATGAACTGATGTGTAATTGCAGAGTTATCCATTAGCGGCCCCTGATTACACTTTAATATTTGAAAGCCTACAGAGACTTAGAAAAAGGTCAGAGTACAAAACAAAAGATGAATGCCTTTTAGTCGGTATCCAAAGAAGAATGTGAAAAATTGCAAACTTTCCCCACCCATAACCCTATTATTCCTCTATATTTCTCTGTCCTATCCACTCCCAGGAAGACAAAAATCAAAGAACTGGAATTTGTCAACCCTTCAATGCTTCATTTGTTTCCCATCTGTTTCCTTCATGTATCTGAGCCCTTGGACTCTTACAAATGTCTGCCTCTCAACCCCAGAGGTGAGTGACAGCCTCAGATAAAGCAATTGTAACCTTCTTCTTCCATGTGGCATCTGTCTTACCACTAGATACAGCTGACTTACCTGTACTAAAAGGAACAGTAACCAGAAAAGAGGATTACAGTACATTCGGAGGCAATCAAGGGAGGAAAAGAAACCTAGTGCCAAGAGGGTATTAAATAGCAGAGCTATCTGCAGGAGTAGAACAAGCTTAGAGAGAAAAAAAGAAAAAAACAAATCTTCTAGGACAATCCCTGTTACTTCATAACTCTGGAATTTTGTCAGAAGCTTGATAATTGATTTTCTGTTTTAGGTAATTTAAGAGGTTGTTTATAATTTTGTTCAGGGAGTCCCTGAAAGACTGTTTTTTATTGACAAAGTAATTCTTCCCTGAAGCAACCTGAGCTATGGAAAATGCATATTCTTACTTCCTCCTATACATACATGCAGGGTGTGTGTCTGTGTGTGGGAGAGTGGGGGGTGGTATATAAAGCCAAAGGGAATGGGGAATTTCTTTGAATATAAATTGTACTTGAAAATCTGGGGAAGACATTATCTCTTTGTATTGAACAAATGTGCATTTGTCATGTAACATAATGGCATCTTTTCGCATGAATTTTAAAGATTAACATGAGACGTCAAATAATTGTCACACCAGTAGCAGCTGCTTCAGATCAGCAGATTTCCCCTTTCTCCCAAATCCTGGTGGTGGGGGGGGCCCTCTGTCACTAAGCCTGTTGGCAAAGAGATTGACAAGACTCCTCTGCCCTGTGTATTGATACACGGTCAAGAATTTATTTTGCAATCCTCATCCTCTGTAGTTATCACTTCTACTGTGGAATTTCAAAGGGATTCTTACTTGAGTCCTGTCATACTTTTTTTTTCACGATTTCTCACTTCTCGCCAACTCTGCAGGCCTATGACTCGGCTGGTCATCAAAGAAAGTTAATCAAACAAAGCAATAAAATCAAGTATGTGGTACATGACTCATTCCTCCTTCCATTCTCACAATTATCATACCACTCCCCAAAGGGCCACATTCTCTGTAGTGAGTCATGGGTTGTGGGTCTGAGAAATGACTCCAGCCCAGCCCTAGATGAGGCTGGAGAAATCAGAAGAATGGATCCTCAGTGGGTGGTGGTGGGAGTTGGAAAAAATCAAAATTCAATTTGTAGTATCTTTGTAAAAGATTCATAAAAAAGGGTGAACTAATACTACATAGAAAAATTGAGTATGATTCATACCATATGAATGTAAAGAACTGGGAAGTTTTCCTTCCCCTCTTCTGCCTTGGTAAAGACGGTGTAAAATGAAATCTCTGCCTTAAGTGTGGAGGCAGCGTGGCTGTTGAAAAGAGCTCAGCTTTGGAGGTAGACAGATAGGAGTTCACATCCCGCGTGTGCCACTACTAGCTGTGACCAGTCCAACTGATCAGCCGTATCTTCATTTGTAAAGTAGGGATAACCTATTATCTTTAGGGGAAGGGCTAAAGCAAGTAGACGCGAACTATCTGACACCTAATGTAATATTCATTAGTTTACTTTGTATTAGTCATCTATTTCTGTGTAACAAATTACCCAAAACATAATGCCTTCAAACAACAAACATGTATTATCTCATAGTTTCTATGGGTTAGGAATCTGGGTCCACTTGAGCTGAGTGCCTCTGGCTCAGGGTCTCTCCAAGTTTGCAGTGAAGGTGTTGGTTAGGGCTGGGGTCTTATCTGAGGACTCAACTGAGGGAGGATCTGCTTTTACACTCATTCACATATTGTTGGTAGATCTCAGTTCCTCATGGGCTATTGGCCAGAGACATGAGTTCCTTGCCATGTGGACCTTTCTACAGGGCATCTTATAACACGGCAGCTCATAACTCGTTATCCCTCAGAATGACGGCAAGAGAGAGAGAGAAAGCATGCAAAACAAAGCCATGGTCTACTGTAGTCTTGAAACGATAGCTCATTACTCTTGTCACAATATCCAGCCCACATTCAAAAGGAGAGAATTTACACACCAGCATGACTGTCAGGAGGAGGGAATCATTAGGGCTTATCTTAGAGGCTCCTACTATACTCTTGCACTCAACAGATATATATTGAGAGTCTACTGTTGGCCAGGCATGGTGCTAGGGGGTAAAACACATAAAAGTGGGCAAAATGAGACATGGTACCTACTCCCATGCACCTACAAAAGAGGAAACAGGCATGAACTTATGTAAAATTAAGACTCATGGTGCTAAGGCAGCACATCCCATGGGACTTGGCCTCATCAGCAGTCAGTGAATACCTTCCTGAGAAAGTGACATGTTGAGCCAAGATCTTACGATTATCCAGGAAAAGAAGGGAGGGGAAAATCATTCCAGAGAGAGAAGAGCATGTGCAAAGGTCCCAATTTGGTATGAAATTCTTAAAATTTTAATCCCCAATTAATTTATGATACTTGATCAACCTAGAAAAGATATTTATTTTAGGTACCTATTTATTTTCACTTCAATCAGCAGCAAAGTGACTCAGAGAGACATTTTGTTCTCTGACTTGCCTCAAAGGCTGTGGGTGCAACTCAGAAGAGAGAGCTCTGGGCAGTGCTTCTCCAAATTTAGTGGACATTTGAGCCTTGTTGGATCTGATTAAAATGCAGATTCTGACTGCGGAGGTCCCAGGGTTGGCACTCAAATTGCGGCCTCAACAGCAGGAGCCTCAGAACCACCTGGGAGCTTGGTAGGAATGTAGGATCTCAGGCCCCAGACCAGAGCTCTAGAACAGGTGAGCACATGAATCACCTGGAAAGCCTGGGCTCCATCCCCAAAATGTTACTTCAAGTGGTTTGGGTGGGACTCCAGAACTGGCATGTCTAACAAGCTCCCGGGGATGTCGCTGCCACCCCCACGCTTTGAGTAGTGCCCCTCTAGATTCTTAGAGCTCAAACTATTAACCAGGACATTCCAGAAAAGGCCTTGAATGGTGGCCCCTACCAGGGTAAACCTCAAGAAAAGGCATCCTCTGCTGGAAGAGCGGAAGGGCTCATCCTCTTTTCTCTCTGATTGAACCCCTGATGGAGGGAGTAAGGAAGAGCTGGGGGGAGGATGCCTGCACCCTGGTGATGCCCACGGGTACGCAGTCCGTGTATTTCTTGTAGGGAACCCTCAGGGACCATCAGGATCTTCTGGGAATCAGTAGCCAAAGCGCATTTTTATTATTACAATTACATTCCTTGCAGACACACGTCTAATCTGAGTAATAATTTTCATTTCCTGGAATACCTACATGCGTCTGGGAGACCATCAGGACATAGGCTATGCGATGTTGAGGTCAGAGAACTAGACTCAAGGGGCCTAGGAGGGATCCTCAGCTCTACCACCGCACTGGACGCGAGACTCCACCCAATAGTAGTCAATGAGAAGACCGCAGCATCACTTCTGGGATATCCCAGCCAGAGATGCAGGACCTGAATCTCACCGTGAAGGACTAACTCCCTTCTCCAACAGTGAGAGCACACCCAAGGACATTCTACAACATAACTAATAGAAAATCTCCAAAGTGTCAAGGTCGTGAAAGATAAGGAAAGCCTCAGGAACTGTTCCAGACTGAAGGAGCCTTGAGACATGATGATGAAATGCAATGTGTGACCCTGGACTGTGTCCTTTTTGCCCTAAATGACATGATGGGAAAATTAGAAAAACCTGAATGAGGTCTGAAGGTTAGATGGTGGTAATGCACTAATGTTAATTTCCTTATTTTGGTGGTTATATTGTGGTTTTGGAGGAAAATATCTTGTTTATAGGAAATACACTAGAGTTCAGGGCTGATGGAACATCATGTTGACAACTTGTTCAAGTGGTTTAGGGGGGAAAGTTCTTTCTTCTGTGTTTGTAGTTTTGCTGTAACTTTGAGATTGTTTCAAAAAGCAAACGGACAACAACCAAAAAGTCCAAAACAAAACAGTGACGCGCATCCATGTGTCCTGAGAGACACAAGCAGTTTACAAAAGGCAGGTGGGATGACGTCGTCCTATTTCCACATCTGCTGTTTATTCCGTGTGAAGCCATCATCACGTCCTTGCATTTCTATCTGCAGGCTGTTTCTGGGCTCTGTCCCCTGCATCACTTTCAGTATCACCGCCTGCATTAGGCGCTCACCGCTACGCAGCAGAACCAAGGCAGCAGCCTCCAAGCTGCCCTTCCTGCTCCCGTGTCAGCTTCTCTTTCTCTGCCCCATCCTGCCCCCAACCACCTAACCTCTTCCCCTGCTGCTGACAGGGGTTTTTCTAAAACCCAGACCTGCTTGTGTCACTGTCCTGCTTAAAATCCTGAAGTCCCCTCCTCCCTGTTCCCCGTACATGAAGTCCCAGCTCCTTACACGTCCCTTATTCTGACTGTAGCCTGTCCATCAGCTTCTTCTACTTCTGTGCTCTCCTTTCCTCATGGACTGGACAACACTGAACAATTCACCTTCCCAGGAACTCACTGGTACCATCCTGCATCTGCGCCTCAGTGATGCCATTCCCTCAGTTTTCTTCTCTCTGAAAAACTCTGGGTCTTCAAGAGCCAGCTCAGATGTCACCTCCTCTGTGAAGCCTTCCCTGATCCCCACCACCCTACCCCAGGCAAAGTGCACGACCCCTTCCTTTGTGTGCCGATAATTCTTTGCATAATTGGTCTCGTCATAATGTGTTTGCTTTGTTATATGAGTCCCTGACCAGACTATGAGCTCCTTGAGGGCAAAGACTGTGTCTTTCACGTGGCTGTCACCAGCACAGGGCCTGGCACCTTGTCGGTATTCAGTAAATGCCTGTTGAACCACAGGGCCGACTGCCGTAGGGGGTGTTATGCTGTTTGGCTGCTCGTCAGGCACTTAGGGGCGTTGATGTTGAAACTCCTCCCCCTCCTGGCATGGAAGGGCCTGCAACAGCTGGGGGACATTTGATGGGTCTGGGCCACGCATAGTTACAGTTAGGTAAGAAATCTTGCTCCCCAGCACTAAGGTTTACCTTCTTTTCTTCTCTGGGCAGTTCTGAAGCACCAGGAAACAGCATGTTCTTTTTATCTCTTCCCTCACGTTAAGAACGGCTCTGATGAAGTCTTCCCCAGCTCCCCAGCCTTGGCAGAGTGGGCGGAGCCTGTGCAGTAGGGGCCCCGGCTAAGCAAGCAGAGTGTGCAGGAGTGGTATGAGGTGGCGTGCAAGCTGGGGTGGGCACTACTTATCCCTGTCCGTGGGAGATGCCAGCAAATAGAACGACAGAGGCCAGGAGCTGCGTAGGGAGCCAAGGTCCAAAATGCTGATGGGAGAGCCAAGGGCCGCATCAAACCTGGTGGGAAAGTCAGCCCAAGAGTCCAGGGTGCGGCGGGAGCAGGTGAGGCTGAGCATCGGCAGGGCGGAGGAACGGGGGTGCCAGGAAGGGATGGCCTGCAGCTGGCACGGGCCTGGCATCTGAGGGCTAGCGGGGGTGCAGGGGAACGGGGTGGGTTGATGGATTTGCATAAAGAATCCGGAGTGAGTCAGATGACGATTCACTGTAAGTGATCCCAAAGTCTTCTCATATTGTCACGAATATTTATTTTTCCTTTGTGTCAAAGCCTCGTTGCCTTTCGTGGCATGTCAGTTAGCAGAGAAATGACTCTCTGGGGGAGAAACCGAATGTCATTCTTGGGCTCGGCTAATCGTGTGTCTTGGGAACTGGATGAGAAAGTCTGGCTGAGCCCTGCAAATCAAGGAAGAAACAGAGCACCCAAGGCCATTAAGGCGGCCCGGCTAAGGGCTGCTGCGAGTCACTGCACAAAGTCAAATGAATTTCTAAGTTTTTCTAACACAAATGTACGCAATTCAGGTATATCTGCCTCTAAGCTAGCCCAGAAGAAATTAGGGAATAAGTCATTCCATTTACCAAAAAAAAGATTCACAGTAGAAGATTCTTTTATAGCTCAAGCTGCCCACTTGTATTTAAAAAAAGCTGGGAGTTAGGAAAACTGTAATAAGGACAGGAATGACTTAGGAGCTCATCTATAGCCGTCGATTACGCCCTCCCACACGCCCGGGAAAAAGAGGCGAGCCACTCTCATAAAATCAAACAAGCCTATGATTGAAACTCATGGAGTTAGAGAAGCATTGATTCTAAGCCTGTGATTCAGGAGTACGACTTAACTTTTTTTAAAAAAAGATCCTCATTTTTTCATTAATTCAGTATTTACTGAGCACCAGCTACCGTGCTTGGCACTGAAGATGTAATGGTGAACAAGGCAGAAATGATCCTTACTCTTATCAAATGTGATTCTAGGGGGCTTCTCTGGTGGTGCAGTGGTTGAGAATCTGCCTGCCAATGCAGGGGACACGGGTTCGAGCCCTGGTCTGGGAAGATCCCACATGCCGCAGAGCGACTAGGCCCGTGAGCCACAACTGCTGAGCCTGCGCGTCTGGAGCTTGTGCTCCGCAACAAGAGAGGCCGCGATAGTGAGAGGCCCGCACACCGTGATGAAGAGTGGCCCCCGCTTGCCGCAACTAGAGAAAGCCCTCGCACAGAAACGAAGACCCAACACAGCCATAAATAAATAAATAAATAAATAAATAAATAATAAAAATAAAGGAATTCCTTTAAAAAAAAAAAAGTTATTCTAGTAAGAAAGACCAGATGAAATAGGAATAAATAGAGAAGTGATTTAAAAGGTTGTCAGTTGTGATAAGTGTTGTGCAGGAAACAGCCAGGAAGGGGAGATTGTCTGTTGGGGAGGTGGTTTGGAGGAGGGGTTTACTTTAGATGAGGTGGCTGACACGGAATCTCGGAGGTAACATTTCAGCTGAAACAAGGTTGCTGGAAGGAGCCAGCCTTGTGATGCCGGGGAAAGTTCCAGGCAGCAGGAGCAGCATGTGCAAAGGCCTGAGGTCGAAGAAAGGCCTAGCATGTTTGAAGAAGGAAAAGGAAAACAGAAAACAGCATGCCTGGAGCTTAGTGAGGAAGAGCTGTCATGAGGAAGACGTGCGTGGATCTATAGACCAGCGGCAAATCGTGCAGGACCTTGGGGTCCACCCTAAAGGTAATGGGGAGCCAAGGAAGAATTTTAAGCTAGTGAATGTTAGGTTTCAATTTGCATTTGAGGATATTCCTCTTGATGGCAGCAGAGTCGACTGGGTGCTGGGAGACCATGTGCATGCTGTAGCAGTGGTCCAGAGAAGCAATATTGATGGCCGGGGTCAAGATGGTGGCAGGCAAGACAGAGACACATGGATGAACTTGCGATGTGTTTTGGAAATAGAATCGACAAAGTCTGCTTCAGGTTAGGTGTGGGCTTCAGGTAAAGGAAGAGTCAAGAATGACTTCTAGGCTCCCCGGTGAGCACCTGGCAGGTGCCATTTCCTGAGATGGGGAAGATGTGCAGGAACAACAGCTTTGAGAGTTGTGAGTACAATTCCCAAAGGGGAAACCAACAACTCGTATTAGGTGTTAGATGTTAGGTGTCTCTGAGACATGCAGGTTGAGATGTCAAATTTACACATGGATACATAGAGGCAAAGTCAGCTCTGAAGAAATTAAAAAAAAAAAAATCCATGTATATAATCAAGCAGATGGTGGCCAAGCACCTCAGGGCCAATTCACTTACTCTTCAAGTGTTTGCACATCTTTCTCAAGACAGATGCTTAGAGATGACATATCTATTGCATTGTGAATTGCAGTATTTATTGCTTGCAAGGTGTCTTATCTTAGAAACTATACATTGGTTAGCAATGACTGAGTGTGTTAAAAATGGCGAGTACTCTGCTTAACGTTATCTCATTTAATCTCCACAATTTTATAGAGGGCAGATATGAGTACACTTAGAGGGTAGATTAGAGAATGGAAGCTAAGGGGTAAAGTGGCCTCCCTACTGTCACACAGCTGGTATGTGGCAAAGTGAGAAGTGGAACCCAGGCCGGCTGACTGCAGGCTCATGGTCCTGCCCTCATGGACTCCTCTCCTCTCGGTAAAAGTCTCTTATCTACCCCTCACTGGAGAACAATTTCTATAGTACTACAACGGTGTTGGGTCCGAGGGCAGGCAGCCCCAAAATATGCCACATGGCATATGGATTATTTCGAATTAAAATTATTTAAGAAACGGCCAATGTAGGAGGGATACTCTGACCCTCTTTTCTGTCTCTCTGGAAGCAGGAAATAAATCTCATGTGAAAGGTGCACTCCCTGAATTTGGAGGTAGAAAGATACCCTTATCACCAGAAATAGGGAATTTGGGCCAAGAAGTCTGTATAAACAAACCTTATGACTTAATTTACTACCCCAACCCCAAACTCTGTTTAGATTCTTCACTAATTGAGCACCCAAAACCTAAGTTTCTTTGTCCTGTCGATTCCTCACAAATTTATTGTTTCTTGGTCTAAAAAGTATAAAAGCTGCCTGCTTTGGCCACTTCTTAGGTCCCATTTCCATAAGACCCCCATGCACATGAATTAAAATTTGTTTGTTTTTCTCCTGTTAACCTGTCTTGTGTCAATTTTATTATTAGTCCAGCCATAAGAACTCAAGAGGAGTAGAAGGGGAAATTTCCCCCTCCCTGACTGTGGTTGTGTGAGTTGAAACTGGGGGCAAATCACTGAACCCCTCCAAGCCCCCTTTTCTTCAACTATTATGATGGTTAACTTTATATGTCATATTGGCTGAGCCACTTTGCCCAGATATTTGCTCAAACACTATGCTGGATGTCTCAGTGAAAGTATTTCTGGATGAGATTAACATTTAAATTGGTGGACTTTGAGTACAGAAGATTGCCCTCCATAATGTGGGTGGGCCTCATCCACTCAGTTGAACACCTGAAAGAACAAAAGACAGACTGCCCCCAAGTAAGAAAATATTCTGCAGCAGACAACTTGAATTGCAGCATAGACTCTTCCTGGGTCTCCAGCCAGTCTGCCCACCTTGTAAATTTTTGACTTACTGGTCTTCATAATTGGGTGAGCCAATTCCTTAAAATAAATCTCTTTGTATATGATATATGGTTGACCCTTGAACAATGTGAGGGTTATCGGCACCAACCCCTTGCACAGTTGAAAATCGACTCGTAACTTTTTTTTTTTTTTGGCTGTGTTGTGTCTTCATTGCTGTGCGCGGGCTTTCTCTAGTTATGGTGAGCGGGGCTACTCTTTTTGCGGTGCACAGGCTTCTCAGTATGGTGGCTTCTCTTGTTGTGGAGCACGGGCTCTAGGCGCGTGGGCTTCAGCAGTTGTGGTGAACGGGCTCAGTAGCTGTGGCGCACGGGCTCAGTAGCTGTGGCTCACGGGCTCTAGAGCGCAGGCTCAGTAGTTGTGGCTCACGGGCTTAGTTGCTCCATGGCATGTGGGATCTTCCCGGACCAGGGATCAAACCCATGTCCCCTGCATTGGCACGCGGATTCTTAACCACTGTGCCACCAGGGAAGCCCTCAACTCGTAACTTTTGACTCCCCCCAAATTAACTACTAATAGCCTATTGTTGATCAGAAGTCTTACTGATAACATAAAGAGTCGATTAACACATCTTTTGTATGTTATATGTATTATATACTGTATTCTTATAATAAAGCAAGCTAGAGAAAAGAAAATGTTGTTAAGAAAGTCATAAGAGAAAATACACTTACAGTACTGTACTGTATTTAATAATACCATTAGTTTACATCATCTGTTTACAAGATGAATCATCTGTCAATACCTACATTAATATTGCCTTATATGATACAAAACATATATAGCTAGAGATAGATCATCCGTCTGTATTTCTATCTATCTATCTATCTACGAACAAAAAGCACTCAGAGGAAAAAACAATTGCTCTTGAAGGAACAACAATTACACTGACAGCTAACTTCTTAACAGCAATAATAGAAGTCTGTAAACAATGGAGTGATATCTTCAGTGAGCTGAAAGATAGTAACTGCCAATCTAGAATTCTATTCAAGATGAAACTATCTTTCATGAATGAGGGCAAAGATAAAGACATTTCCAGAAACAAAGTGGAAAGAGTTTGTCACCAGCAGTACCTCTCTAAAGAAAACACTGAAGGAGGAACTTCAGGGTAAAAGAAAGTGATCTTAATGGGAAGGTTTAAGATGCAAGAAGGAATTAAATGTCGGCAAGACACATAGACATTTTTCAAAAGCAATGTGGCCAATAAATGTCTGAGAAGATATTCAACATCATTAGAGATCAGGGAAATGAAAATCAGGACCACAATGACCCATCCAATTGTCAAAAATTAGAACGTGTTCGACAATACCAAGTGTCAGAGGAGATGTGAATCCATAGGCTTTCTTTTACATTGCTGATGGGGCTGTCAATTGGAAAACTGGCATTTTTGTCTAAGTTAATCTATTTATTATGCAGCAATGCATCCTCAGCTTATACTGAGAAATTCTTGCACACGTACAGGAGACATGTATAAACAATGCTCATAGCACCATGACTTAGCAAAAACATGAAAGCAATCCAAAATGCCATCAATAGGGAAACAGATGAATAAACTGTAATATAGTCAGACAAACAGATATCATGTAGCAGTAAAAACAAATGAACTACAGTAAGATGCAGCTAATTGGAAAGTTAAGTTTCAAAAGACTACAGGAAGAATGACATTCTTTTATCAACACAATTATGGCTGGCTTATAAGTGAGAAAAACTTGCAGCAATCATTCACATTCTTTCTGAGGAGAATTTGGCTCAGCATCCTTTGAGAGAGAGAGCAAGGAAAGGTGCTGACTTTATTTCAGACTATGGGGAAAAGATGTAGAGTGTAGATGCTTAATAATCCAAGCATGAATGTTCAGTACATAGACAGTTGTATATAACTGAGCTGGTATATTGAATGCTGTGGTTACCACCCCAAAATGCCCTTCAGGATCAAGACACTTATGTGTATCTTTTATGAAGAGATGCATAGGGTGAGGTCTGGGAAGGAACGCAGAGTTTCTATGCCCTCTCCTCATGAAATGAGGGTGCGTCACCCTCCTGGCACATGGATGTCTGACTTATGATGTGCAATGACCAATCAGGAAGCTCCACTGAGCTTTGGTCCAGAGTTTTTAGGAAGTTTCCTTATATAGGTGAGATTGATTAAACTCATTCTCCAGCCCCCCTCCCCTCCTGGAAGTCTGGCTGGCTCAAAACCCCAGCCCTCTAATCACATGGTTGGTCTTTCTGGTAACCAGCCCTCATCCTGAAGCTCTAGGGGCCCATCCTGAGTCACCTCGTTAGCATAACAAAGACATTCCTAACACTTCGGAAATTACAAGCTACAAGCGTTTCTGAAGCTCTGTGCCAGGAACCTGAGACAAAGACCAGACAAATTTATATAATAACTCAAGAACACTGCTGCACAAAAATCTCTGTCTTAGAGTCTGTTTCCAGGAAACCTGACCTAAGACAGTTTTTGCCAGGGGTGGTTCTAGGAAATGCAAGTGCTCTTTCAGTCCCCGATGTGCTACCTTCCGTGGAGAAATGGGGAACCCAGGGGCTCAGGCTTCACTGGGTTAGGCTCCACCCACACAACCTGGGCTAGTACCTGTGTGTCTGCTCACCAGGCCCACTGCTGGCTGCCTGGTGGCAGTGTTCTAGCTTGGGGCTACTTATACACAACACAGCTCTAGGACCTGGGATGGTCCTGAGCTGATTAGTTTTAGCTGCTAATTATAATGGGAAGGACTATTGGGCGTTTGTCCCTATCATATTCTAGTCTATTTATATATGAAAAAGAAGAGGAAGTGTAATAGGGAAGAACAAATCTGACTCCATATTGGATCTGTTACTTTTACTTTAACCTTTGTATTCTATTGCTTTTGCTACAAGTTAAGAATGTTGCCTATAGCCTGAAATATACAGGAGAGCCCATTCTCAAGGCTCTGACCTTTAAAGGTATAACACTTTTCCATTCATATAGAGATAAAACGGTTGCAGAACACAGATGACATTTGTCTTGTTGGAGACTTACAGGAACATCAGGAACTGACCTATGTGGACAGCTGCCAAGAACAAAGGATTCTGACACCAAGAAGTTTGTAACAATCAACTACATCCCCTCCCCTTTTAGTATAAAGGAAGCCTGAATTCTAACTCAGGTAAGATGGTTCTTTGGGATACTAATCCACCATCTTCTTGGTCTGCTGGCTTTCTGAATAAAGTCACTATTCCTTGTCCCAACAACTTGTCTCTTATTGGCCTGTCGTGCAGTGAGTAGTATGAGCCTGGACTCAGTAACAGAAGAAGAAGGAGAAGGAGGAGGAGGAGAAAAAGAAGAAGAAGGTGGCAGCGTAGTTTCTAATTTCCCCTCACTGGCAGCCACTGATCTGAGGGTTTCTGGGAGTCACGTATATTCTGCTTTGGTACATGAACATGTTCTGAATTCCAGGTACCACTCCATGTCCATTACTCTCTACTCCAGCTCTCCAAGCCAGACTTCTCCCCCAAATTGCCATCAGGGGCACACAATTCTACCCAGGTGTCTCAGACATCTCAGCCTCAACGTGTCCAAAAAAATTAAACCTTCCCCACAAACCTGTTCTTTTATTTTCTGTACTTCATTATACAGTTATCTCGGCCAGAACCTTGGTGTCATCTTGGTGTCATCCTTGACTTTCATCTCTCTTTTACCTCCTGTCTACGTCAACCACCTTGACCTATCAGTTTTACCTCCTGAGTATTTCTCAGACTCCCCCCTTCTCCCATGTCTGCTACTGAAACTGAGCAGGGCCCTGCGGGGCTCCTGGGCACAAAAGCCTTTCTGTGTCCCCCATTTCTTGTTTGTAGGAAATAAGCTTCATCCAGCCTCCTTGACCTTCCCTGAGTTCCAAATTAGCAGATTCAAACAGTTGCTAATTAGGGAAGGGAGGGAATGCAGAAACAAAGGAGGAACAGTCAAGAAACAATAGTGCAGTGATGGGGCAAGGTCCTGGTTCCTCCACAAGGGATGCACATAACAATATCTTTGAGCTCTTCTGCAGGAACTAAGGCCCCACCCAGGTGGAAGATGGTAACTACAAGCTGAGACCCAGGACTGGCTGAAACCAGAAGGCTGATGGTTGAGATTCCTGGAACACCACTCTGTTACCTCACCACCAACCAATCAGAAGAAAGTCACACACCCTGCAGCTCTCACCCCAAATTTTGCCTATAAATACTTCTCCCTGAAAACCATCGGGGAGTTTTGGGTTTTTGAGCACGAGTCACTCATTCTCCTTGCTTAGCCCTGCAATACACCTTTCTCTGCTCCAAACTCCAGCGTTTCAGTTTGTTTGGCCTCACTGTGCATTGTGCACATGGACTTGTTTGACAACAGAACCGGGATAAGCAAAATGGAGAGAAAGAATCCTGTGCTGTTGTTGTTTTCTTACACAAATGGATCAAACCATGCATGTTGTTCTTTCATCTTTTTTTTTTTTTTTTAATTTAACAATATATCTTGGAGGTCTTTCCATTTCATTCCTTATGAGGATACTTTGTTCTTTTAATGACTGCCTGATATTTAATAGTCTGAATGGTCCAAGGTTTAGTTAACTATTTCTAACCAATAAGTAGGTTGTTCTCAATGTCTTGCTGTTACAGAGAATGCTATAATGTTGTTGTAGAAATATATATTTTTGGTAGAAGAGAGTCCTAAAAGGGAAGTAATTACTCCCATTTTCCCAAACTACCCAGTATTTTTAAGATAAAATTCATGCTTCTTAAAAGGGCAGATACCACCACCATCCCCATTTCTCACCCCTTCCAGCTTTCTGCCCTACTTTCCAGCAACACTAATTGCTTGAAGAGTCCAGCACATACACCATGGTTTTCCTTACTCTGTGCCTTTTCTTCGCTCTTGCTGAACCTGGCTCCACCGATCTCTGCTCAATTCATTCCTATTCATTCTTTATCACTCAGTTCAGATGTCAGTTCCTCCAGGAAACTGCTCCACACCACTTTCATCATTGCACATGGCATGTTGTATCCAATTTACTGATTTATATGCCTGTACCCCCCACTGGATTATGAATTCCTCCATGTCAGGATCTGAGGACAGTACTTGCGTCTTACTGTCTTTATAGCTGAAGTGCTTAGCAAAGTGTCTGGAACACAGCATGTGGTCAACTACAATAAATGAATGAAGGTCTGCACTCATAAATTTATCAGATCCTACACCTTCACCCACTGGTATGTTTGCTCCTTTTGAAAGTTAATGGATCTGGTAGATTTCTTTCCCTCTAATCAATAATAACAATACTACAAATACACATACACTTACACTCACACACACTATAATGCATAGATGAACGCATTGTTTCAGTTTTGTATTTTCTTCTGGTTGTCAAGTTATTTGCCCTAGGTAAGGTCTTCATTCTTGAAGATTATAATGATGATAACAATAGCTATCATTTATGGTGTCCCTTGCTTGTTCCAAGTCCTGGATTAAGTGATTTACCAGATCATCTCCAGTCCTTGTGGTTCTAAAGGGTAGGCACAATTATTTTTATTTCACAAATACTGAGTGTGAGAGGTTAATACCACAACCATCAATACATGGTTTTAATTAAAAAAGAAAACAAAAAGCCCATCCTGGACCCAGGTCTATGAGAACTGAAAGCCCATCCTCTTTTCCTTCTTTCACAGTGCTTTTAATCCATAAAAAGGGCTGTTGACTCAGGCTCCCTGGTATAAGATTCAACACTCACAAATTTAAACCTAGTTGAGAATTGCAAACACTTTCATTTCTCGCTTTTATAATCAAAGAAGAGGCTTTTACTTAAATATTAAGGTTTAGGGGTAGGAGCATAAATAGAAACAGCTAATGAATATTCTAATTGTTCTTCTGTCCCCTCCTGCATTAACCTGCATTGAATTTTTAGCTGGCTCATGTTCCCCAAGGGCTATTATTATATTTTATATATGTTCCTTCTAATTTCAATAATAAGCTAATTTTCAATCTATAGTTTAATGTTACCCCTAAGGAGTGTCTAATGTTCCATATAAGCAAAACACACAAAAAGTCTCCTCCTGGGATTGCCTGTACTTTTCTTTTCACAATTGAGATTTACCAAGCTGCAGTGATATGCTAAATTGCACCCCTCTCAAAAGGGATTTTTAAACTATACATATCCAAGAAGTGTTCTTTTTGGTTTTTTGTTTTATGTTGTTAAGGTTGTATAGTATGATTCCAATGGTTAAGCACTTTGGCTTTGGAGGCAAGCAAATGTACCATCTAGTAGTTCTGTGATCTTGAGCAAATTGCTTATCTTCTCTTGTGTCTCAGTTTCCTTTTCTGGGTCAGTGTGAGGGGTTTTGTTTGTTTGTTTGTTTTTGAATATAAAGGCAATTATCTAGGTTCAGAAAAGACTATTTTTGCTATTTGAAATTTTAATTAATAGTTAACTTATCTACAATACATATCCAAAAACCTAGTTTTTCTTAGTCCTTGAATTCAACTTAAAATTCTTGTAATTTTATATCTAAATACCACAAATTTCAACAATCACGTTTAAGATGGCCTTTGATTAATGTTTGATCAACTCCAATTGAAACTCCTTCAAACAATTTACAACTTAATTAAACACCTTAAACTCTATTTATAAATTTAATATATTCAATTTCCTTTTCAAGCCCTTCAAATGTCTCCATTTTAGCCAAAGTCCTTCTAAGAACCCAATTCTTGTAAATTTAATAAGTGAAACTTATAGTGAATTTCAAGTTGTCTTAAATATTAAACGCAATAAGCACACAAAGATTATTTCAATTTTCTTAAATCTAACATGAAGGTAATACTACTATGGATTTTATTTACTTCATCCCCTCTAAACTCAACTTTAAACCTTCTTGGAGTTAAAAGATTCTTGGCTTCATGAGCGAGAGTCCCAGGCAAATTGTAATAACTGTCCCAGGAGAACTGAGGTTACCATCTCAAGCAAGTAAAAGGGGCTTAATGACTACAGACCCAAAACCTCGGGGCTTTGTACAGGCAGGAAAATTTTCTCATCCACTGACAGACACATAGATTCATTTCTGTGGTTACAATAATAAGGGATTCAAAGTCCTTACTTATCAAGTAGACTTGGTTTTACCAATGTCTTCTGGGGGCAACATATGCCATGACCTAATTATTTCACCTACACTTATCTACACTCTTTGGATCTATCTTCTTTCAATAATCTCTTTACTCTCTACCTGAATTCTGCTTTCTTATTTTTTTTTAATTTTATTTTAGCCATCTTATCTGACTGGGCACATGTCCTTTGGCTGTATGCTACATACCTCCCACACTTCATCTGGTTCTTTAGTCATGAAGCCAAAGTCATGCTAATAACTGTATGACTGGAGGATTCCATTCATATAACATGCTAAAAGGCAAAACTATAGGAAGAGAAAATGGTTCAATGGTTACCCGAAACTCAGGGTAGAGGGGAGGGCACTGATTGCCAACGTACATGAGGAAACTTTTGGCGAGTGATGGACATGTTCTGTATCTTGATTATGGCGGTGGTTGCACCACTACGAGCATTTATCAAAACTCACCTATTATACACGTAAAAAGCGTAACTTTTACTGTATGTATATTTCAATAAACCTGATTTTTAAAATGCATTTAAAAAACCATGTCAGGGAATTTTGTTAAACGTGGTGGATTGAATCGACGTGTATCATTGTTCCTTCCTGAAATCCTATGGAGATAACTGTGGATGAGAGATAGAAAACATTTTGGGAGACTGAAAGCGGATGGACCATTGGTAATCGACTTAGCAGAACAGAGGAAGCTAATATCTAATAGTCAGCAGATAAAGAGGCTGAGGTAAAGCTGGATAATATTCTGACTAGAACCGAAGACAGCTTAAGAACTAGAGGCACTGACTGGTAGGTTCTGAAAGGCAGGGTGAGAAGTGGGGTGGATATGAATATGACTGGCTTGAAATTAGGCCTCCAGATCCCCTCACTCACCGTGTGTATTCAGTTAGCTTCCTCTCCCCCAACCCTGCAGGTAATAGGAGGTTTATCCTCCCAAGTAACTGATCCTTAGAGACTCTGAACTTTGAGTCATCAAGACAGCTGATGGGAAGAGTAAGGAAACGGGTAAGGCAAAGAATTAGCCAAAAGTCTCTATACTGAATAGTAAAACACTCAGCCCCAAGTCCCTCCACCACCTACCTTCCTTGATCAGTTCCAAGATGCTGGCAGCCAGGTCTATATCCATACCAGACAGGAGATTAGATATTTCCTCTCTGGACTAACACACTGGAGAAGAAATACATAGACATACTGACAAGTCCAGGTTTCTCTAAGAAATGGATAGGAATGCACTAGAGTAAAGCTGACTAATCAGCAAGCCACACCCACACAATGCTCTTATGTCTTATTCTAATTATGATCAACAGCTAAGAACAAACCAAACATTTGAGGAAATCTCTTACCTGAAAGAAAGAGACCAAAATATTTAAACCAGAAAGATAGAACTTGGAATAAAAAGAGGCAATTTAAAAAGACCAAAAAAGCAGAGTAAAACTTCCAACGAATAAAAAAAAGACCCTAAAATATCCTTAGAGAACTAAAAGAAGATATCCATTAAACAAGGAGAAACTACTATTAAATGATCATTTATCTTTATATTAAACATAACATAGCAAAATTCAAAATTTAGAGAAAGAGAAGGTTTGGAAAATAAAGTTGATGAAATCTAGGAGGTAGATCAGAAGGACCAAGAAGGGAATCAAAAAGAGAAAAGCTGCTCCAATAACCAAATAGCAAGTGTTAGAGAAGGTAAAATAGAAAAAATTAAAAGAGGAAAGTATGAAAAAAAGAATAAAAGAAAAAATCCAGGACTGAAGTAGATGGGTTTCCAGATTAAAGTTGTCCATGAAAAAGGTTCATCAAGGCATTTCATCATGAAACTTCAGACATTTACGATAGAGAGGATCCTTTAAAAGCTTCAAAAGAGGAAAAAGCTGTGGATGGGGCTTTTCCACAGCAACATTTCTAGCAATGCTAGAAAGCAAAGGAGAAATTTCTTCAAAATTCAGAGGGATAACGATTTCTAAATTATTGATAGAGTTCTGTAGTCAGCCAAGCTATCAACCAACAATATTTTCAAATACATGAAGACTTAAATTTTTTTTTACCTCTCATGCTCTGTTGGTCAGGCAGCTACTGTGTCTGTCCTGCACCAAAACAGGAGAATAAACCAAGAAAAAATAAGACAAAGAATTGGGGCAACAATCTTTTCCTCTCGTGGGAACTAGAATCCCAGGTTGTCAGCTGTGCACTGGGCATGGCACAACTGTTCCAGAACAGAACAGAACAGAGGGTCCCAGGAGGAAAGGCTCCAGGAGAAAATGGAATCAATAGGATTCTTGATGTGTTTGAGCATGTAGAGAATAATAAGATTTAGCAAATTTTTGTAATTTTGGTAGAGTTTATAAGACCCTATGAGAATCTGAGCTCTTGTTTTTCATTTACTGAACTTTCTGTATTCTCATCACTAATCATTAAGTCCTGGAGAAATCATTAAGTCCATTAAAAGGAAGGAATTGTGGTTCAGTAACAAACAACAGTTACACAGTTAAAATGATGTGAGAAAAAATACTGATTCAACCAAAAAATTTTGATAGACCTATGTAGGAAAGATAGGTGCTATGTATGTTAGGAGCAGTGAGGATTCCAGGGGCAGTGGGAAATAAGAGAACTTGGTTTCCTCCTTCCATAATAAAAATTCAAGTTTTGACTTCTTGTTAGGATGTAGACAGCTATAAGAGACCACTGCGTCAATCTAACAATGAAACAAGTTGGATAAGCTACAAAATCATAGTTTTATTGAACACATTATCGAGCTGAGAATACAAGGAAATCTGAATGAACTAAAATCCAGAAGGAAATAAAGCCCTTTGCAGCAGTGAAGAGATTTATGCCTGCTTTCATTCCTGATAGAGCATCAGAAGAGGTAACCCACCAGAAACAGGAGGAGGAAAAAGCCAGCTGAACTGCTGACAATTAATGGTCATGAGTGGGCTGCCATTATAGATTGGAATTCAGAAGATCCTGGTTGAAGGCACGGCAGGAACACGGAAAGCAACGGCCTCTGAGGCATGCAAGTCTTCACCAAGTGCCAGGCAGCAGCTGCTGAAGGCTGGGGATGGGGAATGGGAAACCCATTTAAAATATACTCATATAGGCTAAAGGTAAAGATACCATGCTAACTAATCAAAAGAAAGCTGGAGTGGTTATATAAATATCACATGAAATAGATTTCAGAGCAAAGAATTGCCACCCAGGGATAAAGAAGTACATTTTATAATGATTAAGGGGTGAATTTATCAAGAGGGCATATCATTCCTAAATGTTTATGTGCTTAATAACAGAGCTTCAGTACACTTGAAGCAAAAACTGATATAACTGCAAGGAGGAACAGACAAATCCATAACCTTAGTCAGAGATTTCAACCCTCATCTTCCAAAAAGTGATAGAGCAAGTACACAGAAAATTAGCAAGGACTGAGAAAACATGAACAACCATATCAACCAACTTGACCTAATTGCCATTTACAAAACACTCCACCCAACAGCAGAATATACATTATCTTCAAATACACATGGAACACTTACAAATTTCAGTAGGTGTAAAGATTCAAGTCAGACAATATGCTTTCTAACCACAGTGGAATTAAATTAGAAATCAATAATTTAAAATGCCTGGAAAAATCCATAATTACTTGAAAACAAAATAACACACTTCTAAATACCCTGTGGTTCAAAGATAGAATTAAAAAGAAAATTGGAAAGTACTTTGTAATATAATAGAAACACCTAAAGCAGTGTTTAAAAGAAAATTTGTAGCTTTTGATGCTTAAATTATAAAAATGTAAACTCAGTGTTCTGAGTTCCCACCATAAGCAACTAGAATAAGATGAACAAATTAAGTCCAAAGTAAGGAGGGGAAACAATAAGCAGAAATCAATGAGATAGAAAATAGACAATAGAGAAAAATCAACGAAGTAAATGGTGGATTTTTTTGTTTTAAAGAATTTAATCAGTTAATAAGCTCTTAGCTATAGACTAATCAAAAAAAAAGAGAGGGGAAAAGAAATTAACCAATATCAGGAATGATAAAGAAGAATCACTACAGTACTTAGGGATACTTAAAGGCTAATAAGAGGATATGTGGAATAATTTTATACCAATAATTTTAGTAATTAGATGAAAATTAAAAATTTCTTTAAAACCACAGCGTGCCAAAAGAGACACTAGAAGAAATAAAAACTATAGACAATCCTATACCTATTAAAGAAACTGGATTAATAATAAAATACCTCCTTACAGAAAACCTCTGGCCTCAAATTGAATTCTATCAAACATTTAAAAAAAAACTAGTAGCAATCTTACATAAATTCTTTCAGGAATCAGAGAAGACAGGAATATTCCCCAACATACTTTATGAGGCCAGCAGAATCCTAATACCAAAACCTGGTAAAGATATTACATGAAAAGAAAACTAAAAACTGATATTGCGTGAACACAGACACAAAAATTCTTTCAGAATGTTAACAACTCAAATCCAGAATATTTAAAAAGAATCATACATCATGGTCCAATGGTTACTTTAACATTTTAAAATTAACTATTGTAATTCACCGTATCAGAAAAACAAAATAGAAAAGTCATATGATCTTCTCAAGAGATACAGAAAAAAATTGATAAAACTCAATACCCATCGATGATTAAAACAAGCAAACAAACACAATTCAGCAAACTGAGACTAGAGGGGAACTTCCTCAACTTGACAAAGGGAATCTACAAAACCCTACAATTAACATCATACTTCGTAATGAAGGCATTAACGTAGTTTTACCCCTAAGATCAAGAACAAGGCAAAGTCCCTTCAACATCACACAGGAAGTCCTAACTAATGGAATAAGCCAGGAATAAGCGATAAAAGGTGTAAAAATTGTAAAGGAAGAAGTAAATCTGTGTTTATTTTGAATTCAATAGATAATTCATAAAATTGAAAAAAAATTTAAACACTTTAAGTATATTACTGAAAAATACAGATATAAATTCAAAACAAAATAAGACATTAAATGATTTGGGAGTGGGGAGTATTGGGGTAAGGTACTGCTTTTTGCTTTATAAGCTTTGTAGTGTTTTTTTGATTTTTTTAAAACTCTATTTTAGTTCGATAAAAATATAAATTAGACAGAAAAAGAGAAAAAGGCCTCAGCAGGCATTAAGTACATTTATCCAACTCCAACTACTTCTTCAAAGACAATTTCTTTTTTTTTTTTTTTTTTTTTTTAAAGACAATTTCTTTATTTAATAAAGACTTTTCCCTTGATTGTTCCCTTAGTAAATTAAAGTGTTGACTGAGCTTTGCCCTCTTTGGAAACAAAGCTTGTGAAATACAGAAGTACTTAAAAATGCAAGCACATTTTCATTTATTAATAGACTGCAATCAAAGCTTGGAATAAAAATAAAAATGTAAATTTTAGGCATAATTAATGAGCTTTAAAATTGTTTTTCCCATGGAAAGAATGAATAGTTTTTGGCTGTTAGCCCCAAGGGCAAGCATCTATGTTAACACAAATGGGTCTGTATGCATATGAACATATATTTTCATGGTTATTTGCATAAATATCTGTATATGGGTGTACATTTTTGTCCATCAGCTAGCTAGTCAGGAAAAAGACAATTTTATGATACTTACAGATTGCAATTTGTTTTAAAAACTTCATCTAACCAGAAAAATTCTACATTAGCTTTACGCTTATGCTACCCACCTCCACTTTTAATATCAGTTATCTCTTTTTGTTAATGCATATGAAATGGGCAGAGACAGTTCAAGCAACTTTCTGAGCCCAGACATTCAGTTCATTCAATCTCATGGCAAAGGCAAAATCTAGGAAAGGGAAGAAATAACACATTTTCAGAGGGGGAACGAATACTTCTTGGGCCCACTACCTCAGTTCCTTTGACTTGCCCTGCTGCTCACATTATGAATAAATAAACTGCTGCATTCAGTGGACATAGCCTACAGTCTTTGTGTTTTTCTTTGTATTTACTATATGGAAAAGTTGTCCCCAAACGAACTTATAATTAACATTTTATACAAGATATCAAGAGGTGGCAGTTACTCAACAACTACCAAGATTTCAAATGAAGCTTTCCATTAATGAGAAGCAGAATTATCCCTCCAGGGAAGCGCATGTAAAGCTCATGGACTGTTTCTCAAGAGAAAAGGGCAGAAAATACAATAAAGCAGAGTAGACATATTTTGGAAAGTCAACACCCTCTGCAGAGTGTTGACTGGTGTCCCGTGGGACCATTGTGAGAAGAAATGTAATGTTAAGTCTAGCAAGTGCCGTTGAGGTGGAAATTTGAAAAGTTAGACATGATGGCCCCTGTGACCCACTTGAAAATGGAGATTTTTGGCTTAAATGTCTCCTCCTCAGAGACCACTTAATCTAAAGGAGGTCCCCTGTTATTCTGGATCCCAGCACCCTGCTTGGTTCTTTTCTAGCATTCATCACAACCGACTACTATCTACTGTCTGGTTTCTCTCCCTCCCTAGAATATAAGTTCCATGAGGGCAGAGCCATTGTTTATCTTGTTCATCACTCTATGTCTTGTGCCTGGTAACAGGCCTGGCATGTACCAGGCTCTGCCTCACCTAGAATATGTCATGTATAAAATATGACCTGGAAATAGACTATCTAGAACATATTGTTGTCTTGTTGTTATTTTTTATTCAGGATATAGACCTATTCTTTAAAGGAAATTCTCAGTGAAGGGTTCATAAAGAAGCCAATTGTAAAAATGCTGTGCACAGTGCCCAGCAAGGAACAGATGACCAATTTAGCAATTGCTTATTTAATAATTTCATCTAGTGTAATCTAACAAGCATCCTGTGGGCCTGAAATGATTTGTCCTTAAACATAGAAACTGGAAGCTACAACAGACAGATGCATATAGTGTGTGATTCACTCATTTGGACATTACTTCACTTATGCATTCATTCATTCAGTTAGTCAGTTTACTTATTCATTCATATGTTCATTCCATTTATTTGTTGACTTTACATTTACCAACTAGTCATAAGTGCCTGGTGCTGTGCTACAGTTTGGACAGAAATTGTGCAAGAAGAGGAAGGTATGATGGAAATCAGTGTGGTGGATTAGAATAGTCAACAATCCCAGCCCAAAGTCTTAATGAATAGTCACTCTTTAAAAACATCTTTCCAATGAGTTAGAGTTTCAGTATATTGAATTTCCCTAAAATGAAACCAACGTTTAAAGTGATACTTTATTAGCTATCAGGATTTTTCAGGCTTACAACACATTTTGATGCTATCTGGGCTGCCCTTCTAAATCAGCCAATGAAAAATGAGGCATGCCCTGATTTGTGGCAGCCCTGTTAGAATGAGGTCTTAGCTGGCAAGCTAAGAGTCAAGGTAAGTAACGCACACGGCTTAAATGTTATTTTAAAAGCTAGGCTCTGATATAAGATAGGAATCTAATTGGAAGAAGAAGATTGTCTACCAGTAAACCATTATGAAATTTGCAGAAACCGGAGACAACTAAAAATGATAGGAGAATATTATCACATTTAGGCTTCCATGGGCAGATAACAGCTGAAGATACCTTGTGAGAGGGAAACTATTCACTCTTTAAGAGGAGCAAACATGTGTTATCTTTCTAAATGGGAAAAATCCAGAGAAATAAATATTAGCATGAAACCTCAAATCTACAGCCATATACTGTCTCCTTTGGCCATATAGTTAGAAGATCCACAAAAGTAGGAGGAAAAGACTGGAGTGGGGCTGCAGGTCTCCCTCCAATACAGAGTCCAGTGATTGCTTAGGCTATAGAACTAAAACGAACTCAAGTTGGTGAAGGTAGTCCAGAGCTATGAAGGAAGTTAAGAGTTTTGAGTTCTACAAATGGCAAAATTTCATTCTTTTCTATGGCTAAGTAGTACTTCACTAAATAGATAGATAGATAGATAGATAGATAGATAGACAGCTGTACACACCACATCTTCTTTATCCATTCATCTGTTGATGGACACTTGGGTTGCTTTCATATCTTGGCAATTGTAAATAATGCTGCTATGAACATTGGGATGCAAGTATCTTTTCGAATTAGTGTTTTTATTATTATTATTTTTTGGATATATAACCAGGAGTGGAATTGCTGGGTCCCATGGTAGTTCTATTTTTAGTTTTTTGAGAGCCTCCATACTGTTTTCCACAGTGGCTGCACCAATGTACATTCCCACCAACAGTGTACAAAGGTTCCTTTTTCTCAACATGCTCATGGATAGACTTGGAGGGTATTATGCTAAGTGAAATAAGTCAGACAGAGAAAGACAAATACTGTATGATATCACTTATATTTGAAATCTAAAAAATACAACAAACTAGTGAATATAACAAAAAAGAAGCAGATTCACAGATATAGAGAACAAACTAGTGGTTACCAGTGGGGAGAGGGGAGAGGGGAGGGGTAATATAGGGGTAGGAGAGTAAGAGGTACAAACTATTAGATACAAAATAAGCTACAAGGATATACTGTACAACATGCGGAATATAGCCAATATTTTATAATAGATATAAATGGAGTATAACCTTTAAAATTGTGAATTACTATATTGTACACCTGTAACTTATATAATATTGTACATCAATTATACTTCAAAAATAAAAAAAATAAATAAAATTTTAAAAAGAGATTTGAGTTCTGAGCAAGCTGAAGACAGCTGTGTACAAGCCTAAGGTAAGTGAGAAAAGAGTTGAGGATTTTCCCTTTGAGACTGAAGAGAAAATGTAGGAAGATTAAGAATCCTTATGTGAATGATAATTATTGAAGAATGGTATCTTAAAGTATTTTTTAAAGCATGTACTACAAGATTATAAACTCTTCAATTTAATTTCAATTCAACATAGACAGATAAACAGAGGGAGAACCTATAATAGCTCAGCTACAGTGGTTAACGCACTAGGCATAGTACCTAATACAATGGTGCTTTCTGTCCAGTGGGAGAAAGATATTTAAAAAAATGTGAAAGAGGAGGATATCTCTCATAAATGAAACCGGTCACCAGATTTTCTGTGCCTATCAGATTCGAAGTGGTCACAGGTGCCTTTAGGTGGGCTACACCTTCGTGAACTTGTCCTGATTCCTTTCAGTAGACTCAAAATACAGCTGGTTGTTTGTACCCTTTTTGGGATCACCTTTTCTTTGCCCTACATCCTAGCCCCACCAACATCTTCATTTTGCTTTTTCACTGAAAGACATTTATCTTAAAATAATGTCTCCAGGGACTTCTGTTTCTGGGAAAATGGAGCAGACATATGTTTCCTTACTCCTCTCACTGTGAACAATTATAAACCTTGGACACTGTACATAAAACAAACATAAGAAGACTCTGAAAGCTGGAGAGAAGAAGGCAGATCAGCTAGGGACCTTGGGACCCAAGGAATAATAAGATGGTGGGTTCTCTGGGGTTTTTGTTTGTTTGCTTGCTTCTTATCCCAACTCAGAGCTAAAATAGCCAGCAACTCAGAAATGCCCTCTGGGGCAGATTAAAAAGCCTCCAACAAAAGTCTGCTTACTCTAGGCAAAGGACCAGGAAAGGGGCAGCCTAGCATGATAGAAAACTCTTAGACAATAACCGCTCTACTCCAGCCAAACACTTACCTGAGAACTGTGGCCTCACCGACATCCATGCCTGCAATGGTCAATGGGGGAGCCTAGACTTCCACCCAGGCAAGGGTGTAATGAGGCATCCCAAAGCCCCAGCAGGTGCTGTCAGAGAAGACCAAGTAGGGGGTTGGGACTTTCATCTCTGCCAGACAGTAAGGCGTTCCCTTCCACAGCAGTATCAAGTCGGACTATATGGGGAGCCTGGACTTTCACCTTCTCCTGGCAATAGTGAAAGATCCCTCCCTCTCCTTGCTGAAATGATGACAAAGGAGGCCTACTGGAGGGTCAGAACTTTCAGTACTGCCTAGCAGTAATGAGGCTATTTCCCTCTGCAGGTGCCAACAGAGCTCACATAAGGCATTCCTACTTCTCCCAGCTAGAGGGGTATCAGTAGAGGCTTAGTGGGGACCCAGAGCTCCCACCCCTGCCAGCAGTAAAGAGGAGCCCTCTCTTATGGGTGTCAATGGAAACTGAGTGGGGAACTTAGACTTCTATCCCCACCTGGCAGAAACGAGGCAGCATCCCTTGCTTCCTTTCCTGAGAAGAGTCATAGACAGACAGTGAAAACAGAAAGTTTAAATAAGATCCAGAGTCTCTAAACACAATGTCAAAAACGTCTAGTTTTCAATAGAAAATCATTCATCATACAAAGAACCAGGAAGATTTCAAATTGAGTGAAAAAAAGACAATGAATAGATGTCAACACTGAGATGACAAAAGTATTAGAATTATTTGATAAATAGTCTTGATCTGGTAAAGATTTTAAAGCAGCTATCATAAAAAAGTGACAATGAGCAATTATGAATACACTCAAAACAAATGCAAATGTAGAAAGAAAGTTTCAATAAAGAAACGAAAAGACTCAGCAAAGAAATAGAAGATATAAAGAACCAAATGGAAATTTTAGGACTGAAAAATGCGATACGTGAAAGTTTAAAATGCTACAGGTGGGCTCAAGAGCAGAATGGAGAACACAGAGGAAAGAATCAGTGGACTTAAAGATAGAACAATAGAAATTACTCAATCTGAACAACAGAGAGAAAATAGACTGGAAAAACAAATAAACAGAGCTTCAGGAATCTGTGGGACTATAACAAAAGATGTAACATTTGTGTCATCAGATTCCTGGAAGGAGAGGAGAAGGAGGGCAGGGCTGAAAAAGCACTTAAAGAATAACTCCTGAAAACTTCCCAAATTTGGCAAAATATATAAACCTGCAGATTCAATAAGCTGAACAAATCCCAAACAGGATAAACCTGAAGAAGTCCATTCCAAAACACATCATAGTCAAATTTCTGAAAACTAAAACCAAAGAAAATATCTTTAAAGCAGCTATAGAGAAATGACATCTAACCTATATGGTGAAAACAGTTTGAATAAAAGTAGATTTCTCAACAGAAGCCATGGAGTCAAGAAGGAAAGAATGAAGATAAAGAACTGTCAACCCAGAATCTCACTTAGGAGAGAGGTGGTGTTATGGGTTGAATTGTGTCCCCTTAAAAAAGATATGTTGGGGTCCTAACCCCAAGTCCCTCAGAATGTGACCTTATTTGGAGATGGGTCTTTACAGAGGTAATCAACTTAAAATGAGGTTATTAGGGTGGGCCCTAATCCAATATGACTAGTGTTCTTATAAAAGGGGGGAAATTTGGACACAGAGATAGAGAGGAGAGAGGCCTGGAACAGATCCTTCCTTCACAGCCCTCAGAAGGGGACAACTCTACCAACATCTTTTTGCTTTGGTTTGGTTCAGTTATTTATTTATTTATTTTAATTTTTAAAAATTGAGGTATAGTTCATGTACAATATTATATAAGTTACAGGTGTACAACATAGTGATTCACAATTTTAAAAGATTATACTCCATTTATAGTTATTATAAAATATTGGCTATATTCCCTGTGTTGTACAATATATCCTTGTAGCTTATTTATTTTATACATAATAGTTTGCACCCCTTAATTTCTTCCCTATTTTCTCTCCCCACTGGTAACCACTGGTAATCTGTGAGTCTGTTTCTTTTTCGTTATATTCACTAGTTTGTTTTACTTTTTAGATTCCAGCCAACATCTTGATTTCAGATTTCTAGCCTCCAGAACTGTGAGAAATATTTTGTTGCTGTTTGTTTAAGCCACTCAGTTACCCTATTAGCAAGCCAATACAGGTGCAAATCTAATAACATATGTATAGAACTTGCATGTTACAAACTACAAAAAGCTCATGAAAGAAATTAAAGCTCGGGCTTCCCTGGTGGCGCAGCGGTTGAGAATCTGCCTGCCAATGCAGGGGACACGGGTTCGAGCCCTGGTCTGGGAAGATCCCACATGCCGCGGAGCAACTGGGCCCGTGAGCCACAACTACTGAGCCTGCGCGTCTGGAGCCTGTGCTCCGCAACAAGAGAGGCCGCGACAGTGAGAGGCCCGCGCACTGTGATGAAGAGTGGCCCCCGCTTGCCGCAACTAGAGAAAGCCCTCGCACAGAAACGAAGACCCAACACAGCCAAAAATAAATATAAATAAATAAAAATAAAAAAAATAAAAAATAAAAAAAAGAAATTAAAGCTCTAAATAAATGGAGAGGCACACCATATTAATGTATTAGAACACTCAATATAATAAAAATGTCTTCTCTCCAAATTGATATAGAGATTTAATGAAATTCCTATCAAAATCCAGGCAAGATTTTTTTCATAGACATAAACAAGATTATTCTAAATTTATATGTAAAAGCAAAAGAACTACAATAGCTAAAATAATTTTTTAAACCTTTAAAATTTTTATTTATTTATTTATTTATTTATTTATTTATTTATGGCTGCATTGGGTTTTCGTTGCTGCACACAGCCTTTCTCTAGTTGTGGCAAGCAGGTGCTACTCTTGCAGTGTGTGGGCTTCTCATTGCAGTGGCTTCTCGTTGTGGAGCACAGGCTCTAGGCGTGCAGGCTTCAGTAGTTGTGGCACGCAGGCTCAGTAGTTGTGGTGCACGGGCTTAGTTGTTCCGTGGCATGTGGGATCTTCCTGGACCAGGGCTAGAACCCATGTCCCCTGCATTGGCAGGCAGATTCTTAACCACTGCGCCACCAGGGAAGTCCCAAGAATTTTTAAAAAGAATAAAAGAGAGGAATTAGTCCATCTGGCTTCACAACTCATGATATAGCTACAGTAACCAAAACTACTTAGTGTTGGGCTTCCCTGGTGGCGCAGTGGTTGAGAATCTGCCTGCCAATGCAGGGGACACGGGTTCGAGCCCTGGTCTGGGAGGATCCCACATGCCGCGGAGCAACTGGGCCGTGAGCCACAACTACTGAGCCTGCGCGTCTGGGGCTTGTGCTCCGCAACAAGAGAGGCCGCGACAGTGAGAAGCCCGCACACCGCGATGAAGAGTGGCCCCCGCTCGCCGCAACTAGAGAAAGCCCTCACACAGAAACGAAGACCCAACACAGCCAAATAAATAAATAAATAAATTTATTTATTTATTTATTTAAAAAAAAAAACTACTTAGTGTTGGCAAAGGAATAGATACATAGATCAACGGAACAGAAGACAGAACTCAGTAATAGACCCACACAAATGTGCCAAACTGATTTTTGACAAAGGAGTGAAAGCAATTCAATGGGGGAAAAATAGCCTTTTCAGCAAATTGTGCTGGAGCAATTGGACATCCACAAGTTAAAACACACACACACACACACACACACAAATAAGAAAGAAAGAAACAAACACCAAAAACCCTTGACCTAAGTGTCATCCTTATAAAGAAATTAACTCAAAATGGATCACAAATTAATGGTAAAATATAAAACTATACAACTTTTAGAAGAAAACATGGGGGAAAAAAATCTTCAGAGTCTAGGGCTAGGCAAAAAAAGAAAATTCATAGACTTAACACCAAAAGTGAGATCCATAAAAGGGAAAATTGAAAAATTGGATTTGGTCACAATTAAAAACGTTTAGTCTGTGAAAGACCTTGTGAAGAGAAGGAAAAGACAAGCTATAGATCAGGAGAAAATACTTCCAAATCATATATCTGAAAAAGAACTAGCATCTAGAATATATAAAGAACTCTCAAAATTCAATATTTAAAAAAGCATACAATCCAACTAAAAAACTGGCAAAAGACAAAAAGAGACATTTCACTGAAAAGGGTGTACAGATGGCAGATAAGCATATGAGAAGATGGTCAACATTATTAGCCATTAAGGAAATGCAAAACACATTGAAATATCACGACACACCTATCAGGATAGCTAAAACAAAAATAATGACACCACCAATGGGTGGTGAGGATCACTCACACAATGCTGGTGGGAATGTAAAATGGTACAGCCACTTTGGAAAATGGCTTAGTAATTTAGTTTCTTTAAAGTTTAGTTTCTTTAAAAACTAAACATGCAATTACCATACGACCCAATAATTGTCCTCCATGTATCCTGGAGAAATAAAAGCTTATGTTTATACAAAGACATGTACCCTAATGTTTATAGCATCTCTGTAGTAATCCCAAACTGGAAACATCCTACACGTCCTTCAATATGTGAATAGTTGAACGGTGGTCCATCCATTCTGTGTGACACCCTTCAGCAATAAAAATGGACCAACTATTGAGACACACAACAACCTGGATGAATCTTCAGAGAATTCTGCTGTTAGAAAAAAGGCAATCCCAAGAGGTTGCATACTATATAATTCCATTTACATAACATTCTCTTTTGTATTTTTAATTGAAATATATTTGACATATAACACTGTATAAATTAAAGGTGTACAACATGTTGATTTGATACATTTATATATTGTAGAATGATTACCATTGTAGCAATATTTAGCACCTCTATCATGTCACATAATTATCATTTCTTTTCTGTGTTGGGAATAATTAAAATCTAGTCTCTTAGGAAGTTCAATGATTATAATTCAATACTGTCTATATTTCTATACTGTGCCTTAGATCTCTAGGATTTGTTTATCTACTAGCTGCAAGTTATATAACATTCTTGAAATCACAAAATTATAGAGATGGAGAAGAGTGGTTGCCAGGGATTAAGGGAGGGGTGGGGGCAGGAGGGAAGTGGATGTAGCAATCAAAGGGCAACATGAGGGATCCTTATAGTGATGGAAATGTCCTGGATCTTGATGTCAATGTCCTGGAGTGAAACAGCGCGATAGTTGGGCAAGGCGCTACCACTGGGGAAACTGGGTAGAGGTACAAGATCTCTCTATATTATTTCTTACACTCGAATATGAATCTACAATCATCTCAAAATAAAATATTTAATAACAACAAAGCAAAAGAAAGCAAAACTAAACAAAAATAACATTTTCAGATAATTAGGAAATTTCAGAGTTCCTATAAATATTTTTAAAGGAAATCAGCTCTAAATTCAATGCATTGCTTCCATCAAATTCTAGAGCAGAGCAGATGTTAAAGCTTCAGTTCTAAACTGAAATGAGTTGTGATTCAGTCAGCATCTAGTGGGTCTGTATGTCCACAGCTGGGCATTGAACCTGCCCCAGGCACCACCCCTGTCCTCAGGTGGGCTGCGGTCTAGGTAGACAGGCAGGTTCAAGATCTGCAATTAGAGAAGCAGCAGCTTTGTCCTCAAGCTCAAGCCACTTTCTCCGTTCCAGCTTCCCAGAGAGCCCTATACTTTGCGAGTTAGTTAGCCCACCCATTAATAACGCTGACAATTTGATTTCCACTTGGCTCCCAACGTTTTCTGAGCGTGCACCATCCTTAAGGAGTAGGGTGAAGTTAAGCTCCGCCGGTCTCACCCCTCACCACCATGAAGAGATACTGAAGTTGGAACACTGGTACCTCCCCAGCTGGTTTGGGGTACTAAACTCCCACAACGAGGCCAGAACACATGAGAGCACTTACACTGCACACACGAGAGAAGCTGTTGGGACACCCAGAAATAATGGGAAATCTCCTTGGGTTTCCTTATCCAGCAGAGATTATAAATTTGGGTGATATGTCTATACTTTTTCCTCATGGTTCTCCTTTTGAATAAAGGCATGAACTTGTCATCAGATTGTCCAGAGGTTGTGAAGCTTAAGTGACACCTAAATGAGGCTCAGAATCATGCTGTTGGATCTTCCCTAACACCCAGCTCCGTTGGGCCAAGACTACTCAAGGGTATTCCAAATATCAGGCCCTGCTCCACCTTCTCCTCCACCACACGCACCTTATCCAGCATAGGGATTTGCTTCCAGGCCCCTGGTGACACCTGCTTTCACTTTGACAAGACTGCTAAATCCTCTAGGTCACTTGTCTGTCCCTGGATTTCAGCTAGATTACTCAGATGCTTTCATTTCCACACCCCTCAGCTGGTTTTGGCCTCCCTACCATTGAGTCCCAACAGGCACCATCTCAATGAGACCCTTAGCTTGGCATGCTCGGGGAGGTGATTCCTGGGATCTTGGCCTATGGTGCCTGGGCATGACCTGAGCAACCACAAATGGCCTTTTCTGGCAAGGTGGCCTTTAAAAACATTGGCCTCTTTGTCAGCGTGTCAGCATGTCCTTGTGATTCAGCAGAATGTTCCAGCTGTTTGAATATCATTGTGGCCTCTGTGGCAAGGAGGTGATCCCTGCCCTTTACTGTGAGCTCTGCTGGTCACTCCCTATGATCACAGCCCGCCTTGCTTCCTCCCTTAGTTCTAATTCTAATTCTAATTCTTTCTTCCTAAATTGTACCCTCTCTCTAATCCAGTTGTCTGCAAACTTTTTAATAACAATAGCCTACCAGCAAAGCAATTTTGATCATGCATCCCCAATAAATAAACTGCTGTACTAACCTGTACATTCTAACTATGTTAAAAGTGGAAATTTTAAAAGGACAAGACAAAGTAAAGAGCAGAAATCCAAGTACGTTTTTCTTTCACCCAAGGGGACCATTCTGTGTTACACACTTGAGAGGCCATGGCTCTAACCTGCAAAGCCTAGTGGTCAGGTACATACGTCTTTTAACAAGGGCAGCAAGCAGGTGTCACGAGGATATTGATCTTCATCCCACTCTCCTATTGTAAAAAGCACCACCTGGATTGGACGCCTTTAAGGACAGGCCATGTCTAGTACTCATCATGTTTCTGCATATGTATTAGTGAAGACAAAAGTTTGGAGCAAAGAAAAACAGACCGTGGGAGAACTGTGGAATTTAAAAATCTGAATACAAGTTTCTTACGAAAGAAGAACTTAAAAAATAAAGAGAATGATGGATGTGCAGAGTCTTCACAGCCAAGGCTGGGACTATGCCTCTTGATCCACTTCCTAGATGGTAATATTGATGGAAGATGGGGGTGGGGGGGGAAGGGCAGGGCGGGGGGACCAGAATACAATGGGCAGAGAGGGAGTAAGAGACCTAAGGAAGGTTCTGTTCTTAGGAATATTAACCCTCAGCTAATACCAGCCCCTTATAACATACAAGGCTATTGTTAGGCTTTTATATATTTAGATTTCATATGTATTTTCCAGGAACCCATTACCCAAAAGCAAAAGCTGCCTTTAATTTTTAAAAATCTTTACTAATTTGATGAGTGGCCACCCTATCTCATTGTTATTTTAGTCTGGATTTCTTTTATTATATGCGTGTTGAATATTTTTTCATATGATTTTTTGCCATTTGCATTTCCTGCTTTATGAATCATCTGTTTATATCCTCTACTCAATTGCCTATTGGAGTCTTAGCATTTTTTTCTTGTCAATTTTTGATGATTGAGATTTTATATAATGAGGACATTAAGATGTGTGTGCATGTGTTTTGTTAACCAATTGACATGAGCTCCTATGAATTTTCCAGCTAAATAGCTGTTCTATTTTGGCTTGAGGGGGAAAAAAAAAGTCAAACCAAGATAAGCTCTTAAATTCGGCTTCATTTCCAGAAGAAAAGGAAAGCAGGAATTGTAAAGCTGCTGAACAAGAGCAATTTTCATTCTCTCTCGCTTTGAATGAGACTTTTTTTCTCTCTCTCTCATGGAATAGGAACTTCTTTTCTGTTTATTCATACAGTTGTTATCAGCAATAATAAGGAACCTCTACTGAGAAGCAGCTGTGGAGTGGAGCGTGGAGCTCTTCAAACCGGGACATTAAGGCCAATACATCAGTCTGATTTAGACAGGGCCCCTCAATTCTGTTTAGAAATACATTTTCAATCATTTGGATGAAAAGAGTGAGGGCCTCAGTGGGACCTTCGGAGACTCAACGTGACACGGCCGGTTAGCTCCATCGTCTTGGCTTGATTCAGACGAGCTGGTTCAGAACCGTATTCCCGCGCCTGGTCCCGCCGGGGAATCACAGGCAGTAAGCAAGTCCTACTAAATTCTTGAGCAAGTGCAGCCCCACAAAGCAGCAGCTGTGGAGTCTCCTCTGCCTGGCCGGCTCCACTGGATGAACCAGAGCTCCAGGGGGGCGGAGAGAGCAGGACGGAGCTTCCCCAGGACGGAAACTGAGGGGCAGGAGGAAAGAACAAAACAATCCAGAACTCAGGCTGGAAAAATTCAGGGTGGGCACCTGAGACCTGGAGATCGGATGGTGGCGGCCTGAGCGCCGAGAAGGAATTTCAATTTCGGGCCTTTCCTCCAGAGAATGCGGCATGTGAGGACGAGCACCTGGAGTTCATCTCAACCCCATCGCTTTTCAGATGAGGAAACGAGCCGTCAGAGGTGAAGTGACCTGCTTCAAATCACGCCCAATGTGTGGAGGAGAAGGGACGTGAACTCGCGTCCCCTGACAACACCATGCTGCCTCTCAAATGTCGTATCGTTTTTCATTTCCTTTTCGCATTCTCTCTGTGGTTTGAGTTGAGCATGTCGGGTTTGAGAGCCAGCAAGACCTGCCGAGCGCACAGAAGGTTCTCTGTACATTTCCTGACTGAAGGCCTCATCTTATGCTTAAGAGGAAAGTTTACAAAACCAAAAAGATTCAGGCCCACCTCCTAGGTCAGCTACTTATCACTGTAGGATCTTGAGAAGATGACTCGGCCTCTCTGAGTCTGTGTCCTTTTATCATCAAATGCAGATGATAATCTGCAGATGATAATCTCTTACAGACCATTTTGAAGTATGGGTAAGATAATGCACACAAAGTCTCTGGCTCACTAAATGCTGCTCTGCCACTAGCCAGAGCTTACAGAAAAGGAAGTAAAGGCCAGAAGAAGGTTAAGCAATTTTGCCCAAAGTAACTCACTCCTTAAGGTGTTGCTTAGATGAAAACCTGAGTCTCTGGAAGCTGGAACAGTCCCTTTCATTCTCCTACATTAGCTCCTATTCATGATGGCTCATTGTTCAGGGGCTCAAGACAGTCATTGATTAGAATTCAATATCTTAGATTATTAAAGAAAAATTTGCAATAACCTCAGGTATGGATAAGCTACTGTAATCCAGCATCTGTAGTAAAATATTACAAGGTCTGAGTTACACTGTCAGTTCAGAAAAGACTTTTTAAAAATCCCACTGACACAAGACACCACTGGAAGCTGGAAGAGGGCATTTTTAAGGAAGACATAGGTGTGTAAGGACGGAAGAAATTGGAGTCACAGTATCAGAGAATATTCACGTTGCCCCAATGAGCGCTGTGTGGTCTGGACAAACCGCTCCATCTCTCTGAGCCTGTGTCCTTGTCATGTGGAGTTAGGACCAGCTAATGGCTGCGATCTCACCTAGCTTTAAAACAAATTAAAACAAGCCTGGGATGAATCCTACAAAGATGATTGGCTCAGACCTAGGTCTTGACATTATTGAGAAGGATCCCTTAGCTTCAGGTTGAATTTAGGGAAAGAAATTTGCCAGCTGACAACTGGAATAAGAAAGGATTTTGTGAAAGTCGCTACATCAGGAATGTCACAGCTCCCACCAGCTCCACTGTTAATTGACTTTATGTCTACAATACTGGGTGAATTTGCTGCTAAAACCAAGTGTTTTCTTTGCAACTGGCTTCATATCCTTAATGTTCACCCGCACCCCCACCCCGGCCAAAGCTGTGTTCAGTTCCCCTTATTTCCAAAAGGAAACCAGCGTTTCTATTGTTACTATTGCCATAAAAATTTTGACATATGAAGAGAACAGTGCCCCCTAGTGGAAGTATAATCCAATCAGGCAGTCAGGCCCACCATTAAAAGCTGTTGGATAGTGTTCATGTTTGAAAGCTTGTTCCTACAACCTCCTTCCAAAAGTCATTTGTGCTGCCAAAAATGTACATTGGGTTTAAGCTTCTACCAGGAAAATGCTCCTGTTATGGTTTTCTTTAAAAGACAGAAACCAAAAAAAAAAAAAAAAAAAAAGACAGAAACCAGATTCATAATTTGGGGTCAGGATAAGGAGAAGATAGAACAAGAAAAGGATCAAGAGTTAGGAACATACAAGAAAAAAGGGGCAGAGGACAGAACACAGACAAAGGAAGAATGACATGAAAATACATAGTACATGAAAATACATTTTTCCTTAATTTTATTGAACTGCATTCTTGACACAAAATGCTTTAGATGGAGAGAGATGCCTTATTCTAAAACAATCCCTACCAGAGACCCTGTTTTAAGAGGGGCACCTTGTATGACATTCGACGGGCAATGACTCCATTCCTAATAATGAAACAAACTACCACCACCCAACACCTGACCTAACAGAACAGACATCCTATGTCTTGTTCACGTTGTGCTTGAGGGCTTTTAAAAAGGGAAAAAGTGTGCCTGTTGCCAGATGAGAGCTTTAGCAACTGTGTGAGTGGGGTGGGTGAGCGGGAGACATTGACAAATGACACAAATCCAAAGCCAGGTGCCTCCTGTGGCTTCCTTCTAAGTGACTTCTGCGCTCAGGGAGACACTGCTCCCACTGAGGGACACACGGCCTCCCAGTGGCTTCTGGAGTAGATGGATCAAGAGTTTCTCTTTTAATAGTCATGTGTTTATAAAAATGTGTATTAGGAAAAAACTTAAACTGGCATATCAAAGCCATGAATTTAAGGATACCATTTTTAACAAGAGGCCGCGTTTTTTTCCAAAGTGAGTTATTTTAAAGACAAATACTAAATAAATAATGAAATGGGTGGAAAGGAGGGGGCGGTGAAAATCATGAGCGAGTGCTCAGAATCACTGAGGTTCGGAAAACACTGCTGTAAGGAGCAGATACTATTCAAGTATCTTCCTCTCCTTTCTCTGGTGACACAGTAGACTGATTTCCTCTCATGTTTTACTTTGCCTGTTTTGCTTCTTTCGTTCGCCTGGCTCCTGTCTTTACCTGACACATTTCCCGCTGCTCAGAACCAATTACCAGGTTGATGTGGAGGACAGTCCTCCTTCTCCAGGCCTATCCAGCAGTTGTTCCAAAACTGAGGTCCAGCTCAGGGGGCATCACTAGACTGTCCCCAGCAGCTTGTCTCCAAATCGGGCATCCTCCCGGACCTTCCTGCCCTCTCCTCCAGCATCCCCCAGCTCACTCCTCCCCCCAAGAGAAGGGCCACGTGCCAATGACACGGTCAACAGCCCCAGCAGTGGGGAAGATGGGCTCCTGCCTGAGGACATGAAGAAAGCAGCTGCCGCAATCCTGAAGCCTCCTTTTCTCACACGGGATCCCCAAGAAGACTCTGCCATCGACACCATGGATAGGCCATGGAGGGGAAAGGGCTGCACAGAGAACCTTCCATCTGAGCCACCTCAGGCGTTCCCCCCACCAGCACCTTGCCAGTGTGGGCCCGGGGCTGTCCTCCAGGGCTCATCCCAATTCAGTTAAGAAGCATTCCTCATTTATGGGATGACCGAAAAGTGGGTTCTTGAGTCATTTTTCCCTTCAAGACGTCATTGCAGGAATGCAACCCACCACCTAACTTAGAGTATCTCAGAACCAGTAAGAGCCCTCTTTGTGCACAGCTGACTTTTCCGCAGTCTGTGTTTTGATTGGTGCTGTTCTTCCACTCTAATGCCCCGGAGAGCCTCTGATGAGTCAACCAGTCAAAGTCCAGAGCCCTGAAACAGTCAGCAACCCACTGGCCATGAAGAGCTTCCCAATCCTGCCTCCCCATCAGAATGGACAAGACTCAAGATTGAGGACACATTAGCCCATTTGGGGTAACATACAGACTGGCACTTAATGTTCTCATTCCTCTTTGCACACAGAGTTTGGGGGCATCTACTCAGCGGTGCACTGGTCAATGTTTGACAATCAGTTCTGGGTGTTGGGAGATGGGGGGGTAGAGCCCTGGTTTGTAGCCTTTGCCAATTTCTGTGGTGTAAATACTCCCATCATAGCCAATTTCAAGCTACCAGCATGATGTTAACTGATTGGCAAAATTCCTGAAAATTTAACAGTCAGCTCTTGCAAGTCTGTTCAAGCCTGCTGCGTCATCGTACTGCGTGTACTTCCTACGTGTATGTGCTACAGAGTTCTTTAATAGCACTCGGTGCTGCGTGTTTGGGAATGCTTCTAATTCTCTTCACTGGTGCCAGGATCTCTGACACACTCCCCCATCTTCCCCAGCATCCTTCCTTTTCCTTCTCCACTTTCTCACTTTTTAAAAAACTCCTCACATTCTTCCTCTATGGGTTCTCATCCTGTATGTACCTTCAGGCCATGGGGAACTGAAATGATACATTTCTATTACACCATGTCACTCACTCTGTGATAGCTGAAATTTGGGCAGAGCTGGGAACAAGCAAGATGGGGATTAAAGATTCCACAGTTGCTACAGGCACAGTTCAACTATAAAAATTATTGAAGGCTGATAATTAGAGATCCAAAGCTGAATAAGACAGTCTCTGCCTTCTAAAAACTCATGGACAAATGAGAAGACGGCAAATTATGTCCCCAGAGCAGACATTAAAAAATCAGAGGGTTCACATGCAGGTGTTTTTGTTTGTTTTTTGTTTGTTTGTTTGTTTTATCTATCTCGATAGAGTGGTCCAGGCAGTACCTACTAATTAATCAGAGTTGGCACTCAAAATGAAATGTATTTGCCATCCTTGACCTAGGAGAATAAATGCAGTTAAGTGCAGGAGAGAAAAGACAGGAAAAGTGTAAAAGAAGCAAAGGTGCATATGGGGCAGTGGGGCAGGGATTGCCATAGACAAGCTTAATCACTATTTATGCCCAAAGCTGACCCTGTCTGTGGACTTACCTCTAAGTGAGTGCATCTCAGGGTCAACATGAAAACCTGCTCTTCCGTCCCTGGGGACTGTCCCTGGCAGGAATCAGTGAGAGGGAATCTAGAAAAGGCAACATAAAATCCCAGGTCCCCAGAGATGCAGGAGGTAATAATCAGTGAGAGGGCACCAGCATACCTGAGTCCATGGGCGTGAGGATGATGAAAGGGGCTAGGCTGATTGCAGGGCAACAGAAGGCTGGGGTTTGAAAGAGGTCACATGAATAGTGGAAGTCACGCTGTGCATTTAGAAACAGTTCCAAGCAAGGGGTTCCAGCCATGATCCACTTCCTTCAAGGCAGGTGGCTGCCTGCTCTGGGGGCCCCCTAAGAAGGAGATTCATACTCAGCCTATACAGAATCTGATTATTACCTCCTGCATCTCTGGGGACCTGGGATTTTACGTTCAAATGTGATCTGGGGGTCTGCAGTTGGCCACAGAGATGATGAGTTCTTTTCGATGGAAGACAAGGGAATTGAGTTTTAACACACACTGCCTGAGCACCCATCCTAATCCCGGACACCAGCGCCCCATGAGGGAGAAGAGTGCCCCAGGGACAATAAGAAGTACGAGCCAGATTGCAGGCACTTTGGGGACTGCAGCTTTTGTAGTCACACACAGAGTTCCTAGATTCTGCACCTTTCTTGTCTCAAACTCTAGGATCTCATGGCTCCCTGAGCTTCCTGACCCCCAAACCTCTGACGTGGAGTGACACAGCCTTGCCACAGCTGCATTTGAATCTGTGTGGCCCTTTCTAAAACTTTATGTTTTTTAAAAAGAACCTTTGGAATGGATCAGTGAGAGGTATCCAGTTGAACGGATCTTTGCTGGTGAAATCGAGGCACTGTGGGTCCACGCCCGACCCTTCCTCCATAACACTGCCTTAACCATACCTTTGCTGAAAGATGGGTCTTGTCCACAGAACTGATGTGTAGAAAAGATCCAAGAGATAGAAAGCAAAGCTCAACACGCGACGACCCAGCTGAAAATGTTGGCTCAAACAGGTTCTCCGGAGCCCTTAACCCTGTGGGAGGAATGCAGAGGAGTTCAGCGATTTGGTAGTAACGTTACTCATGCTCACACGGAGGTGTTGTTGCCTTTTCTAGATTCTGATTAAAAGGGAACAAACTGCCTCTGCTAGATCAGGCGTTGGGTGGTGGTGGTTTGCTTTACTATTAGGAATGGAGTCATTGCCCGTCTAATGTCATACAAGGTGCCCCTCTTCAAACAGGGTCTCTGGTGGAGATTATTCTAGAATAAGGCATTTCCCTCCATCTAAGCATTCTGTGTCAAGAATAAAGTTCAATAAAATTAAGGAAGAAAAATAGGCAGAAGTAAAATGCATTTTCATGTCATCGTTCTTCCTTTGTCTGCGTTCTGTCCTCTGCCTCTTCTTTAATGTCGGATCTCTTGAGCTGTCACCTCAGCATTGAGAGGTTTGACCTCTCAATTCCCTATGTCCCCACCAGCCATAAGCTCCTTTGGGAGTACCAGCTGGACCTTATACCACTCAATTTCCCTCAGCATCCAGCCGTGTACTTGGAACATACTATGTATGCTTGATAAAGATCTTTTGATTTGATCCCCTCATAGATGATTAACTCGATGCTAAAACCAACCCTTCCCTCCTTTAAGGAATCCCAGTGATCACTGTCATGAACTAGGTGTTTGGGGCAGCTTTTTATGGCTATATATAACATACATAACTAATAAGCACTTACTGTATAGCACAGGAAACTCTACTCAATACTCTGTAATGACCTACATGGGAATAGAATCTAAAAAAGAGTGGATATATGTATGTGTATAACGGATTCACTTTGCTGTACAGCAGGAACTAACACAATATTGTAAATCAACTATAGTCCAATAAAAATTAATTTTAAAAAATTTTTTTAAAAAAAGAAAAATGTTATGGCATTTTTTTCAGCTTTATTGAGGTATAATTGACAAATAAAAATTGTAAGATATTTAAAGTGTATGTCTTCGTGATTTGATATATATATATATTGTGAAAGATTCCCCCATCTAGTTAATTAACACACCCTTCACCTCACATATTTATCTTTTGTGTGTGTATGAGACCATTTAAGTTCTACTCTCTCAGCAAATTTCAGTTACGTTAAGTATTATCAACTATAGTCACCATGTTATACATTAGATCATCAGACCTTATTAATCTTATAGCTGAAAGTTTGCATCCTTTTACCAACCTCTCCCGATTTCCCCCACCCACCCTAGGCCCTGGCAACCACTTTTTTACTCTCTGTTTCTATGAGTTTGACTTGTTTTTAGATTCCACAAACAACTGATATCATGTAGTATTTGTCTTTTACTGTCTGACTTATTTCACTTAGCATATTGCCCTCGGGGTCCATCCATGTTGTCTCAAATGGCAGGATTTCCTTCTTTGTCATGACTGAATAATAATATATATATAACCACATCTTCCTTATCCATTCATCCATTGACAGACACTTAGGTTGTTTCCATATCTTGGCTATTATGAATAATGCTACAGTGAACATTAGGACAGATATCTCTTAGATATCCTGCTTTCATTTCCTTTGGATATACACCCAGAAGTGGGACTGCTGGATCATGGGGTAGTTCTATTTTCAATCTTTTGAAGAACCTCCACACTTTTCCATAATGGCTGCACCAATTTATATTCCCACCAACAGTGCACAAGGGTTCCCTTTTCTCCACATTCTCGTATGGCAGATATTTTGACTGAAGACACCACAGAGGGAATGCTCATTATTTTGAAAGAAGCCTCTTCCATTATTTCAAAATTCTTATTTTTAATTCTTAGATGTCCATAAAAACTGAACCTCCTCTATGGGAAGCGGTTACCCTGCATTCGGTGAAACTTCTTCAGGGACTGGGAACGTATTCCATCAAGAGGCAGCTCACCTTTTCTTCTGACTTTCATGCCACTAGAAATTTCTGCTTTATCAAGGGCTGAAATGTATTTCCATAGGACTCTTCCATCGGTATTACTGCACTCCTTTGGAACATTTCAGACAAGCTGATTCTTCTTCTACACTACAGCCCTTCCCATATGGAGATTATAATATAAGATGTGGGAGGGGTCCCTTCTCCCCTTCATCTCATTTTACTCAGAAAAGAAGCTTTCGCTCCTCTCTCGTAGATAATCGTATTGGTGAGCCCCTGATGCTTATTGGGTGTCATTTCCTTGTGGGCCTGATTACTGAACTTCCAAGGCAGGTCGTGGGCTAGGAGGCTCCTCTTTCCCTGCTCGGGAGCGGGGGGACGCTTGCCTGCTCTCTGCACCTCCTGCAAGCTGAGTGCCCCATGGTACCTGCCTCCGTGGGAAGAAGTTCGGGTAGGGCTTTGGAATGGCAGCACATCAGCCATGCCCGGCCTGTTCTTTTAGGAACTGGTCTTCAGCCCTGCAGGTGGTTGGGTACCTGGACTTGGACTTTGCTTTGTAGACCTATCTCCAACCTCCATGCTCTCAATCGCTTCCTTTCTCTGTCTCTTTTTCTCTCACACACAGTCTCCTCCTCACTCCCCTTCCTTCCCTCTTTCTCTCTCCCCCTCTTCATGCCTGAATGTGTGGTTGTGGGGACCCTACAGGTCCACAAGTCATATCTTCAATTTTGAAATCAAAACGGCTTTGAAAACTGAGTTTGCCGTAAGATTGAAACACACTCATTTGGCAGGGAAACTTGATGTGAGCTGCCAGGAAGCTATTCAGTAGTAGTCTTCATTTATCCCACTAAGTGTGACTATCCAGGCATTATGGCTACAGAAATATTAATGTATTTGATTACAGCATGTGCCCTCTAACCCACTGGGGTATGTGCACCTTCCTAAAATTCAAAACATTCTGAATTCCAACCTTATGCCACGTTTTCCAAAACAGTTTTCCTTTTTTTTAAAAATTTACCTTTGAATTTTGCATGATATAAATTCCTGATTAAAAGCATGGTATGCTATTTCTCATTTGCCTAGTAACCCCTTGTCTTTACACTTCATTAGTAAGAATTTTGCATGATATAAATTCCTGGGACGTATCTGCTGACCCTTTGTGGTGTTGGAGTTTGGCCCTGTCTTTAACAGATTCACCCATGATTTAAAAGAAGAAATGGAAGGCCAGTGGTCAGATTTGCATGTGACTTGAAGCCCAGAAGGACACTAAACAGACTGAATAACAAAATCAGGATCCAAAAATATCCTAATCTGAATGAAGGGACTAATTCAAAAAGAAGGAATTTAAAAGAAGCAGTTGTTTGCCTTTATTCATGAATTAGAGCCTTTGATTTATGATCATTTAATGAATTAAGAATCCACCTAACTTGACATGAGAAAGTTTATCAAATGCTTTGCTACAATACAGACACACTACTTCCCCCACTCTGCTGATATATCTGCTCTACCAACTTCCAGACCTTGGGCTATGGCTTTCACCTGACAACCCGAGTGAATTCGGTTGGAATCACAGCTTCCTGTGATGCAGTCACGTGATCACAGTTTCCTGTATGACATAGTCACTGACTCCAAGCTTTTTTCCCCTATAACATCCACCCTTCTGTTCTAAATACAGCAAATCTAATTCTTATTTTAAGTGAAGTGGTTTTTACTTTGAAAATAGCCAGAAAGTCTGCCTATGTCTATTCCAATTCAAATTCCCTTTGTTGGGAGTTAAAAATGAAAAAGATAACTGAACGGTGAAAATTTTTTGTTTCTTTAGTCACCTCTAGGACCAGTAATTCTTCCTCACAATATAGAATTTTTGGATTTTTCATTTCTGTGTGTCTTTTTTAACCTGATGGGCTTTTATGAGTACTAAATAAATAAATATGTAGGGTTATAGGTAAACTTTGGTTTCTTCTTTTTGTTTATTTGAATAATGTAAACTTATTTCTTTATAAGGAACATGTATTTTGCTTGAAGAAAAAAAATAATACAGGTCCTAACAATCTCCCTCCCCCAAGCCTTGAAGAACAGCAGCGATTTGGCTGGTTGAATGTGTAAGGGCCTCTCCTGGCTGTAGAGAGAAAGGACCACAGTCACTTCCTTTGCCTTGGGCCTCCTGAGAATCAGCACTGGTCCAGTTGACTGTGAACTTGGGGACTGTGGGAAAAGGGCCACCTGGACACAGGAAAGTGTTGTGAGGACTCCAAGTTTAAGGAGACTTTCAGGGAAAGCCAGTTGGAGTCTTCAGGTGTGGTCCTTTAGCTGAAAAGGCCGGCTGTGTTTCAGGGGTAGGACAGGACCTCTGAACATGATAAGAAACCCACTGTGCACTGGCCAGTCACCATGGGTTGACAACAGATGAGCTAGGTCAGTAAAGGTGCTGCATTATACCAGCACCAGAGTTATGGATATACAGGCTTACCTCAGAAATATTGCAGGTTTGTTTCAGGACTACCACAATAAAGCAAATAATAGAATAAAGTGAATCACATGATTTTTTTAGGTTTCCTAGTGCATATTAAAGTTACGTTTGCACTATACTGTAGCCTATTAAGTGTGCAATAGCGTTATGTCTAAAAAAACAATGTACATGCCTTAGTCAAAAAACACTTTATTACTAAAAAATGCTAACCATCATCAGAGCCTTCAGCAAGTCATAGTAGTAACAGCAAAGATCACTGATCACAGGACACCATAACAAATATAATAATAATGAAAAAGTTTGAAATAGTGTGAGAATTACCAAAATATGACAGAGACACAAAGTGAGCAAATGCTGTAGGAAAAATGGCTCGGATAGACTTGCTCGATGCAAGGTTACCACAAACCTTCAATTTGTTAAAAAAAAAAACCAACACAATATCTGCAAAGCGTCATAAAATGAGGTCTGCTTATACAAGGGAGTTTGGGATAATCCGATACTTAATTTTTCATTCCAGTTTTTCATTGATAAAAAGAGATAATAACAACCTCTTACCTGGTGGTCTCTGAAACGTCTAAGGAAATTGATGTCAGGCTCTCAAGTTACTCTGAGAAGGAAGGCTGACTTACAATCACAATCACTGACCCTCAAAGAGCCAGTGTGGAGACATTGTGCGAGATTGAGCTAATTGCCTATAATAATAAGAATGGATTAACAGTTCATATTTTAAGTTTTTACTGTGTGAAAGGCACAGCTCTAAGCACTTCACATGAATTAGGACATTTTGTCCTCAAAATAACCCTATGAGGCAGGTACTATAATTATCCCTATTCTATAGCTGGGAAAGAGAGGCACAAAGAGGCGAAGACATCACCATGACACATATCTAAGGAGTGTCAGCGCCAGACTGTACGCCCTGATATCTGGCTCTACAATCCATGCTCCCAAGTCCTCCATCACCCTGGCAAAGTGGTCCTGCAGGATACTCTAGTGGGTTCACAGTGAATCAAGCGCATCAACTTGCACACAGATGGGTATGTTTATATTGACATTGATCATTTTATCTTTTTAATCTTTAAGCTTATCCTCCACTACTGATTATTCACAAGCATAAAGATTAAAATAGCAAGGACAGATCGGGGAAACTGACTAATAGTGACTTGCTGCCTCCCATGCAAGACGTAGGCTGAAAAGATGCTGAAGAATGTCCCTAACAGCAAGCTTGCTGGGCAGAAGGTGGTACTTGCTTTAAAATAATCCCCCCAAAAAGCAATCTGGTGGAAATCCTAATATCTTCCCCTTTGTGACCCCACCTCCTCATGAGTTTGGAAACAGCGGCAAAATCATCTTCCACAGCCAACTCTCTAACTATATCTGCCAGAGAAAACTGGCATCTCTTGCCCAAGACCTCTGCATCTAGAGGCTCACACATCCTTGACCCAGTTGGAGCCCAGGCAAAGACTCCAATGTTCTCCTGTAACAGAACAGGAGGATGCAGAAACCTAGGCACAGAATCCCAGCATGTGTGAAATGCAAGGATCTAGTGAGTTACAGAATGAGGTCCCCTTCTTTTTAAAGGGGATAAAATTGAAGCCAGGTTGGTGAAGTCATTCACTTTATTTTTTTTTTTTACACATTGCTAAGCCTTTTATTTATTAAAGTAATTAAATTTCCAATCATAAAACTTTCTCATAAAGAATATTCTAGTCCCAGATAGTTTCACTTTTGAACTTATTCAAACTTTAAGGAAGACATTTTCTTTTTTTTATTTTTATTTTTATTGGAGTATAGTTGCTTTACAATGTTGTGTTAGTTTCTACTGCACAGCAAAGTGAATCAGCTATACATATACATATATCCCCTCTTTTCAGGATTTCCTTCCCATTTAGGTCACCACAGAGCATTGCATAGAGTTCCCTGTGCTATACAGTAGGTTCAAGGAAGACATTTTCTAATGAACAATATTCTTCAGAAAAGTGAGGAAGAGGAAATATTTTCCAATCAGTTTCATGAGGGAATAGAACTCTCCTACATAATCATGATAAAGACATTACGAAAAAAGGAAGCCACAGTGAAGTCATTTACTTTAGATCACGCAGCTAGTCAATGTCTTATTCCTCTTTGTTTCCCTGGAAGTTGAGCATAGAAGGTGCTCAGTAAATGCTTAATAAATTATCTGTGTGAGTTTACGGAGGTGTCTTCATCTCTCTGGTCTCAGTTTTATCAACTATAAAATATGGACAATAATACGGTCTATATGCCCTACAGAATTATTGTGAGATGAGGATCAAATAAAATTTATCCTTCCTCCCCTCCTACATACAAATACACCCAGACAACCTTTCCTCCAAATAAACACACAAGCAGGAAAGGAAAGAGGCACGCTGTCATTCCTCTCCCCTCTCCCTCCTCCATCTTAAAGATTTTGAAACAAAGCAGCATGGTGACTTGGGCAAAGCCAGACATCGACTTAGGCTGGGCTAGGAAACCAGAGAGGAAAACCAGTTGACTTGGTGGGGTTTGGGTTCTTGATATCTTTTTTTTTTTTTTAATACAATCAATTGAATTTTATTCCTACAATAGGGAGAAATTTAAGTTTAAAATAGTCATACTCTATTCAAGCATCTTAGAGATGACCTGGATCAACTCTTTCACTTTAGAGATGAAAGTAAAATCAAAATTTGCCCCACGTCACACGGTGGGTCAGGAGCAAGACTCCTGACTCCCGACTCTCTCATTAAACAACCACCTTTACACGTGACTTCCAGAAGGGACGGTATTGTCCTTGGCAAGATGCAGACCTGCTCTAAAGCTGTTGGTACCTGTAGCCGTTATACGTTTAGTCACATCTGGGCAAGTGACTAACTTCTGGACCCAGGCCTCCTCCCCCTCCTTGATTTCCCATCCTTGCATTTCTTTAGCAGATGTTGCAAAGTGCAGAGTTCCCAGGGGCCTTCTCATTACAAACCCAGCAGCCTTGACGCTGTTCTCCTCCAGGACGTGCAGCACGTGACTGCTTGGCCAATTCATTCTTGTCTAAATGCTCCACCCTCCCCTTTCCTGCACCGTTACAACCACTCTTTCCCTGGAGCCCCTTCTCCCTCCCACCCTGGATATAGACAGAGAATCCCAGGCTTCAGCAATAATCCTCAGTCAGAGAATTCCTTTATTTTCATTCAAGCTCTGCCCTCTCTTCTGAGCTCTAAATAAGCACTTCCACATTAATATCCGTCTGCCAACCCCACCCTCCAAACCCAACGGTCCAAATGAATGTGTGGTCTTCCATTCCCACCTCTTTCCGTCCCTGACTTCCCATTTCCACACCAGCGTCGCCTTTTCACGTACCTGACCTAGAAACCTGACACTTGTCTTCACTCCTTCTTCTATTTCGGCCCCTGCTCCAAATAGCTTCAGAATCCTTCCTGTAGGTCCTACCATTGTCGTGCTTCTCAAAGTATCCCACTCTTTCTATTCTTGCTGCCACAATTCTATTTCTGGTATGATAGCCCTAATCTTCCTGCATCCAGACATTCTCCCACTCAATCTATTTTGCAGACTTTTCTAAAATTGTCTTCCTTAAAACCCAGATATGATCAGGAACTTTATTGCTCAGTAATCTTCAGTGGCTTCACAGTGTTCCCCAGAGTCAATAAAAATTCCTGAGCATGGTTGTATTAGTCAGGGTTCTCCAGAGAAACAGAATCAATGGTATATATATACTATATATATGTGTATATATGTATATGTGTATATATGCATACATATATACATATATATAGTATATATATACATTTAGAGAGAGAGAGAGAGAGAAAGAGATTTATTATAAGGAATTGGCTCATGTGATTATGGAGTCTGACAAGTCCCCAGATCTGCAGGGTGAGCTGGCAAGTCAGAGGCCCAGGAGAGCAGATAGGTTAGTTCCAGTCTGAGTCTGAAGACCTGCAAACTAGGAGAGTTGATGGTATAGTTCCCATCAGAACGTTATCAGGCTCAAGCCCCAGGAACAGTCGATGTTTCAGTTCAAGTCTAAAGGCAGGAGAAAAGCCAGTGTCCCAGTTCAAAGGCAGTCAGGCAGGAGGAGATTCTCTCTTACTCAAGGGAGGGTCAGCCTTTTGTTCTATTCAGGCCTTCAACTGATTGGATGAGGCTCACCCGTGTCAGGAAGGTCAATCTGCTTTATACAGTCTTCCAATTTAAATGTTAATCTCATCCCCAAACATCCTCACAGAAACACTCTAAACATTTGACCAAATATCTGGGCACTTCATGGCCCAGTCAAGTTGACACATAATCTAACTATCACAACCATCGTCACAGACATTTTGGAACATGTCCTCATTAAACTGTGACAGGTTTCTAGAACACTCACTCTGTGCTAGGCACAGTGCTATATGCTTTCACATTATTACAAGTATACTAAGTCCCACGACTTCGAAGTCATAAATAGAAATGGGAATGTGTGTGTATGTGTGTTCTCATATTTTCAACCTACAGCAAAATAAAACTAGAACTAAGTGAATTTTCTAAAGTGGTGGGATAGGGAGGGTGGGAGGGAGATGCAAGAGGGAGGAGATATGGGGATATATGTATATGTATAGCTGATTCACTTTGTTATAAAGCAGAAACTAACACACCATTGTAAAGCAATTATACGCCAATAAAGATGTTAAAAAAAAAAAAGAAGAAATACTAAACGATTAGGAAACAAACCAATTATGGGAATTATTCATATCTAACATTCTTGAGCACTTGCCACGTGCCCGTCACTGGGGTAAGTGTTTACAAGCGTTGGCTTACTTAAATGTCACAAGAAACCCCTGAGTCATTATTATGGCTCATTTACAAAAGACAAAACTGAAGACGAAAGAGGTTAATGACTTGTCTAATGTCAGAGACTCAGAGGTTGCAAAGCTGAACAGGAACTCAGATGGGTCCAATTTTTAAGCCCCTACACTTACTCTTTACACTCTACTGCCTTATTAGTAACAGCCTGCAAGAGGCGCCAGGGAGAATGACTCCATCTCCTTGTCCCCTACAACTTCATTCTCCTGTTTGCACGAAGAAAAGGGGCTAGAAATCATATACCTTAAATATAAAGCATGAGATTCTTATTTAAAGTTCCAATTTTGGGGACTTCCCTGGTGGTGCAGTGGTTAAGAATCCGCCTGCCAATGCAGGGGACACGGGTTCGAGCCCTGGTCCAGGAAGATCCCACATGCCGCAGAGCAACTAAGCCCGGGCACCACAGCTACTGAGCCTGCGCTCTAGAGCCCGTGAGCCACAACTACTGAACCCGCAAGCCACAACTACTGAGCCCGCGTGCCACAACTACTGAAGCCCGCGCACCTAGAGCCCGTGCTCCACAACAAGAGAAGCCACAGCAGTGAGAAGCCCGTGCACCACAATGAAGAGTAGCCCCCGTGTGCCGCAACTAGAGAAAAGACCGTGCACAGCAACTAAGACCCAACGCAGCCAAAAATAAATAAGTAAATAAATAAATTTATTAAAAAATAAAATAAAATTCCAATTTTTGTTTTGATAGTGTTTACAGAAGACATTGTAAGTCTCACGACAGGACAGTGCCAAGGTCTAGTGTTTGGATGTACTTGTACTGGCAGGGATGCAAATCTACACTGAAGCCATGGAGTGCCACCCCTCAGATCACAAAGCACTTTCCCACACTCTCTCCCTGAACTCTCACCGTGACCTGGAAAGGTATTACCATCCTTATCATTAAAAATAAACTGTTTTATATATAGTAGTGCGTATATATACCAACCTCCTAATTTATACCCCCCCACACCTTTCCCCTTTGGTAACCTTAAGTCTGTTTTCTATGTCTGTGAGTCTCTGTTTTGTAAATAAGCTCATTTGTAAACATCTTTTTTTTAGATTCCGCATGTAAACGATATCATATGATATTTCTCTTTTTCTCTCTGTCTTACTTCACTTAGTATGATAATCTCTAGGTCCATCCATGTTGCTGAAAACGGCATTATTGCATTCTTTTTTATGGCTGAGTAATAGTACAGGGAACTATACTCAATATTTTGTAATAACCTATAAGGAAAAGAATCTGAATAAGAATATATATACATGTATAACTGAATCACTGTGCTGTACACCTGAAACTAGCATGACATTGTAAATCAACTATACTTCAATACAATAAAAAATAAAATAAATAAATAAACCGAAGTTCATAGGGTTAGGAACCTGCCCAAGGTCACCCTCCTTGTAAGTGGTCAATTTTTTGACTGCTCCACGTTGCCTCTTAATAACACCACTTATTCTTGAATATAAGTCATTCTCTGACAAATCTCATTGTACAGAGCTTTTCACAGTATCGCTCACAGTTACTGGACTAGAATCACATCAAATGGTCACCACACAGGATCATTAATCGCAGAGGATTTGCTGAATCCAGAGGTCTTCCCAGGATACAGAATAGCTTTGCTGAGGCACTTCTGCGTGAAAGGATTTGCTGTAATGTGACTTCACCTGAATATTTAGCCATTACTGCAAATTCTGCTTCAAAGAGAGGGTCTATCTTAACAAGCTGCTATTGTAGCTGCTTCTCTGCAGCTGGCATTCCAGAGCAAACCAGAGATTAGAGGAGCTGCTCTTTGGATTTAGAGATAGAGAAGGCAGGCTAGGGACCCAGACATCAATCTACCCACCCTTCCCCAGCGGGTGATGCTGTGGTCAGACAGGCAGCCTCTATGATTCCTGGTCACATGTGCCCACCTGGCTGTCATAACACAGGGCCAGAGTCACAGCGTGGAAGGACAGACCAGACTTTCCAGGAACTAAAATCACCCTGGGGCTGCAGCAGCCAGGTTTGATGGGACAACTACAGTCCCCATTAGGAGAGCTGGGGAAGGGATTGAGAAGGGCTCACAGAGCCTTTAATCACACTCTAGATGTCCTTGGGCAAACTTCCAGACACCCCATCCATCAAAACTGCTCACCCAGAGAAAATGATCAATGACAAGCAGCCCATGGTCCGACCATGTAACAGCAAAGTAATTCCAGGTACAAAAAGGGTGATGGCTGTGCAAGCAGGGTTGGCGCTCAGCACCACGAGATGAGGCACAGGGTGGAGGTGCCAAAGGATTCCCCACCAATACACACACACACACACACACACACACACACACACACACACACACCCCACACACACACACCACACACACACACACAGACACACACACATACCCCACACACACACACCCCACACACACACACACCGCACACACACACACACCACACACACACACCACACACACACACACACCACACACACACACACACAACCACACCACACACATTCTTCTTATGTCATGGTTACCAAGGCAACCCAACATGAGTCATCAAATCTCAAGGTGGCTTAGCAGAGCAGGAAAGAGGCTTTTGTTTGTTTAAAGCTTTCCTCTTCTTCCCTCTTAATAGCTTGGTCTGATCTTGATAATGTCCGAGTACCTCTCTTACTCTCAGAAATCCTAAAATCAGTGTGCTGAGCTTGTTTAATCTTAGAAAGCAATCAACATTTTTTTCATATTGGGTCAGGGTGGGGAAGCCAGGGCTTAGTAAAAATGCTGCAATTGGCAGATTTGAAATGATTATTGTAACTATTAGGGTGGTGACTTAGAAACTGTATCCTCTCTGCTCTGAGGGTCAGCATTACTCCCCTGGAGGCCCACAAGGCATCTGGCCTTCTCAGAGAAGCCCAGCCTCCTAGCATCTGAGCAAGAGGCGCTTCCTGGGCACCAAATGGCCCCTTGGGGCACAGCATGCCTGCAGACTTTCTATTTTGGGCCCTGAAAGTCTGCACAGTTCATTGGCTGTGCTTGCTGAACAGGAAGGTCTTTCCAGGGCCACATCCTGGAGGACTTTACTAAGAGCAGAAATAAGTCAGCGGAGAAAATGAGATAAGTCACGAGGGCAAAGCACGACATAGGAGAATACGTCCTCTCTCCTGGCCTGAGATTCTGCCTGGATCTACTCAGAGCACCCTGGAGAGGCATCCTATGACTGATCTGGAGGTGGGCCCTTTGCCGAGTGGGAAAGACAGGCACCAGTTACTGGCTTTCCCTGTATAAGCCTTTTCCCCAGCAGGCACAGCTATGGTTCAAATTACCCAATGAGTAATTTCCAGGCGAAAGCAAGGGCTTTGAACCCAACGAAGGAAGAAAGATGGCAGCCAAAATGTCAGTAAACTCATCTTCGCCCTCCCTTCCTCCTTAGCTCAAAGTTCCCCTGGTCCTTCCTTCCACCTGGGTCTTAATTCAGGGCCTGAGTTAGGTTTTGTTAAAGCAGAGGTCCCTGACATGGTAATGTTCAACTGAAGGTAACTGCTATTTGATGGCAAGACAAAAGAAGCTCAAACAGTTCCATTTCAGCTCACCTCTCCCCACCTATGATGTAGACAGCAGTTGTCAAGACTTTCCATCATCAACTGTTACAAAAATCCTAATAGAGACCAGGAAAAGTACTTGTCGAGCAGGGATTCCTGATGTGGAATCTGTAGGCACTAGAGCAGCAAAGTTTTATTTCCATAGGGCTGGGGCAAGGGGTAAGCTTTGTTTTACCCCCCTCTATTTCAAATAGAGAATATTTGAAATAGTTTTCATTTTTATAACATTTTAACCCTAGCTTCTAAGTGTATCATGGGCCAGCAAATATTCCTCTGGGTCCACACTGAGCAGAGCTGCCCCCCAGGTTGTGTGATGAGAGAAGGCAAAAGCTTTGCTTACATTAATATCCATGACTTCTACAACCACATTCCCATGCAATCTGGGCCGGAGTGGTGAGCTCTGAAGCCTTTCTCATAGGCTTCCCCTGCCCGTTCTCACCAGCCCTGCCCTAGGTCTCCCTCAGACCCAATAGCAAAGTAACTGCTCAACCCTTGGGCTGTTCTGTGGAGCTGGACCAAAGCCATGCTAACTGACCTAGCTTTACTCATAGGTAGCATTTGGAAGATTTTTAAAAGGGACTTTTAGAGATCAAGCCATCCCCCTCAATTCAGATGAGGAAAACGAGACCTTGAGTGGTGAAGTGACTTGCCCAATGTCACACAGCACCCGGGTGGCAGAGACTAGAGCTTCTTGGCTTCAAATCCAGAGTTCTTAGCACTCTACCTTTGTGAGGTGTGAAGGGAGAGAGAAGCCTTCCTCAAATCCCTTCCTGTGGTCTTCTCTACCTGATTATTTTTTCTCTGTCTTTTTTTTGTTGAATTATAGTTTATGTACAATATTATATAAGTTATAGGTGTACAAAATAGTAATTCATAATTTTTAAAGTTATATTCCATTTATAGTTCTTATAAAATATTGGCTATATTCCCTAGGTTGTACAATATATCCTTGTAGCTTATTTTATACATAATAGTTTGTCCCCTACCCCTAAATTGCCCCTCCCCCTTCTGATTTAACAATATTTATTAATTTAATAATCTACCTGATTATTATTAACAACAACAACAAAGATACATCTGGGGATAGGAAAGCAATATTTTAAACCCCTAAAACTTCAGTATAAATCAATAGATCTTAAGAGAATGGAGGCCCCTGTATAGCGAGAGAGTCCAGGGTCCAGAGACAGCAGTGAGTCCCATAAGGAGCCCAAAAAGAAAGGGTAAAGATCCCTGAAGACAAATATCACTAACATCATAGCTAGCTTCCCCATTCTGAATAATGGGAGTGGTGGAAAACCTCCAGAACTCGCGGCTAGATCACGTCCATGGATCCAGCTCCTCATCAGCAAGGAGACCTGAGTGATCAGTCTTTGTTTTGCCTCCAGTTGACCAGTATGACCTTGGACTGCCTCTCAGGAAGTGTGAGCTGCAGAGCCTCTGGTCTGCTGAAGAGCTCTGTCACACCCGCACAGAGGGAAATTAGATGACCGCAGCCACTTGAAATTACCTGCTGTTGCTCTTGGCTTAGTTCTGTTTCATTCACACTAGCTCCCAGTGTCCTGACGTTTCCCATTCACGGCTGTTCTCACCAGCCTCATTTCCTACCTCTTTGAAAAGGTCTCTATAACTACCTCTGAATCAAAAATAAGAACGCTAACTTATGCTTATGCTAACATGGTGAAAAATTCTGATTAATCTCAGCCAAATCATCTGAAGGTTGGAATAGATGGATTTTTGTGGTTATTATCAGATTCAATTTTCAGGATAGGAATCATTCCATCTTGTGGAATCATTTGAAACTATTTTGCTCTGCAAAAAGCCCACTAAGTTACAAAACAACATCAACAATACATTCTCATCCCTTCCCATCCATGTCAGAATCATAGCTGAGGTGCTATTGTTACCGAGTCCAAGCTCGCGCTGCTTGCTACACGACAGGCCAATAAATCAGGAGATGAGGTGTTGAGGCAAGGAATAGCAACTTTATTTGGAAAGCCAGCAGACCGAGAAGATGGTGGACTAGTGTCCCCCAAAACCATCTTATTGGGGTCTGGATGACAGTTTCTTTTACAGAACAGAGAGGGGGAGGAGGTGAGGAAGTAAAGTAAAAAGGCCATTAGTTTTGCAAAATATCTCCTGGCTTGGCCAGCATTGGGGAAGTGATGTGTTAATTTCTTCTTTTCTGCAGCCATCCACAGGTAGGCAAGGTCAGATTGCCTCCCTGTGAGCTGAACAAAGGCACTTTAGTTTAACATTCAGGCAGAGGGGCAGAATTCCCTGAGGCAGGCCATTACATAAGATTATAATAACAAAAGCAATGAAAAGCAAAGGTTAAAGTAAAAGAAACAGATCCAACATGGAGTCAGATTTTGCTCTTCCCAGTTACACTATCAGTCCACTGATACAGAACATCAGTTTTCTAAGGCCAAGTTGTCTTGGCTACTAAATTTCTGAACTCACTGGCAATGCCCTCGACATTGGTGTAGCTGCAATAATTCCAGCAGGAAGGTTCCCTGGTTGGGAAACTTGCTTCTCATTGCAGTGGATGTGATTTCCTTTCCCTGCCTTTCTCCCTGGCCTGCCTGCTCCAAATCTCTAAGTACGATGCTCAGAATCTGTACCTGGCACAGATGTTCTCAGCTTTGCCCCAGGCCCTAAACACAATTGGCTCATCCCACTTTACATGACTTATCTCACTTTGGTGGATTCCTGTAACTTCTAACTATTTTTCTGTTCTATACCTTAAAGAGCCTTTTCTCATGCTAAAACTGCCTTCAGGCTCTTTCTGGAATTACCTATTTCTTTTTCAACTGTGTCCATTAGCATGCTGCTAAGTGATTCTTCCCCAAAAGGCAGCTTGGCTGGGGGGCCCTTTTTGAATGCCTCTCTCTCAAAGCCAAGGCAGAAGAGTAAGGATGTTTAAGCATTCCTGGGGGTTTGGGGGAGCAGAGAGGAGCCTCCAGTGCTTGGCAGAGCCTAAGGGGAAAGGTTGAATGAAGCTCATTAGTTCTGGAAGGAAGGCAGGACTGGGTGCTGAGTTGAGAAATAATTGTGGTGTCACTGTCTCAGTGTTTACATGCTTGCTGATGACCTGGCATTACAGGCTCCACTCTGCTACTCAGCTCCTGCTTCTAGAAAGTTCTCTAGCAGCCAGGGTTTGTATCCACCTGCAGCCTGCACTCCAAAAAGAATGCCTTCGTACTGATATCAGACTACGCAAATGTAACTTTACGAATTATCTATGATTTTTTTTAAAGATATCATAAATTCAACTTTTGAGCAAATAGAAGGCTGTGGAGCATACACTAAAACGGGCAGGTCTCAGAGTCAGGCTAAACTGGATTCAAATTCTGGCACACACACAGAACAAATATATGGTTATCAGAGCCATTTCCAAGCGTCCATGATTGCCACAGGCTGTATCGATTGGATAATGACAAGGAGATTGGTTTGATTCCAAAAAGAGAAGCCACTCAGAGAAGACAAAGGGAAGAAGGAGTACTTAATTTTTATGACCCAGTGGCTGTTGGCTGGTGCTTGATATTAATATTTCACGTTGTCAATCTTCTTTTTTATTTTAAACTCAAAATGAAGAGCTATCGCTGGCTCTAATCCCAGTAAGAGCAAGAGGCATTTTCACGTACTGCCCCCTCCTCCGCACCCATCTAGTTACCGGCAACACAGCATTTGAACAGTCCTCTGATCTTGTCAAGCCATTGCAAGTTAAATTTTGGAAACATGTACTCATTTCAGGGACTAAAATAAATCACCCCGCTGCTAAAGATCAGGGCTCTCTTTCTTAGGCAACAGTAGGTGCGGGTCTACCTTAGGGGCCACGAATAGATCTGGATGATGGCCCTGCCTAAAGCAATCTTGTTCTTTTCCCTTCTCTCTTCCCTCACCACCCCCGGTTTTTCGGTTGAGTTTATGATTTGGTTGCTAGGTCGGCAGAAGGTGAATGGCTTCCTGCGTGGGTGAGGCAGAGTGACTGCAAAATGTGTACCTTGCCTCAACTCAGCAAATGGTGCCCCAGCTGTCAGGGGTACACAGCATGTTGAGGCTATGATTCAGGAGAGAGCACGAGGTGAACTGCATCGTCAAGCATGGTATTAAACGGCTGGGGCTGCATCTAGTCCATTGGCAGGCTTTAGACTGAATGTTTCCTAACAGAATCATGAAGTATTAACTTGGAAGGGGTCATGTGGACCAGCCCCCACTCTTTAGAGATAAGGGATCTGATATCCAGAGTATGTAGGGCAGTGTGGTTTTTTTTGGTGGTGGCGGTGGGGGCACTGGGGGAGGCGGCGGGAACGGCATGAAAAGGATCTAATCTGACCAACGAAATAGTGCTGACATTTCCCAAGAAAATGTCTGATTGAATTGTGAACATAAAATAAGAAGAATTTTCATAGTGCATGAGGGAGAAAGATTCAAACCTGACAGTTCTAATATTTAGAGAAATGCATGGCATTGAAATAACTTGGATTCAATACCTAACAAGTTAGGTATTGAATACCTAACAATGCCAATGACCTTACTCCAGTCATAGAGCAATGTGTCAGTGTTGGGACAATGTTGATGGCCCCCCTTCTACCTGGAAGCTTGTAGCCTTAGCTCATCTTGAACCATACGCAATCATTAATTCATTTAATAAAAACATATTAACTACCTACTATGTGACAGAGTCTAGGGGGGAAACTGTGAGTAAAACATTTTATCTACCTTCAAAACCTTCCAGACACAAAAACATTTTTTTTTCAATGTGAGAAACCCAAACAAATTTATTATAATAAGGCAGTTTCACCTACAAGGCAATCGGTGGCTTCTACAATTGACCAGTTTTCTCCTTTCCATGTTTGGTAAGAGCCAATAGCCATCAAAGTTACATAAAATTATTATAAATGGTAGACATTTATTTTCAGACATTAAATGATGGGAAGTAGTAGTAAGTATCAGTCGTGTAGCATTTTATGTGTGCAAAGTGCTTTACTGTCATATTTTATGGCTTGTTCTACATAATAGCCATGTGTGAGATGGGCCGGAACAGCCTCTATTTCAGAGTTAGGAAACGGCAGCAATCACCACATATATCAATGTCCTCTTTGAATGCTATTTGCCTCGGGGTTTGAAAAAAGGTCATCACATTTTTTAATTTCTTGGAATTTGCATTCTGCATGTTTAGATTTGTTTCACCCTGTCTTTTTATAACAGTTCAGTTTCAAATCTCAAAGTCTGCACTGCACAGGTGACATCGTGTGCAGCTGCCAAGATGAGCCATGGCAGGCCTGACCCAACCCTCTTAGCCTTCGTCATGATCAATAGCTCTTACCCTACTTCCACTGGAACTCCATTTCATTCTTCCCATCACTTACCCTCTAAGGTCACAGAAACTATCCTTCTTGTCTCCATCCCTCCCTTCCTTCCAAGTAAGTGATCCTGGGGGTGGTCCTTGTTTGCCTCTCACCACCCAGCCTTTTGGTCCATCTTCCTCAGGCTCACTGTAGTCACACTGGGGCCACCCACCATGGACCAGCTCCAGTAATGAGTGATCTGTTCCACTCCCAGCCTCTACGACTAGAGTGGAACTTTGGGGAAACAGGTGTAAAGGTCTTGTAAACTCTCACTCTCACTCTCACTCTACCTCTTTTGTTTCCTCTTCCCATTCCTTCCATAAGTATTCCTGAGCAATGTGATCACCTTGGGGGCAGATCTGGTGATCAAGAGGGACTGTCCCCTGCCTGTGAGAAGCATACAGTCCAGTAGGGATTTCAGAAACGTCAATGGGCAATTGCCAGCCAAGGCTGTTGGTACCACAAGAGTGTTGGGAGCAATGGAGCAGAAGGGATGGACACCTGCCTCAGGTCTGGGGGGTCAAGGAGGGTTTCCCAGAGGAAGCAGTCCCAGGGCTCTGTTCTTTGGAGTTACACTGGAAAGATTGTCCTTTGCTTGGGAGAGACTCTGAGTCTAGGGAGCCAAGAAAGGCCAAGAGTGTGGCCCAGGGGAAAGAGAGTGGAGACTATCTTTAACCTCTAGGCATTAAGGAAGGAAGGGGGGCTAGGCTTCCTTTGCTTTGCCATGACCCAGTCATGTTCAGGGATAAGAGGTACCTTTGGTTCACCCCCTGCAGCATTTCTCTTGACATATGATGGGCAAGGTTCAGGCCCAGCAAAAATACTTTCCCCCGCAAAGCCTAAAAGGACAGGATAGGCTCCTTTTCAAATCACTGCTGACAAACATCACAGCTAGTCTCAGTGCTGATGGGGAATGCGCTCAGGAAACAGCTCTTTGATTAATCAGGTGTGTGGCCTCAGCCTGTCACCTGACCACTCTGGACCTCACTGCCTCATTTAACTTACTGCATCAATAGTACCTGCCCTACTCACTCAACAAGTTTGTTGGGAAGATCAAGTCATAATAAATATGAAAGGTTTAAGATAAGTAAAAGTAAAGCCCATGACTGTGTCCAGTGTTGTTTCACCGTGTTCATTTGCTTCTGCTTCTAGGTTAGTATTCTCCTCACCCACGGCTGAGGGTCTCGGGTGCCCACCCACTGTCTTGACACTGCCCTCCACTTACCATCCCACATGACTCCATCAACAGCTGCTAATCATGTGCCATGGCTGAGTCATTCCAGGCCCTGACCCATGTCATCACTGACACCATCAAAGTATTCAAATGGCCCCTTCACTTCAAGGCCCATAAGCCCATATTCCTCAAGTCTCCTCTGAGCCCAAGGCCAGTGGAGCGCACCTAAAGGGGAAAGGCTTCATCTCTGACACCACAGTCCTGGGTTCTCCCCCTGGGCCCAGCATCTTTCTTCTAGCTGGAGCGTATCTGTCTTTATTCCTGAATATGGTCTCCTGGTGCACCTATTGCACATGCTTAGGGCTGTTTCAACAATAACGGTGGAAGCACTGCCCAATTTCGTCCATGTTCTTGTCTCTCCTTGGTCAGGGATATGCATGGAGTCTAAATGAACTGACCCATTAACATGACAATGTGACCTTGACTGTGCCCTGGTCAGCTGAGCTAACTGCCCAGCACACAGTAAGGGCTCAGTAAATACTTGTCAAATGAATGATTAGACCTTGTTATGGGCTGAATTATGCCCCCCTCGCAAATGTGCATGTTCAAGTCCTAACCCCCAGTACCTCATAATAGAATCATATTTGGAGATAAGGTCTTTAAAGGGCTAATTAAGTTAAAATGAGATCTTCACAGTGGGCCCTAATCCAATATGACTGGTGTCCTTATAAGAAGAGGAGATTTAATAGTGCAGAACATGCGTGCTTGCACAGAGGTAAGACCACGTGAGGACTGTCTATAAGCCAAGGAGAAAGGCCTCAGAAGACACCAAACCTGCCAAAGCCTTGATCTCAGACTTCCAGCCTTTGAAACTGTGCGAAAATTAATGTCGGTTGTTTAAGCTACCCAGTCTGTGCAGTTTTGTTATGGCAGCCCTAGCAAACTAATACAGACCTACTTAAGAACATATAAAAGTAGTAATTATACCACAGACCGCTATTCGTGGTGTAGAACTTATAGCCTCACCAGTAAGGGAGTGATTTGCCCATAGAGGGGAAACTGTTTGGGGGTCCATCCTTGTTTCTTGGACAGCTTCATGGGCCCACCAGAGACCCTCAGAAATAAATTACCCATAGGGTAGAAAACAGAGACTTCCCTAACAGTAAGGCAGGGGCTGCTCTCTGGATATTTATGAGCTCTCTCTATGTTAGATGAGGAGCAGATACTATTTTTCCATTTTACAGATCGGTGACTCGGATTATACAAGGAATCAGTAGTCAGTTTAGAATGGAATCACAACTGCACATTTTCCATCCACAATGTGCCTTGGCTGATCTTTGCCCCCTCTCTCTCCTCATCCCTACTTGCTTAAGGCATATACATAAGTATATAGATATTTGGAAAGTAGGGGAGAATTTGAGGGAAAAGCCAACATTGAGCAATAGAAAAAAATTGTTCAACATCTTTGCCTACATAGCCTTGGCAGCTGGGACCTAAACTGAGAGCCCAACTGATGAATTATACCGTGCCTGAGTTATACCAGTTCTGAAGCTGAATTAAAGAGAAGTAAAACTATAATGAGCATCAAACAGACTGTCCCCAGGGGTACAGATGACAGAAAGAAGCAAGCGAACTGGGAAGATGATCAGAAGAGGCATGGGGGCCCCTGAGGGGTCAAGGGCTCCTTTCTACTGAGATGCCAGCTCTGCAGGTTGCCCTCCCTCCTGCACAGGGAGCCGGCGCCCGTGTTTGCTGTCTGTCCCCTCCTGCTCTCTCTCCTGGGGTGAGGACACCAGCTGCCCCTTCCCGTGCCTGCCCGACGCTGCCCTGACCAGCGGCCTCCATCACCAGGATGCTCCTTGTTCCCTTTTTGGTTCTCCATTCATCCACAAGCCTTACTGAGGGACCACTCTGTGCATGGCTGTAAAGAGCTCAAGCCCCATCCTCCAAGGTTGGCAGTGAGGGAGTTTCCATGTGGGCAGAGAAGCCTGGACCCCGCAGCTCCCACCCTCATCCCTGGAGATTCTACTTCCCCAGTGGCTCCTCTGCCGCTACCAGCCCTGCCCTCCCTTCTGGTGCCCCTGCTTCTATGTTTACATGCACCGCGGTCTTCACACAGCCCCCAGGCTCACCCTAAGTCAGAGCCTGTACTCCCCCGTCCAAAATCTTCCTGAGCTTTCCCAAACTGCTCAGGAGCTCACTAGACCTTGCCCGGTCTGCCTTCCCTGTGTTCTCTTTGGTTTCTCTGCCTTGGACGCTCCAGGCCCACTCCCGCCTCAAGCCCTTTGCACCTGCCGTTCCCTCTTCCCAAAACACCTCTTGCGAAGTAGCCTCATGACTCCCTCCATCACCTCCCTTGGGACTTTGCTCAAATCCACATTCTCAGTGAGGCCCATTCTGACCCCCACTATTTAAAGCTTCACCCCCTCATCACTGGCACCCCCAATCCCCTTCTATACTTAATGTTGTCCATTGTGCTCTTTACCAACTGACGTATCAAATTTTTTTTTTTTTTTTAGAAATTCACGTTCTTTTATTTATTTATTTATTTATTTATTTATTTATTTATTTATGACTGTGTTGAGTCTTCGCTTCCGTGCGAGGGCTTTCCCCAGTTGCGGCAAGTGGGGACCACTCTTCATCGCGGTGCGCGGGCCTCTCACCATCGCGGCCTCTCTTGTTGCGGAGCACAGGCTCCAGACGCGCAGGCTCAGCAATTGTGGCTCACGGGCCCAGTTGCTCCGCGGCATGTGGGATCTTCCCAGACCAGGGCCCGAACCCGTGTCCCCTGCATTGGCAGGCAGACTCTCAACCACTGCGCCACCAGGGAAGCCCCGTATCAAATATTTTATTTATTCTTTGCCTCTTGTGACAAGAAGGTAAACTCAAAGAGGGCAGGAAGTTTTTCTGCTCTGTTACAGTGACACCAGCACCTAGAACAGTATCCGCCATTGTTAAATGAATGAGTGAACTCAAAGTACATCTCATTAACTGCAAAACTAAACCCACGACGGTATAGGACTTATGGGAATGGACTCGAGCGTTCTTTCCTCAGGGTCTCATTTTATTTTAAGTATTTTAAAGTGACCATAAGTTTGCCCTCTCCTACGATGGATGGTTCTTCTTGTGTCTGTATCGGGTCTCATGCTTCTTTCTCAGGCATCAGAGGGGTGTTTTCCAACTGGCAGCTGTGACCACGTGAAACATGTGCATGGCTTTCTGCAGGTTCTGCAGGTCGGTGATCGTGAAATGTAAAACGACCTTCCTTACATAGGAGTAGTATCCACTTCCCCCTCTCACCCCATACACATAGCTCTTATTAGCTCTGCTAAAAAAGGGCTTCTTTAAAATTACATTTTGTTTGCTTTTATTATTTTTGCCAAAGAGAGAGAATATCTTGGCATCTTTGAATTTGTACTATTTAAGGTTACCAAACAGAATGTGCAGTGGAATCCTATTTTTATAGTGTTTATATGTATGTGTATATATATAGTTACATATGCTTAATGTTTGTATATTTTTATATTTTATACGTTTATATATATATATTTATAAAGAGTGGGAAAATATACCAGTATGCTAATACTTGATGGTGGTGAAAATAATATGATTTTTATTTAACTGTATTCCCCTCAATGAGCATATATTATGTCTATGATAAGAAAAACACCAGTATGTTTTCCTGTTTTTTAAAGTAAAGGTACTTGCATTACTTGGGCACGTGCTTATTGCTAAAGGTCAGTTTTCTGGTACAAGAAGACACCAAAAGGATCCCCTTGATGTGTGGCCACTCCTTTTACCTTGTGATTTTAGCTTTTACATCTGACTTAATAAACTAAATAAAGGCAAACTGAACTAGCAGTACTGGGTTCTCATGTTTCCATTTACCCTGAATGTAAGCCAAGCCCCAGGCTAATGTGGGCACGGCTGATTAAGGATGACAGTTTACTCCATCACTTCCTTAAGAAATTGTTCGTGACGTCAAAGCTGGAGCTGTGGAGTCTTAGAACTCTCATCACACTGGATGCCTGCCTTGGAGCAGCTGCATTTACCTTTGTGGCTTCCTCTCCTCTCTCCTCCAGCGGGGGTGTCTATGTTTGCCATCTGCCCCTTTTCCTGACTCCTTCCTCCTTTGCTCTGAACACAAGGGTAACAAGTTCCATGCTGTTTCCATAAGCAATGTCCACTTCTCTCCCCACACCAGTGAGTGAATTCCTGAGATCCAGGAATTTGATGTCTCCTTCATCCCCCGATATTCCCTAAGTACTTCATCTTTTGTTGAAAGGTCTTTGTTTTTCTTGGTCAGGCTCTCTGTGTTTGTGCACTGGCTTGGGTGCTTATTTAGGGAGTTGACAGACACCACCATGTGCAGGGACCAGCCCTCCCACAGGTGCCCTGACCTGGCTCTCCCTAGAACTTGTAAGACAGCTTCTTCCCTTTGGCGGTTGCTCCCAATCCTTCTGGAACACGTCTTTCAACACGTGAAACTTCCGGTTGATGTGATTTCTAAGACATAAAACTCCCTTTCTTGGTATTCAGGACTCACAATCATCTGGTCCCTACCTGTCTTTCCAAACTAATCTACCATGAGTGCCCTCTACGAATCCTCCCCAGGAGCAAAAGCCCTTCTCTTCATTGTGCTTGGACTCAACTGATGTCATTGTATCTCGATGCTCTTGCCCAATTCAGGAGTCTCCTCCATAATCTGCTCTATCAACGTGAATCCCATCCATCCTTTAAGTCTTCATTCAGATATTATTTATCCAGTGAGTCCCTGTGACTCCAGGTTACAGTGACCTTTCCCACTCATTTGGAAATCCTCACATAATTTGAATATATGCATAAACAAAAATAATTTCACACTGCACCTAAGAAGAGATGAACACAGATGTGCGACGGTCTGCTTTATATATTCTAAGGAAAGTGACAACAGGAATATTAAAAACAGGAAGAAATTTCCACTGAGACTGGAACCTAGGGATAGATGTTATTTACATGCCAGAAACTATATTGATTACTATGTCATTGGCAGATCCATCAGACATGGTATAGGTACAGAGCCAGACTGAAGAAAAACGGGTTCACACCTTGCCCATCATAAGTCATAGAGGAGCCTTGGAAAAGTAAGTGGAGGAGACATCAGTAGAAACCCTTATTAGAAAGAGCAAGAGCTGGTAACAATATAAGTTTACATCAACCATCATTCATTAGTAAGAAATGAGAGAAAGGTTCTAAGTATAAGCAGATGGAGAGGATTTACCCACCTTCTTCATGGGGAAAAAACAAAACCAATATTTAGTCAAGGAAGGGTTTAGGCAACAAAGGAGAAGTAGAATATAACCCTCAAGAGAGACATCAAAATGATAACCTTTGGAAAATATTTGCCTTGAGAAACAAAACTAAATTTTAGAAAGAATCCGCTAGCACCCCCGTAGACACATCGGTTTCTCCCGACAGTGTGTGCAATTGTATAGGAAAGAACCTTCTATTTTTCCTGGGCATAAGTGTCTGGCCTTGGGCGCTTCTCCCAGTGGAGTTTTGGAAAGGACACAGGAGTTATCTGTTGTACACATGTAACTTCATCTAATCCCCGGTTTTCAGCCCTAGTTCTCACCCCATCCCACACATTTGTCCTCTCCTGGTCCAGAGATTCTCTGGGGCAGGTCGGCTCCATCCTTGACACACGGTGCAGGCTGCAGCTTCCTTCTGCTTCCCATCCTCCAAGAATGTGGTGCAACTTCATGTCCTTGGAGTTCTCTTTCCATTATCTGAAATGCTATAGGCTCTAACTTTTCTATTGCTTTGCTATCACTTATTGGGGCATCACAAGAGAAAACAGATAGACGTGTGTGTTCAAGCTGTCAATTTCACCTGAAAGGCTCTCAAAGTTTTACTCAATTCTTCCCAAGATATTTTATACATTTAATGAAATTTCAACCTAATTACAAGTGGAATTATTTTAACAAAATAATTTAAAGTTTATTTGGAAGGCTATATGGTAGACCAAACAAGAAAATTCTGAAAGACAAGAATTATGGGAGAACGGGATCATACGACTGATACTAGAGTATTTGGTTATGAAAAATAAAACAGAATGATCAGTGGAACAGAAAAGAAAAACACAACACAGACCTAAGTATATATATGCATGAATTTAATATGTGATTAAGATACTACGTCAATCTGGCTGAAGGAAAAATTAAGGATGATGATGGCAAATGGAGTGAATCATTTGGAATGAAGATAAAAACCAACCTTTACTCTGTATGACTGATATATTAGAACACATTCCAAATAAACTAAAGAGTTAAATCTTTAAGAGAGAATGAATAATATGACAGAAGATAAAAATATACATTAAAATGTAGCCAATCTTGGGGGTGGCAAAGGCATTAATAACACAAAAGAGGAGAAGGAACTCCAAAGGAAATGACTTGATAGCACTGATTACATAAAAGTGGAAAATTTCTGAAAGCTTAAAAAAATAAAAAACGTAGACAAAGCAAGTAAAATATTTACAATATATGGGACAGAAAAGAATAATAGTATTAGTATACAAAGACCTTTAAAAATCAATAACTATGAACACTCCGCGAAAACATGGGGCTAAAAACATAAAACCACAATTTACAAAAAAGAAAAAAAATGACCAATAAGCAAGAAATCATGTTCAATTTCTCTAGTAAGCAAAGAAACAGTAATCAAAATAAGATATCATTTTTAACCACCAAATTGGCAAAACATTTTAAAAATGATAACATCCAGAGTACCCTTATTCATTGTTGCAGTGTGTGTAAGTTCCTACAGCTTTTTTGATGAGAAAAACTGTACTGGCCCAAACCTTGCATGTATATGTTTTAAATCCTTTAATATATTTATGTTTTTCAGTCCATTAAATTTACATTTAGGAAATTTTTCTAGGGGACTATTTATAGATGTAACAAAAACATACACTGCAATATTATTTGTAATAGCCAATGGCTTTAATCAACATAGTGCCCAAAAAGGATTTGTTAAATTAATTATTGTGCATCCAAATGATGGAATATCTCATAACCAAATATGGAATATCTCATAATATCTCACAGATTATTTTATTTTATTTTATTTTATTTTATTTTATTTTATTTTTTGTCTTTGACTGAATATTTTTTATTGAAGTATAGTTTTGTTTTTTTAACATCTTTATTGGAGTATAATTGCTTTACAATGGTGTGTTAGTTTCTGCTTTATAACAAAGTGAATCAGTTATACATATACATATGTTCCCATATCTCTTCCCTCTTGCATCTCCCTCCCTCCCACCCTCCCTATCCCACCCCTCTAGGTGGTCACAAAGCACCGAGCTCATCTCCCTGTGCTATGCGGTTGTTCCCCACTAGCTATCTATTTTACGTTTGGTAGTGTATATATGTCCATGCCACTCTCTCACTTTGTCACATCTTACCCTTCCCCCTCCCCATATCCTCAAGTCCATTCTCTAGTAGGTCTGTGTCTTTATTCCCGTCTTGCCACTAGGTTCTTCATGACATTTTTTTTTTCCCTTAGATTCCATATATATGTGTTAGCATACTGTATTTGTTTTTCTCTTTCTGACTTACTTCACTCTGTATGACAGACTCTAACTCCATCCACCTCACTACAACATAGATTATTTTAAATAATACTTAATGACTTTAGGAAATGGTATCACTCTAGTAGGTAAAAAAGGCTCATTTAAATGTGTATAATATGATCCCAACTTTGTAAAAAGAAATTTAAACATGTACCCATTTTTTAAAACTATACCAAATGTCATATGGGTGATTTAAATTTTCTTCCTTATATTTTTACATGTTTTCCAAATTTTCTATAATAAACATGTGTCATCTTTATAAACAGAAAACATCTTTTTAACATAATGATTTTCTTAACCAGATTTTAAGTTCTTCAAGAGCATTTTTTTACTGAACACACCATCGTTAACTCCTGCAGGGTTCAGGCCCAGGATGTTATTTTAAATGTAGTGGGTAATAAAGATATCTTTATCTGATAAACGAACTTCCTTCTTGGGTTTTCTTGTATTCCTTTTAAAAAGACTATATGGCATATTTTTAAAATACAGGATCATCGTCTAAAACCTGCTTTTCACATGGGCATGTGATAAATACTGCTTCCTGTTCTGTCCTAGCAGAGAGCAAACTCATTGCCTGAAAGGGTTAATTTCACTTCCAGCCACCTGTTCAGCATCTGCCACATGGCGTTCATTTCAAAGGCCTCCGAGGCTCACCAACTCAGGAAAAAGGATTTTTGCTTTGCAGTGGATATATACACAAAGGCAGAGCCAATGCAAATATGAAATTCCCGGTCCAGAAATAAACATTTCTTAAGCAACCCAGACAATGACATGGATGATAGCCTTTTCTCCCAGAACTTTTTTGTAATTACGTTTTTATTGACTTTGCAGAGGAAATGAAAAAGGCTAACATATAACTGACTAAAAGAAATAGAATAAACCAAGCCAGAAGTCTTGAGGAAACATGTATATAAGGTAAAATAACTCTAATATGAAAATCTAGTCTAGGATGTTGAAGTTATATAATTACCTCCACATGCTGCTTTTGGCTGTGAAAAGAGCTGGGTGTGGTGCTGTGACGTAGAACACCATGAGGAGGGCTCGGGTCTCTTAACAAATTTGTCTGTCCTCTGGGTATTTTAAATTCCACATTTCAAAAGCAGTTATCAGAACCGAATTCTGATTTCTGCATGAAAGAACTGTGGAGGACAGGGCGTGTGTGAGTGTGTCTAAGTGGATTAACGAGGCATTTAACAAGTTGTCTTATGATAACCCTGTAGCCAAGAAGATTAGTTACTTGGTGAATATACATATACACACACATATACATACATGTTCTCCAAGTGATCGGGGATGGAGGCCACTCTGGAGTGAAGTGGTGAGTCATATACGATTGTATTTTCAACATAATCATTAATGTAGTTTGAATTAGCGATTCTAAATGGCTGATCAGAATTATGAGTAGAGGTCAGAGAGGAAGGTGGTGAAGCTTCAACTGACACGTGCCCTGCACCCTAATATTAGGTACTCCTGATCCTCACCTCACTTTATGCCTACACGTTGAGTCACCCGTGTTCTAGATGGGAGAGAATCATACCCCTCAGATGCTGGGGTAGAAAAAAGGTTAAAACCTGCTGATATTGATAAAAATAGAAAAGGCAAGCTCAGCCAACCTGTGAGTCAATTACAGCTAGTGTTTTGATGACAGAATCATGCTATAAACTGATCTTGACAGGATGAAATGAAAAGATGAATGTAACAAGAAGATATTTAATAGGGATAAAAGTTAGGCTCTGACCTTGGGGCTGAAGATCAATGGCAAAAGCGCAGGGAGAAGTGATCTACCTAAGTAGTGGTTCTTGTGAAAAGTGCGAGGGGTCTCAGGCACCACTCTGGATGCCAACCAGAAATTCTGTTCTAAGCTCTATAAATGGACTTATAGAATTTAGAATGAAGAGGTTGGCATACTCTCTTCCCTGGTCACAGCACCCCCAGAGGGCTGTTTCTGGTTCTCTGGGTACCATCTTTCAAGGGGTTACAGACCAACAGGACTGGGTCCAGAAGAGAGTGAGGGAAGGCTGACGGGTCTTAAGGCTCAGCAGAGGAGGAAAGGGATGTTATGCCTAAAGAAAGAATGACTTGGGAGTGAGTGGGAGGGCATGGACTGTCTCCCAAGTTTAGAAGAACACAGAAGGATCCCCATCCAGAGTGGTCAGGGTCCCGTCCTCTGGGCTTTTGTAGCACTGTGTGCCTATTTCTAATGTGGTAGAAATTCATCTTCGTGTTAATTTCCTCCCACAAGACTGTAAGCTCTGTGAGGACAGAGACTGTGTCGTAGCTTCTTTGTCTCCTCAGCACATAGTAGATTCTCAATAATGTTGGTTTGGACCAGGAAGTAGAGGAATTAGACTTATGTCTGGCTCCTAGAGGTAGGTAGCACTATGACCAATAGCTAGAAGCTGTGGCAAGGCAAGATTACAACTCAATATAAAGAACAGTTAAGTGACAGAGTTGAGCAAGGAGAAACAGTTGACCTCAGGAAGGAATGCCTTCAACCCCAGACTGAATGACCACTTAGCAAGCTAAACATTCAACATTCAACATTCAAATAGATAGTTGGAGCAGATGGTCTTTAAGGTGTCATCTTCTAAGCCTGTGATCTGTGATTCCACCCAAGGGTGCACATCATTCTTCTTTAAAAAGGCAACATCATGCTAAGAAGAGGTGCTCCCACAGACATATGAAGGCCTATTCTGGTTTCCTTTGCCAGAACCTCATGGAAAAGCTATAGGTCCAAGTCTTCAGGTCCAAGGTCAGATGAAGAAGGGCCACCACATAATTAAGACCCTACAATGATGTGTCAGCTCACTGACAGGTTTTCATTCCACCAGGCAATCCGCCTAACTCTCCCTTTGACTTCATGTGCTCGCGACTCAAACTGCCTCACTTACTCTGATCTCCTTTCTCTTCCCTTCCCTGAGCCCCAATCACAAAATTTCCTAACTGGCTTGATAATTTGATCTTGACTTGTGATTCTTCTGTGCCTGCCAGCTTTGTGTTTCCATTCTGGATGCTTCATAGGGCCCCATGGACTGGGTCACAGGGGGAAAGACCAGGATGGGGCTACTTCGCTTAGCACTGTGGTCTCAATGTTGGGGGTAGGGGGTACAGAAAGTGGCCCCAGCAGAGGGGAGGTGCATGCTGGCCTGGAGTTCTCAGTCCCTCAGGGCTGGGCAACAGTGTCACGCCCTCTGCAGGGCCACCAGAGTGCACAACTGCAGGGGTGCTGCCGTGTGCCCGACCTGTGTGGCCTTGTGTGGGGCACTAGGCCAAGGGGAAAGGGCCCAAGTGTGGATGGGTCACCAGGTGGCAGGAGGAGTTTCCCAGGCAGCTGCTGGGTCACGGTGGGCCCTTCAGGGATATGCCTGTATTTCCTCAGTGGGCTTCTGGTTTTATGAGTCTCCTTGGGCTGCCCCAAAGAGAAAGAGTTATCATGAATTGTCATGGGTACAGGGCTCAAGAAACAACAACTGTAACCACCCCTATCTATTCCCTTCCCAGTTCCCTTCTGGACTTGGGATTTAGATGAGGAATGTTGGGAGGAATTGTCCAGTTACCAGATGTGGGGGGCTACAGGAGCCCCCCGAGTCAAAAGGCAGGCCAGGGTCCCTGTCCCTCTTACATTCTGTGCCTGGCAGGGTTTGGCTTTTGCAAGGGGCACTGAAACCTTATACACGCAGTAATGGATTCATGCTGGCTGAAGCGAAAATTCATAGATTAGCTGGAAGGAAAGTTTACAGGTCGAGGATCCAAGTAGGAAGAAAATTAATTGCTCAATTCTCACATTTTATTTAAGTCCATCACTTAACTTCTAAAAGACATCTATTCTCTGTGTACAGACCTATTTCCAAAATCCCATTACCTGATTTCTTGAATGGCCCAGTGCTTCTCGGCCAATTCACAGACCACTAACTCTCTCCCTCTCTATGTCAAGGGAGAAAAGTGCCCCCAAGTGAACTGCTTCAGGCTCAGGTGAATGGCAGAGATAAACCCTGATTCGTTTTAAACAGGCTTCAGGGGCATTCACAGACAGACAGCGGCCAGACACGGGGGCACTGTGTGTGTGTGTGTGTGTGTGCGCGCGTGCGCACGCTTTGGGAGGGGAGGCTGGCAGGTGGAAAGGCGGCAGGGACCAGAAGGGGTTGAGAGTTTCTGAAATAAGACGCCCAACCATTTACTGTGATTCCGTGCTGCTCCCCTAACAGCTGCTAGACCAGATGACCTTCCATCCTTGGGCCCCTCCCCACCCAGAACTACCTTTTCACTGAGCGACAGGGAATGGTGACAGGGTGACCAGACACCATGCTGCCCTTAGTCACTAAAGGAGGGAGATTATGTCTTCCTCATGTTTTGTGGAGACGTAGCTACTCTAAAAGGAGCTACTCGACCAAAGCCACCCCACCTCTCCCAGCACACTCACGGGGGCCCCATGTGTCCTGGAGGCAACATGGTGGCCTGAAGAGAACGTGGGCTCAGCACCCAGCTCTGGGACTTACGTGAAGTTGGCATTGTAATCCCCATCTCACGAGGCTGCTGTGAACACGAGATAACAGTAACACTACCTAAGACACAGTGAGCATGCCACAATAGTCCCTTCCCCTCCAGGACAGAGAGAGCATGTTTCTAAGACCGTATAGACTCACACTCTGCTCTCTCTTCCTATTTTGGGAATAATTTCTCAATTGGGATCCTAAGCCTTGAACCTGGGAAAATTTGTTTGTCCTTCCCATCCAACTCCTCCCAAATTTAACTGAAGTACCTCTGTCTCTGGCTGAGAACTGATATCATCTCTACAGTATAATACTTAGGCCTGGGGTGTAATGATAGGAAGCAAATGGAGCTAACGATTGCTGTGTGCATTCTATGCACTTCCGTATACATTCTCTTATTTAGACCCTTGGGCACCAGAAATCCATATGGATTTTCCTCAACTATGCATTTCCCTCTCCTAGTTGCAAATCAGACCTCATTTCATATCCATCTCAAGGAAAGAATTGTTAATTCATTCATTTGCCTACTTGCTCACTCACTCATTAATTCAGTTCACATCTAGTGGGGACTTAACACTTGCCAGGCGTGGGTCAAGCACCGGCGATGCAAAGGCGGAGCAGGTGTGGTCACCACTCCTGAGGAGCTCCCAGGCAGCCGGGGGAGATGCGCACCTTCACCAGGGCAGGAGGGTGTGTCAGGTGCTCCGGCAGAGGTGTGGGGAGGGATCGTCGAAAAGGCAGGTGCACTGAATCCTTCCTGCAGGCGGTCGGGAAAGCTCCGATAGAGACTTGGAAACTAATCATGGACGTCAAAGTTGGAGCTGGCCAAGCACACAGGTTTGGAAAAGGGCATTTCAGAGGGTCAGGACCCCCTGAGGAAAATCAGTGAAGCATGGAAATACATAGGGAACGTTCCATGCGTTTGCAGGAATGAACGACAAGCGGCTTCCAGATTCATTTCCCGGAAATGGCCAACAGTGTTAATCTCCTCAAGAAACAGTGGGCAAAATATACCACCTCGAGGGGACTTCAAATAGACTTTTCACATTTACGGTAACATGAAATTGAAAGCTGACGATGACCAGAAGGAAAATCCTGAAGTGAATCTACTACCAGCCCAGCAGTTATCCCCAAATCCCAGCACACAGGTGGCCACGACTGATGGCACCCGTGAGGACCCTGCAGATGGTGCCCCAGAAGGACGTACACACACCCTCTAGGAGATGAGCGGGGAAGGGATCTGGACCCCACAAAGTGAAAACAAAAGCAAACGTGAGACCATAGTGCAACAGCCTCCCATCACGGGTGAGGGACGAAGACCCAGTGAAGTCAGGGACTTACCCACACCCACCGGGCAGAACCAAGACGGGAGCCCAAGTGGACCAGTTTCCCATCAAATCACCTGGATGGGGAGTCAAGATACTGCACCACGGTGGACGAGGTCACCTCCACCTGATGCCGCTTCCACCTCTCCAGACTCCTCTCTTGCCGTCCTCACTGCATACTCTACTCCCATCATTCTGACCCACTTACAATTTTCAGAACATGCCAGTCTCTCTCTCTCCTCCCGGCTGGTGTTTATGCTACTCTCTCTGCCCGGATCACTCTCCTCCAACCCTCCCATCCCTCTGCTTGGCTAATATCCGCTCATTTCTGCACTTAAATTAGAAGCCCTCCCAGACCCTCTCATACCACCCCTTCCGTCCCCATCGTAGCAGTTAGCACACTGCGCTTCAGCACAGCAAGTGCCAGGTCACTGCCCTGCCTCCCAAGGACAAAGCAAGCTCCTCAGTGGCAGGACTTATTCCTTTCTCATCTTTGTTCCTGGGCATCTAACACAGCACCTGGAGTAGGCTCTCTATAAATACATATTGCAACAATGAGCGAATTCTCTCTTACTGCAAAACAAGGGTTAAAGGCAACCCCAATCTCTCCTAATCTCCTCTTGCCTAAAGATGCCCATTGAGGAGAAACAGCCAAAGTGCACCATATATTTGTAGAAAACAGACAAATATATATTACACAGCCACCACGTGAGAGCCACTTACAATGTGTCACACACATATACTGGACCATTTAGACCCTGCAACAAACCTGCAAAAACAGATATTACCCACCACCCCATTTTACAGCTGACTTTCCTCCAGTCACCCAGACAGTAAGTAGTGGAGCTAGGTGCTTCCATAGTCAAGACTCCAAGCTCCAGAGCCTTCCACTGCACCCCTGTCGGAAGCAGGTGCTCACCATTTGCCTTTGTACTGTCTTTGAAATGGAGGTGTTTCTGCTTACGTAAGCTGATGCCAGAACAGACAGCTTCAAACAAAATACCATTGTGGTTCTGCTCAGCAATGCCAAGGTGAAATCAACAGCATTCAGTTTGCTCAGACAGAAGTGAAAAAGATTAGAACAGGATTTTTGTGGGCAGGGGGAAATGTGCAACTTCAATAATTAACCCCAAAGAGCAAATTTTGGATGACAATTAAATTCTCATTCGAAACAACACATTTCTCATGAAAATAGGAAATTATCTCCTCTTAGGTTTCCTACAAAGCAAACTGGCCATATAACAAGAATGTCAGGTTCTTTGAAAACATCAACAGCGACTCTGAAATCAACAAAATCAACTTTAAAATACCCACTTGCATGGGAAGGTCTGCAAGCTTCTGAAGGTTACTGCCAGATATGATGTTTTACCTGTACTTCTCATGGATATGGATTGAACAGATGTGGACATATGTATTCAGTATACAAATACAGGCCAAAGAACTGGAAGGAAATCTTGAGGCATCTCAATGGATGACCTATATGGACATGCTCCACGGGCAGGTAAGACTGCTGAAAGCTTATGAGGGACCCAGAAGTCATATCTTAGGACGTATCAGAAACATTTGACTGTTCAGTCATGACAAGGTACAGAGGCTAGGGGCCAGGATAGGGCATTACACGTACCAACTTTCAAGGATCAGTATTGGAAGGTGGCCCCAACAGACAATAAAAGCCCAATCTGGCATGAAGACCAAGAGGTAGAGAAAACTCCAGCCACAGCTCAAGAAACCTTTCGAAGCAGAGATTTCCAGAGGAAATGGTGTATTTTTAAGCAGAGTCAATAGATGGGAAATTAGAATTCTGACACTTTCATAACTCAGGCTCACCAGGGGTTCTCCAACTCCACTAGAACTAAACAAGTTTGCTTTGAACACTATCCTGTGGAACATCAAAGCCATCTCAAATATTTGGGGGAATGCCTAGGAGGGTCATTTTCTCAGGTCACGTCTGCCTAAGGACCCCTGTTTCCATGGCATACTGGATATTCTTTGGCCCTCCAGATCAGTGCCCCACCTTTCCTCACTCAGTCCCACATCCTGGGTGTCTGATATGCATGGGCTACATCAAAGCCTTGTCTTTTGTCTTCCAGTTGGGTCTGGCCAATGGGAGGGATGAGCAAGAGATCAGAGGGTGAAAGAAGGATGAGGTGAGGGCAGTTATTCCCCCTCCCCCTTTGGCTGCTAACCTACAGCTACCACTACAACCTTCTGGTCCTAGGAAGTGCTCCCTCCCCTTGCCCCTTCAGGCCTTGGGGTGCAAAAACTCTCCACTGTTACTGGTTCCAACGTACTTCACCATCCTCTGTTGGTTTCCCTTAACTCTGCCCACCTCCTTGAAAATATTCCTTGTTAAACTCTCCTTCATTACCTAGTTTGAGTGAGTCATCTGTTTGCTTTCAGAACCTTAAAGATACATGCAGTATTGACTCTATTTGTAAAACTCTGTCCTTCCTTGATTTTTATAAGAAAAATGCACTCACACAAAGCAATTATCCATGCAGTAAACTGACTTGTAGTCAGCTGACTTGAGGGTGACCTCATACGCCACACAAATAAAACACAAAGTCACTTGCCTCTGGGGTTCCTGATCCATGCACACATGTCCAGACAGTTAGCAGTGGCTCCTTTCTCCTCTCCTTCTCTCCTTTCTTCCCCCACCCTACCAGTTTCTCATAGGGACCAGCTTACCTACAATGTTTTGCATCTTGGGCTCCCGGTGACATTTTTTTCTCCCCAGTCTGGACCTTTGATTCCAAGTGATTTATCAAGGAATTCTCCTAAACAAAGACATTTCTTTCCCTAAGAGAAAACCTAGTGCCACCTCTTAAAATAATAAAACCCTTAGAAGTGTGAAAAAGCAGACATAATACTTAACAGGTCAACTCACAGGTGACCTAGAGCAGCCCATGGACAGAACTTCAGGCTCCAGGGAGGGGCACTGCGAGGAGCTATTAACTTAGGTCTCAGACCAAAGCAGAAGCCTAATCACAGGCTTACATTGGAAAACCAAGGCATAGGTGAGGCCCAATTCCTGGAAAGTATTGCTGGGGGAGAATGGAAGATGCAACTGTCAAACCACATGAGAGGTCCATGGTCAGTATAAAAGCCTTGTTCTGGCCAGATGACCCAAGGTGTGACATGGCACTGAGGCCAGCCCCTGCTCAAGTTGAGTCAGGGCTGGACTGGGAACTTGAGCCTGACAATGGGCCACCCATCGTGGGAGCTGGAGAAACCAAGATGGAAGAAGTGAAAGTGGGGCCGACCCATAGCACCCTTCCATTAAGACGTGAAATTGTTTATGTTCGTAGCATCCAAGAAACTAAATTATGTCATCCAAGACTAAAGTAAGAATAAACCATGACTGAAATATATTTAACACAAACAGGCAGGGAGTGTGGGGGAAAAAAAGCTTTGATATGAATAAACTACCATAAATTTCCTATGTTTCCCATTTTAATATTGCAATCGAATACAAAAGAAACAAAATAAGGTAAGTGCATTCATTCCTTTGAAAACTGTAATTGATGAAAAACTTGCCGTGGATGTCAATAATCTTGAGAATGACAAAAATAAATATTTATATAGTACCTTACCTTTTTGGAAATACTTTCAGATGTATTACCTCATTTCAAATATACTACAGAGGCAAAATCAAGGATTGGCTAGGTCATGTGACTCGTTTAAGGCACAGAAATAAGAAATAGTGTTTTGAGGACAAACATCCTAGTCTCTGACACCAGGGCTATGATTTTACAACTGTGTCATGTGCCACCTGCCCTGTGTCAGGGTGAAAGCCCAGAAACCTGAGCACTCGAATCTTGATATGACAGTTAGGAGAGAAATAGGTTAGGGATGTCCCCCCTCTCCCAACCACTTCCTGCTCTTCAATCTTATTTGGCTTTTCTCGGTAGAACCACCCACAGTTATGGGGAGAAATCATCTCAAATTGTAAAGGACTGGAATTGGTAATGTAGCACACATGATTAACTTACTGGCTGATGACCTGACAAGTTACTTATCAAACTTACCATATGAAAAAACCAGACTTGTATAAATGATCTAATTATTTACTAGCAAATATCTATCTTCAAAATTAGCTAAACCAAATGAATTGTTGTAGTCATGCATCTAAGTAATGTCCTACTCTGCTCAGTCTTTCCAAATTTAAATTAAATCAATGATAGACTCTTGGCAACCAAAGGGAATAAATACATACTCGTTAATCTCTAACTTGATCACAGATAATTAAATACAATCATGCTATACAGTTTAAATATCATCTATTACATTGGTCAACTCTCCAAACATCGTGGCTGGCGAATAGTCAGATAATGAACATGGTTAAGTTGCCATCATTTTTATTCCTCTGTAATTAACTCAACTCCATATTAATTAACTGGCAAACAAATAAAGATACTTTGGGTGGGTGAGCAGCAAAGTGGCAGAATAATCACAGATATTTTGAGATTCTGCTCAAATAAAGAGGACTAAAGAGCTCAGACCCATCACAATAACACTTCTTTTGAGCTATACTCCTTTGTGATGGCTTTTTGCCTGAACCAAGCCTGAGTTTCAACATGGCAGACGGTTGGTGATTCACAGCTGGTATCCAACAGGGGTGTTGGTATTAAGGAGCTTAGAATTTGCTGAAGAGTGGTTAGACAGTCATTCCTAGGAGAAGAGCAGACTCTTTCTGAGATCCCGAACACTTTCTTTTAGGATTCAAAATTACCGAGACTGCCAGATACCCTGGGGTAACATTCACCAAGGAAGAAATTCGGAAAGGGCTGCGTGAAGTCACTTAGGTGATGAGCTGGTTTGAATTTTGTTCAGCAAGGATTCACTAGTTACCCCTCACACCATAAATTGTTGGGCATGGCCAGGTGACTCTCTTCAGTCAGTGGAATGTTTAGCAGAGGCTGGAGGTATGCTTGCCCTCCTGGGCTTGCTTCTTGACCTCTGCATGAGATTACCATGCCCTAGATGATTACTGACTCCAAGAGAATGACAGACACATGGAGCAGACCTGAAACCAACCTGCAGCCTGGAGCCAAGCTCAGCTGATCCAGCCTGCATCAGTCAAACCACAGTCGATCTGCAGACTTAAGAGCAATAAGTAAATGCCAGACAGGATCTATGAACAGTGAGGGCCAAGCATTGAGGGGGAAGAGTGGTTCTGGGGTTTAAGAGCCCCAGCACCAGAATCCGTCCCCACTGGTGCAGTCATCATGGAGACAGGCTTGCACCCCAAGGAGTTGGCCAAGTGAGCGAAAGGCAAGAGCTGCAACCGTAAGAGGTGTAACCCTGAGAGCCCTAACCCTTGTGAGGCTCACCCTGGGCTGAGCTTCACCCAGGACGTTGTAGCACGTATAGGTGTGTATAACGCTGGCGGCAGCATTATACACATCTGGAGCCTGCTCAGGATGGCTGCCAGAGGGGAGAGAGCAGAACAAGCCACACCTCTTCCAGTAACAGGGCAGCAGCACTTTCTAAAGGCAAAATAGAGTTCTGGCGCCAGCCAAGAAGTGAGAACAATTCCAACTCATCTTTGGACATGGTGCATAATCTAAGAATTCTAGAATATGCCATTGGAGGGAGTTCTAAGAATGGGGTGGGGTAAGATGGGTCTCCCACTAACCTGGGAGGTTTAGAACTCTTATTGTTGTACTTTGAGATGCTACTTTGGAATGACACTGTTTACGCTCCAAGATGGTAATAGGCTTAATAGTAATGCCGACCAAAAGGATGGCATCAGGTAAAACATTTCTTATAGGAGCAGGAAATCACTGGGAAGACAACCAAACTGTTTAACATCCTGAATATTCCCGGGACAGAAATGGGTCCAACTTATTTCAATAACGTTTTAAATGTGGAGGAAATGTAATCACCTTATCAAATGGTGGGAAATAGTACATTGTCGATTAAGACAGAGCGATTAGAAACTCTGGCAGACAAGGGACAACTTTTGATGTAAGCACAACCTGAAAAACCCCTTCACCTGTAGGAGTGTCTGGGTTCTTGAGTCTGGACAGAATCCCAGCCCACCACTTGCCTGCTCTGTGACCTTGAGCAATGATTTCATGTTTTCTTAAACTCACTTTCTTCTCTTGCAAAATAGAGATGATAATGCCTGCTTCACAGTGCCAAGTGATCAGTTAAATGAGATTCTACACAAAAATGACTAATACAGTTCCAGGTAGTCAACAAATGCTAGCTATCATTGGGCTTATTTTGTTCTCATAAGATATTAATTGCTTGGAGATAGAGCCAGCCAAGCAGGAGAGGAAAATCATTTTCATTTCACCAATTATACTGATAATGCAAAATCAAATAACACTGACGCTGTTAACTGGAGATGAGTCATGTAGCTTGCATCTGTTGGCAAAACTGGCAATTTCCTCTCAGGTATTTTGTCTGCATTTCGGACCTGCCTGCACTATGTAAGTGGTGTCTTGCTGATGATCATGTAGCTTTGGCGTAGTGAAGAGAAGAAAATAATCACTCGTTTCTCTATCCAATTATCCTTTTATAGACAAAATTAAGATATTTAAACAACGGATCATAAGAACAGTGGAATTAACAGATCCACTAAAGAATATCAAAACAACATAAGTAGAATAAGATTTTAAAAATAAGCACACAAGAACAATTTTGTACCTATCTTACCAACCCTTACACTTAGTCTCTTTAATCTTATTTTTCATCTGATCTGATTAGTTTGTCCCTTTCTAACTCACCTGAACACTTACGGCATCCAGGGTTTCAAGGATGACTCTGGAATATCCAGCCCGCTGCCCTCCATCTTTTGGAAACATGGTTTATGTACACTGTGGTCCTGCATGTCCTGTCGGCTGATAGCGCTAATAAAGGGGCATCTTCTTCTGCTTGTTTTGCTTATCCTAACTGCTACCCTCTTCACATAACAGAGGCAGAGAGAAAGAAGAAAAGTTGTACAAAAACACAACCCTAAATTTAGTAATGACTTTTTTCATTCAGATGGGAAACATTTTTCACTGTCTAAAGGAATCAAGAAACCTCTCTAAACAAGAAGAATCTACCGGCATACCTTGGAGATATTTCAGGTTCGGTTCCAGACCAACACAAGAAAAAGAATATCGCAGTAAAGCAAAGCACATGAATTTTTCGGTTTCCCATTTCATATAAAACTTATGTTTACACTATACTGTAGTCTATTAAGTGTGCAATAGCATTATGTCTAAGAAATGTACATATCTTCATTTTAAAATAGTGCTAAAAAATATTAACCATCGTCTGAGCCTTCAGAAAGTCATAGCAGTAACATCAAAGATCACTGATCACAGATCACGTAACAAACATAATAACAATGAAAAAGTTTGAAATATCGCGAGAATTACCAAAATGTAACACAGAGACAAAAAGCGAGCCAATGCCGTTGGAAAAATGGCACCAATAGACTTGCTCGAGGCAAGGTTGCCACAAACCTTCAATTTGTAAAACAACGCAGTATCTGCGAAGCACAGTGAAGCAAAGCATAATAAAACAAGGTCTGCCTGTACAGACAGGTTTCTTTCTATAGGCATTGAGAACTTGGTCCACTGGAATCGATCAGTCATGGGTTTATTTCCACAGGATCTAAATAACCTCTGGTTGCCAGGAAGCTACAGCTGTCCCTCAACCTCTGGGGCAAAGGACCAACAAAAGGACACTTGACCTGCAGGCAGTGAGAGTCAAGGAGCCTGAGGTTGGTCCTGGGACACTGCCGTGAGTCTGAGGGAGGGCAAATGGTGAGGGAGCAAAGCCCAGGGTCACGTAAGTCCTCCTTGGGCCATCTACTCAGAGGCTGGTGCTAGAAACCTCCGCAGAAAGGAGGAAGGAGGAGAGGAGAGGTGGGGTAAAGGCCAGAATGAGCTCTAATGAGAGAGCACTAGCCCCCATGCATTCGATTTTGTGGCCTAGGAAAACTGCCACTGTAACCATGAGGCCCCAAGACACCACTCAGGGCCTCTCTAACCACAGTGAAACTCCAGAGATTTTGCTGCTGGGAGCTAAGCCAGACTCCAGTGCAGTGTTTCTGTGCATTCTACTCGGATTCCCTGATGGCTGCCCTAGGTCAGTGGTGCTTGAGGGAGCACTTGTGGACAAAGATGACCGTGACCAGCAAGGAACTGCCTGAGCCTGGGAGGATTTAGGGGAGACAGAGCTGGGCAGAGCCAACGATTTATTTCAACAGTCCCTGGCTCCCCGACGCCTGCACTGCCCATAAAGCTGCAGTTACTGAACCCTGGGGGTTTGGGTGTCCTGTGTGATATCCACACATCCAAATAACCTGGGACATTCCTGATAGCATCACGGCGAGGAAAACAAATGACCAAGCCAAGCTGCTGAAGCATCGGGACAGTAGACTTTCTGTTTGTCTAAGATTGTCCCTTATCTCATGCCTTGTCCCATGGCCTTGAACTCCCTCTTCCTGGTTCAGCAGAAGAGGAAGTCAGTCTCCACAGCTGAATCCAAGAGAGGGAGTTGGCAAGACATTCAGTCTGGTCACTGCTACTGTGGGGTCTTCCACCCCCGCCCCGCTTAAAGCTCACAGACGAGTGTCAGGTGGTGCGACACGCACGGGAAAAGGCAGCTGGGACAGCTGTCCCTGGCCTGTCAGCGGGCCCCATCCATCTGTTCCTCTGTTTGTCTTGCGAAACAGAACAAGGCCACCTCCGTGGTGGGCAGTCAGGGAGCAGGTGGCCAGATATGCAGAGCCAGTGATGTGGGTCCAGGAAGCCGAGGCCCGGGGCAGAGAGAGGGAGCAGGATCTGGGTCTCAGCTCCAGAGGAGAGGGGCTCCCAGCTGGACCTGGTCTCACCAATGTCACAGTGGGCAGAACTGGCACCCTGGGTTGGCTTATCATGTCCTATCAAACATCCACTCCTGCAGGGGTGGGGTGGAGTCACTCTTGCTTTTGAGAGGAGGGCGGGTGAAAAAGCCACAAGCAAGTCAAGAGAAGGTTGTGCAACATCCCTCCTTAAATCTGCTTTCTGGGATCCACGCTCCCTTTTTATACCACCATGTGCCTGTTCACACCCAGTCCCTAAGTTCCCTCCCGAGCCCAGCCGCGCACTGTCTGGAAGGTCCCCATGTTGCAAAATGCCTTCTCCTTCACCCGCATCCCCACCAAACCTCCCTTGGTCTCAGCGCTGGGAAAGCTGTCAGACGGCGGTTATGTCAAGCACATCTCTTTGTTTTAGGTTATATTAACTGCAGTTTCCTCCCCCCAGGCCCCTTGGCTGCCTCACCCTGGCATTAAGCCCTTACATTTGCCTGCCCCCGAGCTGCTTATTTCTCCAGAGGGAAGTATCACCTGTCCATTTGTCTGCTAACTGTGTGATCATAACAGTCAACCCACTCCAGCCCCAGAGAGGAAAAGGGGAAGGAATGTTTGTGGCCAGGCTGAGCATCTAGGGCAGGGCGGGGGCTTTGGCAGAAGAAGGGGCTCTGGTTACAGTAGAGGCAAAGAGACAGCAAACAAAAAAACACCTTCTCCACCAGCAGTGCACAAAGCACTGGGGTGGGTGGTTTGCAAAGGTTATAGAAACCGGAGCCCAGAGAGGGTGACCGGCTCTCCAAGGTTACACCGCTAGACAGGAGAGTGAGCAGGAGAACAGGGGTTCGAACCCTAGTCTATTGGATGCCGAAGCCACAGTCTCCGGAAGCTGTCTTATGATTCACAGGCTGCCCTCGGAGAGGGACACGCACACACAGGTGTCCCAGGCTCCTGGGTAGAGTCGTCGGCTCTCCTGGCCAAAGGACTGAGTCGGACACAGTACCCCCAGGGCCCGGGGCTCAGCGTGGCTCACGAGGGAACATGCAGCCGCCACTCCCAAGGTCAGAGCAGAGGGCTGGGGCCCGCGCTGCAGGCGGGAGGCCAGTGGGAGGGGGAGACCAGAGGCGAGCCCCTGCCTTCCACACCACTGGGGAGCAGGAAGCATAACTCCTGCCCTTCCAACCCCCAGGACCTTCTGACACCACACACGTATGGCTGCCTGGGAAAGGGAAACTTATCAGCGCCGCAGGTTTTGAGCCACTTACAATAAAACGTAATATGCACAAAAACAATTCTGAAAATCCATTAGTTCCTATCATTACAAATATATATTATCAGTAGTAAGCCCTGCTCATCAAGGCTCTCATCTTAGTTTGTGGACCACATGAGATGGTCATCCACTTAACACTGGAAAAATTAGGAGCATCAAGTTGGAATGGGGTGGACAGGGGAACAGCATAAACAAGGAGGACACCAGGGCCTGAGGGGGTTCGAGGGGCCAGGCAGACGCTCCAGATGGGAAATCAAGGTAGAAAGCAAAACGAGAGGCTGAAGGAACAGGCTCACGTAAAGGTTCATGGAGGAAGAGGAGGAGAAGCAGGGAAGATGGAGGAGGAGGAGGGGAGAGAGGAACCTCCTGTTCCAACACGTGGCAAGAAATGTGCCTCTTTGATGCCCAAGAGCCTCCTTAGAAATGGAGGGCCACGGGTTCTCGGGTGCAGAGATGTGAGGTGATTACTCAGGTGATGTTGTCTGGGGGCAGTTAGAGGTCAGCTACGGAAACAGAGACTCTCCCATTAACATGGAGAACACATCCAGAAGCTGAAGGAAGAACTCAGAGGTTGTATTGTCCCTGGGTATGTCCCACCACCAGGTGTCACCCAATCGGAGCACAGGCCTCTTAGGGAGCCAGGAGCCCTGCGGCCGGTGGTGAAGCTGCATCAGCCCCGCTCCCGGGCAGCCAGCATGCGTCCCCCCAGTGTTGGGGAGATTCTGACACAGGCTCAGATCCCAGCCTGGCCCTGCTACCCATCTCTGCTCCCAGGTCAGTGCCTGTTCTCTAGCTCCAAGGCACGTGACGTCCGTTTCCTCTCTAAACCCCTAGAACCGACATTTAGTGCCTTCTCGGGTGATCATGGGAGAGTGGGCTGGGCTACCGCTCCCACTGTAAAATTAATTTCCTGAGTGCGAATCAGTCGACAAGTGCAGAGAGAAGGAATTCTTGAAAGAGCCCATCAAAAAAGCAAGCTGCAAAAGAGAAGACCGTGGATCTCCCTGGATCCATCCCTGTCCTGAGTTCTTAGGATAGAAGTTTGACAGGAAAGCATGCTCTTAAAATGGGACTTTTGCCCATTTTTGGTGAGTCCACTTTAAGAAAGTGGCACATAGAAATCTAAGCTTAGCAAAATGGACACATTAGGCAATACTTATTCACCTTCTGAAAGGATCTTTTATTCTGCACAAGCATTTACAGCAAAATATCTTTGACACCAAACATGGTCTGAGTGAGTCCTGTACCCCAGGTATTAAGCCAGCTTTGGAATGCAAAGTAGTGCATCCTGCTGTCAAAAGGCAGCAGAGGAAAGCCAGATATCAGCTGAGGTGACCCTGTCCATGGAGATTTACACAAAATTAGCTGCAACTCCCTAGGCCATGTCTAGTAGGCAGCCCTATGCCCACATCAAAGTTTCTGCGTGTTTCCGAGGCTCTCTTAAAGGCTCCTTCTGGCTTGAATGGAACCCTTAGCCTCACATGCTTTCCACTTCCCCACCCTCAAGCTCTTCTCTGCCAGCAGTGGCACCGACCCACCCAAGTACACAAGTGTTATGGTCAGGGTCACACTAGCTGCTATGGAAAAAAGTCTATAGATTAGGATTTATTTTTCTCTCAAGTAATAGTCAAATGTGAATGTTCCCAGCTGGCAGGCAGCTTTCCTCCCTGTGATAAGCCAAGGACTCTTCCCCTCTCCCAAGTTCAAGGAGACTTCTACATCCAGTTGGCAGATGGGGGAGTGGAACAGAGAAAGTACACCTGCTTTTTAGCTGCCTTCTGGGAACTGACACGCATCACTTTTGCTCAGCTTCCCTTGGTGACAACCAGTCAACCATACGGTCCCACCTAGAAGCAACAGGAGCTGAGAAATGGACTCTTGGTCGAGCAACTGATTCCCAGCAATAGCTCTGTGCTGTGGAAGGGTGAGCAGGAGTTGTATTGGGCAGTTTGCCATCTTTGCCACAAAAACATCACGACTTTTCCTTGATTTCCCCCGTCACAGAAGGATGGCGAGTGACAGAAGCTTTTACACAAGGTTAGCGGATGTTAAAGAGGGTGGTGGTTAGTTATGCAGATAAAACCTATTTTGAATGTGTCCCATTAAAAATGGCAAAACAGCTTCAAATTAAATTTTTGATATATTCTTAACAATCCTTTGTCCAAGAATTTCTTACTGGGCAACTTTCATGGCAGGTCCTTCTAATCTCTTCAGCCCCCAAATTCTTGTTAAGTTCTCACGTCCAGCGGTCGGGGTCAAATCTATGTGTGTGCAGCTCGGGGCTGAGCCAGGAGTTCATCCACAACTTTATAGGCTTGCTACCTTGATCTCCCTGGAACTTTCCAGATCCCAGGCACCACCCTTTCTGGTCCACTGGCTAGAAATCCAGAGTTTTCATCTCCCTGTTCTGTCATATTCTTCCTGTGACTGCCTCTGTTACCAGTTCTATGGTACTTGGAATTCTGTTATTTTTCCCCCCAATCTGCTTGCTATCATTTTACTTTTCCGTGTCCTCCAGGAGCTACTCAATGCATTTTCTCCAGGGAGTTTTTTAAACTGCCATCAGTGGGAGACATGGAGGTGGTGTGTACTTAATCCATCTTTGCAAGAATTGGAACCCACTGAAGGTTTTTAAGCAAACGGCACGTAGCTTTCTATTCCAGAAAGCTTTGTTTGGCTGGGGCAAGGAGAAGAGGTAAAGGCAGCAATGTTAGAGCAGGGACTGCAGAGAGGAGGTGAGAGCTGGCAGAGCAAGCTAAGACACAGAGGCCATAAGCCAGGTCAAAGGCCACGGCAGGGGAGGGGGCAAAGTCCAGGGCTACTGAGAAGTGGGTTCTACAGGCTCTGAGGGCCAATTAGATGTAAAGACAGAGACTTATGGAAGTATCCAGAATGGCTCCCTAGGAAGGGAAAAGGAAGAGGAACAGTTCGCTCCAGGATGTCGGTCTTTGATCAAATTCGTAGGTGGAGGCTCCTTTCATAGACCAGAACAGACAGATTTGAAATCTCTCTCCACTTTCCTTCTCTACACTTCAGGACCACTGGCCTCTGTGTGATCAGCCATGCCAAGATATCCTCCATTCTGACAAAATGTATCTGAGCCAGCCTGAAGATGTGCAAAGCTTACTATTGTCCTGTTTGTTGTTTTCAGTAGAACCAACTCAAAACTGACTTTATCTGTATAACAAGCCACCATCTTCAGCTGGGAAGTAGTCACAGGTAGAGCTATTATTCTGTATGTGTTGCATCAATGGAACTTACTTTTCTGGAGCCCTGTTTAAGAATTTCGCCATTTGTTTCTATGATTTGTTAGCAAAATACTATTGGGTGACACTTCAAGTATATAAAACATTTTAAGAGAAACTAAGAAAACCTTAATTTGCCTGGACTGTTCGTTAAAGAAACTAATATCAGCCGCAGATAGGATAAGGCTTTCCTGATGTGTTTTTGCAGAGGTAGCTGTGTCTTTAGACACAGACTCTAAAGGGCCACACACAGACTCACCATGGAGATGTATTCGTGTTTCACAGGCTCCCACTTTACCTGCTAGCATATAATTCAACCTTTTAGCTGCCTACAAAGTCTGCATCCTAGTCCCATTATTTTTTCACAACTGAGAGGTGATTAATCACTCCAACTATGGACAATTTGCCCTTAACCTAGAATAAACACCTTTTCCTCTGTTGAGTGAGTATGCTTACAAGAGCGCAACCCAGAACCCATTTAGCTTGGTCACAGTACCGAGACGGTAAAACCTTCCTCTCGTTGCAACCATGTGCCTAACTTTGGGTAGAAAAAAAACCCAAAAACCCTAAAAATGGAAAGAAATTACCAAGATAAACAATACAAAGGACTGGGCTTCCCTGGTGGCGCAGTGGTTGAGAATCTGCCTGCTAATGCAGGGGACACGGGTTCGAGCCCTGGTCTGGGAAGATCCCACATGCCACGGAGCAGCTGGGCCCGTGAGCCACAATTGCTGAGCCTGCGCGTCTGGAGCCTGTGCCCCGCGACGGGAGGGGCCGCGATAGAGAAAGGCCCGCGCACCGCGATGAAGAGCGGTCCCCGCACCGCGATGAAGAGTGGCCCCCGCTTGCCGCAACTGGAGAAAGCCCTCGCACGAACCGAAGACCCAACACAGCCAAAAATAAATAAATAAATAAATAAATAAATAAGAAAATCCTTTAAAAAAAAAAAAAAAAAAAAAAAACAATACAAAGGACTGAGAATGAAAGCCCTCACACTTGAGACAGAATTGGATTATTTCTTGGAAAGGCTTTTTGAGACAGGAATCTGTGGGCAGAAGGAGAAAAAGTTTCCTTTTGTGTAGCTTGCTGCAAGTCGACAGAAGAAATAAAAGGAGGGAAAGCTTTGGCAACCTGTTGCTAACAAAGCCCTTAATTTGGGCTGAGACTTCTAGGGTTCGGGAGCGCCAGAGAGCATTCTTGTAGCAAGGACAGCATCACTGCAAGACAGTGCCCACCCTCCCTGTCCCCTGGGTGGGCAACTGTTTCTCCTTTCCTGAACCTGGGATCATGCTGAGTCAGAAGGTTTTGTTCGATCAGTTGGAAAAGAAGAGCGAGTGGGGTCTGAGCCTCAGGTTTTTTTGTTCGTGCCCAGGCATAAGGCTGTCAGACCCACTGCCACTGTGCTGCTTGATAAGAGATATCCTTTAATCAGCACAGAAGGACGAGGCTTTGGGTAAAAAAAAATTCTACATTGCTCAGAAACTCTAGGCAATGCTTTTAATCATGTCCATTTCTGCTCTATTCCTCCAGTTAAAACTTTTCTGAGAGCCCCCTTTCTGGCATCCACATTTTATTTGTGAGGTTTACCCACTGATAGAGGCCTGCCGCTGTCTGTGGGATCTGGTGATGCGGAACTGGATTTGTTCTTCAGTCAAAGTTTTCCAAAAAGGTGTGGTCGGCACAGCCTAGGCTGGAGGTTATGCAGGGAATGGGAACTGAGCTGGAGAGTCAGCCGGACCTAAGTACTTTGGAAAGCACGTGCAAGGATTTGTTAATACACTACAGTTGGTCCAGTGAAAACATTTTCCAATACCCCTGGGTGCTCATGCAAGAGCTAAGAATAGGTATAAATTCCCACATGTGAGAGAACTCAAAATAGCATCAAACAACAGACTCAGAAATATCTGGAGTAGGCCCTATCTGCCAACCTCACCAAAAGACAAGCAAAAAGTTCCCAGTGGACCTTTGGCTGAGTTTCACCCCTCAGACACCTTGGCTGGTTGTACCAATGAGTGGATTCCTTGTGAGATATTTTGGATTTGGTCCATTTCTTCATGAAGACTCAATGGCTGGTTCATGTCTGGATTTATCGTTCAAAATGCTGTTAAAAGACTTTTCCGTGAAAAGACAGTAGGCAGCTATAGAGAAGGTTGGTGATGAGTTTTATGAAAAGGAATTCAGATGTCCCGTGTCAGATAACTAAGGACAAGCTGAGGTGGAAGGGGACTAAAGTCAGGAGATGCATCTCAGAGCCAGAAACGTGCAACTGCATCCAGAGGGAGAACCAGAGCCACAAAGGTGGGGTCAGCTCCTGATGAAGACGAGATTACTAGAGCAGTTAGAGCAGTAATGATGAACTAGCTAACATTTATTGAACATCTACTATATTTTATTTGTCCGAAGACCCATTGCTGAGAAGTGGCAGAGCTTCAATTGAAACCTGGAGTCTCCGATCCAGATCCCTGGCTCTTAACCTTTACTCCACTGGCCTGGAGAGTGGGGATCCTGGGTTTCCTTGGCTGGAGTGAGAGCTCTTGGCAAACTTTTGCATTTAGAATTCTAATACCGGCATGGACTTATATATACTACCAAATGTAAAATAGATAGGTAGTGGGAAGCAACCGCATAGCACAGGGAGATCAGCTCGGTGCTTTGTGACCACCTACAGGGGTGGGATAGGGAGGGTGGGAGGGAGATGCAAGAGGGAGGAGATATGGGGATGTATGTATATGTATAGCTGATTCACTTTGTTATAAAGCAGAAACTAACACACCCCTGTAAAGTAATTATACTCCAATAAAGATGTTGAAAAAAAAAAAGATGTTGAAAAAAAAAAAAAGAAAGAATTCTGATACCAAGTGGGCCACTGCCAGGGCCATTTTGTATGAATGTGCAGGTGTGCATTACACAACTTTGTACACATCACAGTTTAGGTCACTGCCACTCCCACTCAAGAAACTGCACAGTAGACAGACTGCCAACTGTATATTCTGGCCCTGCCATTTCTATTCCACCTTTACAAGTGAGACCCCTAAACTGGTGGAGAGACAAAGTGACCCCAAGGCCACTGGTTGTGGAGAAAAGTCAGGACTGACCTACAAAGGACATCTCTACCCTCTGGCCAACCCACTGCAATTGATTCTGCCCCGTGTCCTACACTACAGGCTCCTGCACTACAGGCTCCGCTAACAGCTGGTAAATAAGTCAAACACGTACACAGGATTCTGCGAAGAAATAAGGACAGATAAGAAGCTGTCCTCAAAAAAAAACGAAAAAACAAAAACAAAAAAGCAACAAACAAACAAAAATCTGGTCTACCCCAGAGAAGCCAAAGGAAAGGGTTGGCATCAACTTGGATAAGATTCCTGAACTGCCTGCTCCCCCCAGAAACAAAGGAGAGGGGCACTATTTTGAAGCACGTGATACTCGAGAGGCAACTGATCAGTGCTGTGGGAAGACCGGAAATGCTGTCATTAGGAAAATGAAATCGGTGCATGCTGGGATTTGTGTCTCACGAGGGAGCCACGAGCGCTGCTCTTCTGCTGGCAGGGCCTGACTGCGAGCAGCAAGGATGGCTGCGTGCTCCTGCCCCAGGGACGCGTACGAGGGCCAGAGTAAGATTTCTCAGCTGCTCCCATCTGGGGTGGGTGAGCTGAGCCAGGGACGAAAGCCTCAGAGACCTAGCTTCCGCAGGCAGCTCTGTGAGCTGGGCCAACTCCTTTGACTGTCTCTGAGGAAGGCCGCGACTCTCTGAGCCCCTAAGAAACATGCAGTGAAGGCCTGGCCACTTGTTGGCATTTCGAGTGTTTTCTCATTCCCCAGATGTCCTCACAGCTGGTCCAGACCCACGGAAAAAGCTGCTGTGAACAGTCATTAAAGGCAGCAGTGGATCAGGAATGGTCTCCATTAGCCCCTGGCTGCCACCAGCTTTTAGGATAGCTTGGACTAGTCTTTTCACCTCTTGTGGGGGGGGGGGGGCGGGTCTCAGTTTCCCCATGTATAAAATGGGGGAGGGGAAGGTTAGACAAATATGTCTTTTCCATTTCAGCTCTAAATCTTTTGATTCTATGAAACAGATTGGTTTGAGAGGATGGCTGAATTGCCATCCACAGCAAAATCATTTCCATTATTATTTATTTCATGAAGCCAGGCTTCTAGAACAATGCCAATCCAACCACTGGAATCTCAGGTGAGCTCAATAAACGGATCCCTCACCCTTCGAAACAATTTGAGCAACAAACAGGAGCGTCAGATGAAAGGAGACAGAATTATCATCTCTCGTCCCAAACCCAACCCCACATTCCTATTTCAGTTTGCACTTGAGTGCTCAGTGCACAGCCCAGTGTAGTGAAAAAGCACGGGAAAAGGAGTCGAAACCTGTTCCAGGCCCAGCTGTCTTACAGTAATTGACACATTCGCCAATATCCCTGTCCTACCCACTCTCACTTCTCAGACATTGGCTCCACGATCACCACTAAATGAAGTGAACTTTCCAGGGAGCTGGAGAAGCTTAAACTTCAGAGCCCCTCACTTGTCTGTGCCCCTACAAGTGCTGGAGATTGTAGAGTTCAAGGTGAAATGCATTTCTGTGCAAGCATTTCTCTTCCACTGCTGAAGCATATCTCAGAAGAAAGGGATGGACATTTTCAAGATTCCAGTAACTTTGGGGGGTTTCTCACTTTAAATAAATAATCACTTTTGTACCTCATTTTGTACTGGTGGTTTTATATCAATTCTTAAATTAGGTTCCCTAAATAACATAAACCTCAGGCTCACAAAGTCCAGATCTGACCCTGGTTGTATATCTGCTCCACTAGTAACAGTTAATTGGATGAGGGAGGAAGGCTGACCCAGGCTGGGCAGAGAAAGAGAGAGAATGAGAATGGGAAATCTCAGTTTCTAAAGGTTTTAAGATCCAGGCTCCAGTCTCTTCTGAAGCCCTTTTGCACTTCCTGCCCTGAGGCCTTGGCCTTGCCTTAACCCTAACCTTGTTCCAGTGGGTTTCTCTTGCGAACAATCAAATAATCCTTGATAACCCTTATCTCTCGTGACTTTGTGTGACTCTATCTCTTGATGCCTCTGTTTCCTCGTCTGTAAAATGTCGAAGCCAGCAAGCACATGTATTTCAAAGTTCCTTTCCCAGCCCTCTGATTATAGGAAAGGCTGCTGCAAAGCAAAGCAGGTTCAAGTCACAGAGACCCCTCTGACTTCCCCCAACTAGCCAGATCCAAGCCCAGAACCAAGCCACATCGGCCACGTGAAGAGCCACGTGATCAGCCACGTGATCGGCCCCAGTCGCTGTTGTCTTGGCGGAGACTACTGTCCCTTCCAGGAACCGAGGGTGCAGAATGGAAACAGGGACCTCAGACTCCTCTGGTACAAAGTCAACACTCCAACACCCAGTTCTGCCGACGATGAGCCGGGGGCTGGCCCAGGCCGAGCTCGCCTGCAACCACGCTGCTCCCGTCCACGTGCGCTGTCACTGTGGCCGCGCGCGTATTTATAGCTCCCTGTGCCTGTCGGAAAATGACGCTCAGGCTTTTTCTCACTCCCCCCTCTTCCAGGCCCTTGAAGTAGATAGAATGTTAGTGATTATGTGCGATTTCAGTTGGAGTTTCCACTGCACAGGATCCTCAGACAATCCACGCCTGCTTCTAACGCACGTGGCATTTCACAGGTGCCACTGTCTGCCACAAAGGAATGCTGCATGGATGGCCGGGGAGTGTCTCTTTAGAGCCACTGAACTACACGGAAAAACAGAATAAACTGCAGCTGTAAGGAATTAGATTAGACAAAAGGAAAACAAAAACAAAAACAACAACCTTCCCTCGGGTGGCAGTAAGACAGTGGTGTATATTAAAAGGGACAATGTGTTAATGAAATCTCAAGATACTTTTAGAAAGAGCAGACAGCTTCCTCCTGGGGACAGGTGTATGGCTGGTAATGTGATCCTGTTTGAGGCCTTGGAATAGATGTGATGAAATCTCAGTGTCCCTTCCAGGCCCAGACCGATGACACGATCCCTCTGCCCTATAATTGCCTGAAGAGGCCACAGTTTCGCCAACTGTAACTTGGCTCTTTCCCATCCGGTCCTCGCTACCATCCCACTTCACTGCCAACCCCTACCCTCATTAAGGGTAGGTGAGGCTTAACAGGAAGAGTCCAGATGCTATGAGCAAATGTGGGTGAATCTCTTCCAGAGGCTGAACTGACTGCTGCCTGGTAACTGAGGCTCCGTGGCCCTGGTTCCTCATTCAAGGTGTCTGTATCACCCACCCTCCTTGTGTGAACCATCCTTAAAGGTGCCCTCAGATGAACAGCAAACAGAAGCTTCCAGAAAAGCAGTCCCTCCCACCATAGGGAGTAGGAAACCTCTGACCAGAAGAGCCAGTTGACCAATAGATAAATCAACCTCAGGTCTCAGAATCCTGAGGAAACTTGACCCGTCTGCTCAATACCCATGTTGGCTCTGGCTTCACCCATGAAGCAGCAACTCATTCCATTGGCCTCGTGTGGATCTCTGCATTTTAAAGGGCTTTTGGTGGAAGCAGAGGACATGGACAAAGTTTTGCTCGTCACTGTGTATCCACAGCACCCATCACCATGCTTGGCACATACTAACACTCAAAAACTTGTCCAAGGAATAATAAAAATAAATGTATCAATTAGGTGATTAGTCAGTAAATTATGTTTTCTTGGGTTCCTTCTGATTTTCATATTATATTATTTTATTAGTTATTTATTTAATAGTTAATTATTGTTAATAATCACAGTAGATAGCCTGTCATATAAGGCAGTATTTTTCTTCTATTTGCATTAAACTTACTCTGCCCAAGATTTAAATCATTTCCCTTTATGGAAAATAAGATTCAGCACAATTTTGTGAACTAGTCCAGGTTCATATTTTTTATTCAAGATGACTGTGGAATCATACTTGTATCTAAAAATAATGACAGCCCATTGGCAGAAATGAGGAGCCAGAGAAGGTAACTACGAAACAGGAGTGTACCCCAGGGAGGGCTCTGGATTAGGACCAGGAGGGCGGGCACTAGTGCCAGCTCTGCCTTTATCCAGCAGCTTGCCCAGGAGGAGATCATTTTCTTCCCTGGACCCTGGTTTATTCCTCTGGGAGATGAGAGAGTTGTTCTCAGTGGGGAACCTTCTGCCTTCAGCATGTGATATGATTCATGTGAATGATCGTCCCACTTCCTGCCATCTCCCTGTAAAACCAGAATTCTCCTCGTGAGGAGGAGGTCAGAGCCAGAGGTCTTTCCTTCTCTCTGGCTAAAGTTTTTTTCAGGTAGCTCTTGACCTGCCACTTGTAAAGGGAATGTACTGAGAAATATCGCACTTAGGGTACATCTTTATCATTCTGCCTGACACTCATTTTTCCATAACCAGGAGGGAGAAGACTGTCTAATTTATTTCTAGAAACAATTTAATTTAGAAGAGCAGGTGCCATGTTCTGGCCGTGCACCTCAGGGTCAGAGGTCAGAACTCATGTTCCAGGTCCTCCACTGACTGGCTGTGAGCTTTGGGCGTGATTTAATAGATAGATAGATAGATAGATAGATAGATAGAGACATGCATACATACATACATACATACATACATGTAGAGCTATAAATGGATAGATAGATCTAACTGGCTTACTTCATAGGGTGACCATGAAAACCATATAAGACATCGTTTGTGTAAACAATTTGAAAACTTTAAAGTACAATAAACATCGGTTTTCAGATGCCCAAAATATGCCCCCAAGGAATAAAGGCATATATTGGTGTAATGTCATAGATATTACACTTCCAGCAGCGCCACTTGCTACCAACCCCCAACAGACCAAGATGTTAGCTGCTCAATGCCTCCTTCTCTGCCACAGTCCAAGGTCACAGCCTTCCAAAAATCCTAGACCTTCCCAAGTGCTCATCTGAAAATTTCAGGATTATTTAGCGAAGAAGTCACAGTTCACCTTGCCGGGTGATGAAGGATTTAAACGGAAAATGATAATACCATCAACAAATAAATATCAATAACAAATGGATAAAAGTATGTTAGAGATATTCTCATTCAGAGTAAATAGACTGAAAAAATAATATTTACCGAAGAAAATATGCTTGCTGCTCCAGGTAATAATTTTTTCAGCACTATCAGAGACTAATTCTTCCAAGCCAACTGATGCTCAAAAATAGAATGGAAAGCCTTGTATGTGTGGTTAGCTGATTTTCCACCAAGGTGTCAAGACCATTCAATGGGGAAAGATCAGCCTTTTCAACAAATAGTGCTAGGAAAACTGGATATCCACATGTAAAAGAATGAATTTGGGTTCTTACCCTAAACCATATACAAAAATTAACTCAAAATGGAACAAAGAACTAAAACAATAAAACTCTTAGAAGCAAACATGGGATAAAAGTTTCTCGACATTGCATTTGGCAATGATTTATTGGATATGATACCGGAAGCACAGGAAGCAAAATAAGAAAACAAAAATAGATGAATTAGACTTCATCAAAATTAAAAACTTTTGTGTATCACTATCAAGAAAGTGAAAAGGAAACCCACAGAATGGGAAAAATATTTGCAAATCATATATCACATAAGTAATTAATATCCAGAATATACAAAGAATTCCTGCAGCTCAAAAACAAAAACAAAAAACCCCAATTTAAAAATGAACAAAGGACTTGACTAGACATTTCTTCAGAAAGGTATACAAAGGGCCAACGAAAAGGACATGAACATGTGCTCAACATCACTAGCCATTAGGGAAATGCAAATCAAAACCGCAATGAGATACCACTTCACACCTATTAGGATGGCCATTATAAAAACAAAACAAAACAAACACTGTAAATCAACGATACTTCAATAAAAAAATTTAACAAACCAAAATAAATTAGTTAAAATTAATAAAAATAAAATAAAGTAAAAAGTGGAAATAACAAGTGTTGGTGAGGATGTGGAGAAATTGGACCCCTTACACTTTGCTGATAGGAGTATAAAATGGTGCAGCCACTATGGAAAACACTTTGGCTGTTACTCAGAAAATTAAACACAGAATTACTACGTGATCCAGCAATTCCACTTGCGGGTATGTACCTAAAAGAATTGAAAGAAGGGACTCAAACAGACAGCAGTGTTCATAGCAGCATTATTTACCACAGCCAAAAGGTAGAAACAACCCAAATGTCCATCAACAGATGAATGGATAAACAAAATGTGATATATACAATGGAATGTTATTCAGCCTTAAAAAGGAATGACATTGTGACACATGCTACAACATGGGTGAACACTGAACACATTAAGTTAAATGTCAGGTACAAAAGGACAAATATTAGGTAAATCCACTTACCTCAGAACCTAGAATGGGTAAATTCAAAAAGGCAGAAAGTAGAACAGAGATTACCAGGGTCTGGGTGGGAGGAGGGAATGGGAACTTATTGTTTCTGGGTGCAGAGCTTGTTTGGGATGATGAAAAGCTCTAGAGATGGATATTGGTGATGGTTGCAGAACATTGCGAATGTACTTAATACCACTAAGTTGTACACTTAAAAAATGTTTAAAATGGTAAATATTATGTATATTTTACCACAACTAGAAAAAAAATGGAATGGAGGTCCCTGACATCATGGAAAATTGTTCTTCTGTCATTTTTTGTAGATAGTGGGTATGTTCTATTTACTGAAGGGTCTTAAAACCCAGGAGGAGAAGGCAAAATTGATGGAAAAGAGCCCGCGCTTGAATTTCCCTGTGCCCCCTGCAGCCCTCGCTCACACTCATCAATCTAAGGTTCTCAGCAATCAGTCAGCCTTCTTCTTCCCCCCTTTCAAATACTTTTCAGGGTGGCAAAAAAGACATCAAGCCTCAGCACTCTCACATCTCCAGGTGAATGAGATGTCACCTCAGCCTGCAGTCATCGTCCAGATCTGCACATCAAACAGCAAAGCAGAGAACGGATGCAATACGTTGAATAAGGCTGGAAACTGCAGCCTGTTCAGTCTAAAGGACATTCTTTTGGAGCTGGGGGGGTGGATAGACAGCTCAGGGAAAGAAGCAAGAATGTGACCACTAAGAACTCCAATAATGGCCATTTCCCTCTGCCTTGCCCCAAAAGAGATCTACAAAACACGCAGGTTCAAATGGGACAGATTAAGAAAGGTAGGACTGGGGAGGTTAAGAGCGAGGGCTCTGGGGTCAAAGAGACTGGCTGCAAATCCTCATTCTCTACCACTCACACCCCATGAGACCACAAGCTGACTCACCTCATTGTGCATTTCTTTCTCTATATGGACAGAGAATATCCTACTACAGAACCTAACTTACTGGATGGCTGTGAAGATTTTGAAGTATTAATTGATGTCAGCTATTATTATCAAAGAACATAGTAAAAATCCAAAGCTATAACTAAGAGTCATAGTACTGAGCAAACAGAAGAAAAGATTGCTTTGGGGGTATATTGTGTACGCATAAGCGTGTATTGTGTCTATGTATACGATTTGCTTATAACTTTCTAGGCAGAGTCATGTGAATATTAGCCTGAAACCCTCTCCCAAGCTGCTTCCTGACTTCTACCTGTACTGCCCCTCCAAGAACAAAGTTTCTTGGCAGGCAGAAAGGGTCAATGATTTTCAAATCAGAGATGGTGGAGTGTGCTTTTTCCTTGTCAGTTTCCCTAAGTGATGGAAACAAAGCTGCATCTAAGCTAGCCGGGCTCAAGTTACAGGAGCTGGTGACTAGCTCTTCCTAGCTATTCTCTGTCCTCCTCGCATGGTGTGGCAGATACCACATGCCACCTTGATTCGAGCTTTGCTGGACTTTTCTTTCACGTTCTATGTCTCATGCCCAACACCGAGATAACTTGTGTACTTGTCTCCTTTCCTGGGTGGGCAGAATCAGGTTTATGCCCCTTTTCCAGAAGTCTCTTCCATGTTAGGGTACCACCCTACCTCTTCTACAGAGGGAGTGTGTATCCCTCTGTCTGTTTCCTTGATCAAGGCAACTGAAACATCATACAGTAACCAAAGTCTCATCAACTGCTAGCAAAGAGGCTAGAGGTTCCTTAGTACTACTGTGCAATCTAGCGTTCCTTAAGAGCCAGGAAGTCTATGATCAAAAAAAAAAAAATGTAACTAGGAACCATTAATATTCATTAGAATCATATGGAGAAAAGATAAGGAAAAATGGAGAGAAGACAGGTATAAAGAAGGCACGTGTTTCACGATAATGGAGTAACCCACAAAGCTACACTATCTCACAGAACACCGTTTGTCACCATCTATCTCAAAGGGAAGAAGAAATCTAAGTCTGGATGCTAACAGTTGTACCAGCAATAATTCTCATCCTCCAACTCAGGAGCAGAGCTTCCATTCTCCATGGCAGAACGATAGCCATAGCAGATATAGGCAGGGCTACATTCCAGACTCCCACCAACAATAGGATGATCCTCAACATCTGTGATCATGACCATGACAGACCCAAGAGACCTGACAGCTTCATGACAAGCTTCCGCCTTCAGAGAAAGGCATCAGTCTGGGGGACATAATGCTGCATACCATGAAGAACGAAGTGTTTAGCCTTTACTTGCCTCATTGAACTCAGTGATGGTTTTGGTAATTAACAAGAGCTATCTTTATTTAGGTTTCCTTTCATTCCCCCATCATGTGTGTTGGGGGATCTGATAGGGAGGGAGGAGAGGATGGCTGTGGGAAAAGCATTAAGCAGAGGAGGGCATGCTATCTGAGAATTCAGTGCTATATAAGAAAAATATGGTAGAGAGAAAACTGTTTCTTCTAAATTTTTCCATTTGCTTACACTTCCTTGTCACGTAGACTTCCAAGAGTTAGAACCTTAGTTTCAAAATCCTCCAGTTAGAACCTTAGTTTCAAAACTTCTCATATTCAATTGACGAACATGGTCCAGTGGTTTGTAAAAAGGAAAACTAAATATTTTAAAGACACCAATTCATCCCCAATTATAATTAAAATATCAAGGGGGCATTCTTTTAGAACTTAACAAAGCAGTTCTAAAGTTCATCTGCAAAAATAAATGTGTAAGGGACTTCCCTGGTGGTCCAGGGGGTAGGACTCCATGCTCCAAATGCAGGGGTCCCGGGTTCAACCCCTGGTCAGGGAACTACATCCCGCATGCATTCCGCAACTAAGAGTTTGTATGCCGCAACTAAGAATTTGCATGCCGCAACAAAGAGTTCGCATGCTGCAACTAAGAGTTCACATGCCGCAACTATGAAGTCTGCATGCCGCAGCGAAGATCCTGCGTGCCACAACTAAGACCCAGTGCAGCCAAAATAAATAAATAAATATTTTAAAAATAAATAAAATAAATGTGTAAGTATACTGAAGAAAATTTTGACAAAATAAAAGCAATGAGGGGACACTAGCCCTATCAGGCATTAAGATATATTTTAAAGTTATAAGATGTAAAACAGTGTGGTACTGACTCTAGAACTGACAAGTCAGTTGAAGAGAAGAGACACACTAGATGTAAATTTTAATGTATAAAATTTAATTAATTTAAAAGATGGTATCAAAAATCTGTAGGGAAAGGTAGGATTGCTCAACACATGGTTTTGATGCAACTGGTTAAGTTTTCATAAAAACTTGCTCTAAGTCTCCTTTCCTCAAATCTCCCCAGTTCTGAGTTTCCCAGGATTATGTCACCAGGGCTTGGGAACTGTCATCTTGCTTTCTTCCACTCTGGTCCTCTCATCCCAGTCTCCCACTATTGTCTCTGCTGCATGTGACCTCCCTGAGATCACAGTTCCAATGGGCATCATTATCCTCCACTCCTGGCTCCACTCACAGGGGTGAGGACCACTCCCCCCTCCCATTCACTTCTTAGGCCAAAGTCTGATCACAGCGCTCCTTAACTCCCACAGCACATCCAGGACCAGGACATGTTTAAAGATTTGAAGTTAATAATAAAGAAATCTTCAGTGGTTGACAGGGGAGAGAGGGATGAACAGGGATTTTTAGGGCAGTGAAACTATTCTGTATGATGCTATAATGGTGGATACATGCCATACATTTGTCAAAACCCATAGAATGTACTGTTAAAGAAAAAATTATTCTAGCACTTGCTAAAATGGTAAGGAAGACTTTATTCAGGATTATTACAACAAGTGTCAAGACTACCACAACAGGGGAGAGAGATCAGGCTCAACTCCAAATACAAAAAAAGACATCTGGGGATTTATAGTCAATGAGCAGAGGGAGGGGGTCAGTGGATGGAAAATTACTAAGAGGAGACATCAAAGGTAGAGATTCTTATTGATCTGGCTTAACAAGATTCTTGATGAAGGCAGGCCAGGGTGATCAGATGGACATCAAGGGTAGGATATGAGGAATCTGATTAAATATCAAGGGCAATCAGATATCAAGAGTGGGGGATTCTTGCTAAACTAATTTATCAGGATTCTTACTAAGACTGAGTGACAGAGGCTCAGCAAAGACAGGACAAGGGCCAAGGTCAAAGCCTTGTCAAGAAGGGAGCTCTCTGAGCTAAACTAAAGTTTGGTCAAGGAGAGAGTCTCTGTCAGTGCAACACCAAGAGTGAACCCTGATGTAAACTATGGACTTTAGGTGATAATGATGTGTCAGTGTGAATTCATCAACTGTAACAAATGTACCACTGTGGTGTGGGATGGTGACAGTGGGGAATTTTGTGCATGTGTGGGAACAGAGAGTATATGGGAACTAGCTGTACTTTCTGCTCAGTTCTGCTGGGAATCAAAAACTGTTCAAAAAATAAAGTCTCTTAAAAATTTTTAATTAAAAAGGAAATGTGAAATTGAATAACTCCTTATGTCACAGGCAGCAGGACCATCCCTGGGCCCTTCATAGGCAAGAAGTTTACAGTTAGGTTACCAGCTATGGCGCCCAGTTGATCCCTGGGAGACTCGGTCATCTTTGCCATGCCAAACAATGGGAGTGTCGGCTGTTCCATGCAGGTCCCCTCTGTCCTATCATCTCTCTTTACTTCTCCTCTGTTCTTGTGTGGACACTGTGGATTGTACCCAAGGACCACTCACAACCCCCTCCCACTTGCTGTATTAAGAAGCTGTAGGGAGGGGATTCTGGGAATGCTTTTAAAGGCAGCAGACTGAGCTGGTACACCGCCTTCAGCCTATTCCCCTTTTTCCATTCAGCATGCCTGGAATGTGGACATAACGTCTAATGCAGCTGTCTTGTGACTCTGAGGATGAAAGCCACAAGCCAAGGATAGCAGAGTGAAAAGAGAGAACTGAGGTTGGGATATTGATGTCATTGTGGACCCTAGATTGCCTGTCTCCAAATGTGTTTTGCCTGAAACAAATAAATCCTTTATTTGCGTAAGCCCCTGATAGTTGGGTTTTTGTTACTTCCAGCCAAACATAATGTCGATTGATAAACTTCTCTACTCCCCAAACAGGCACAAGAGATAGATCGGCCATCCTACTGCATAAACAAATGTCCAACTGGGATGCAGGGGCCTCTAATTTTTTAATATGATTTTTAAGTGTAAAAGCATTTTCTCTCTACACAGCACTTCCCACTAAGTCAGAACTCATGACTGCAATGATTCTCTCCTCTTCCTCCTCCCCAGGGTTCTACCTTATAGACAGGGAGTAGTAGGAAAGGGTGTTAATTGTGGTAGGATTTATTATGCAATTTCTAAGCCATTAAAAATTGACTTTAAAATATTTAAGAACAAAGAATGCAAGATATTGCATCTAAATAAAGACTATTAAGTAACCATAGTTTAGACTAGTGATGATCTGTCTATTCTAAAAGTGATCTTTTTTAACATATAAACCAGTTCACTCCTCTACTCAAAAACCTCCTGTGTCAAAAAAACAAACAACCCGATCAAAAAATGGGCGGAAGACCTAAATAGACATTTCTCCAAAGAAGACATACAGATGGCCAACAAACACATGAAAAGATGCTCAACATCACTAGTTATTTGAGAAATGCAAATCAAAACTACAATGAGGTATTACTTCACACTGGTCAGAATGGCCAACATCAAAAAATCTACCAACAATAAATGCTGGAGAGGGTGTGGAAAAAAGGGAACCCTCATACACTGTGGGTAGGAATGTAAATTGATACAGCCACTATGGAAAACAGTATGGAGGTTCCTTAAAAAACTAAAATTAGAACTACCATATGCCCTAACAATCCCACTACTGGTCATATACCCAGAGAAAACCATAATTCCAAAAAACACATGCACCCCAATGTCCATAGCAGCACTATTTACAATAGCCAGGACATGGAAACAACCTAAATGTCCATCAACAGAGGAGTGGATAAAGAAGATGTGGTACATATATACAATGGAATATTACTCAGCCATAAAAAGGAATGGAATTGGGTCATTTGTAGAGATGTGGATGGCCCTAGAGAGTGTCATACAGAGTGAAGTCAGAAAGAGAAAAGCAAATATCGTATAATAATGCATATATGTGGAATCTAGAAAAATGGTATAGATGATCTTATTTGCAAAGCAGAAATAGAGACACAGACGTAGAGAACAAATGTATGGATACTAAGGGGGAAGTGGGTGGGGTGGGAGGAATTGGGAGCCTGGGATTTACACATATACATTATTGATACTATGTATAAAATAGACAACTGATGGGAACATCTGTACAGCACAGGGAACTCTATTTAATGCACTGTGGTAACCTAAATGGGAGGGAAGTCCAAAAGGGAGGGGATATCTGTATGTGTATGGCTGATTCATTTTGTTGTGCAGTGGAGGCTAACACAACATTGTAAAGCAACCATATTCCAATAAAATTAATAATAATAATAAAAAAACCCTCCTGTGGTTGGTTGTATTACTTCCTTGCCCATTGATATTGGGCTTGGTCAAATGCCTTGCTTTGGCCAGTGGGATGTGAGCAGATATGATACAAGCAGAGGTTTTCAGCATGCTTGCTGGTTTGGCTTTTCCTCTTGCCTTCCTGCTGTCTGTCATAAGACCATGCTCTGGCGGCTACTGTCTCAAAATGAAGAAGCAGTTGAAGCAGTCAAGAATCCAATCTGCAGCTTGAAGCAGAGCCTCCACAACAGACCCACAGATACACGAGTGAAAACTAAAATTTATTCTTATAAACCGTTGAAAAGTTGGGATTGCTTGTTATGCAGCAATAGGCAGTGATAGCTGACCAATACACTTCCAATGGCTTTCCAGCTCACTCTGAGTAAAATGTCAAAGTCATCCAAGTGATTTAAAAGAATCCTCATATTCTGGACCCTTTTACATTTCTGACTTCATCTTCAACTACTTACCTCCTTTCTTACTCTGCTCCAGATACGCCAGACTCTCTGTTTTTCCTCTAACATGCCAGACTTGTTTCTCTGTTAGGACTTTGTGCCTGCTGTTCCTCCTGCCTGGAACTCTTTCTCCAAATTCCTGCCTGGCTCATTTGTTAATTTCCCTCAGATCTGTGAGAAATTCATCTCCAGGCAGACTTATCTGACCATCTGATTTCTGATTTTAAACTGCATTCCCCAGTACTCCTTCACCCCTTCCTTGCTTTACTTTTCTACATAGCACTTATCATCATCTCCCTGTCCTCTTCCTGCCACCTCTCTGTTTTATGCACTGTAGTACTCCCAGAGTCTAGCTAGAGCACTGCCTGGCACATAGTAGGCATTTCATAATTATTCATAAGTGAACAGACAGATAAATTAATGTATTAAAATCTCAAAATAAAAATACGCAAATATTATTACTTAGTAAAATAAATATTAAATTTTCATTATATAAATAAAAATGTATAGACGATATATTTTTTATAGATGATATTTAATGAAAGAAGAAGTCTAGATGATTAGGAAAAGACATACGGATGACCCTCATTTGAAATTAAAGGATTAAGAATTAATATTACAGGGGCTTCCCTGGTGGCGCAGTGGTTGAGAATCTGCCTGCCAATGCAGGGGACACGGGTTCGAGCCCTGGTCCGGGAAGATCCCACATGCCACGGAGCAACTAAGCCCGTGTGCCACAACTACTGAGCCTGCGCGTCTGGAGCCTGTGCTCCGCAACAAGAGAGGCCGCGACAGTGAGAGGCCCGCGCACCGCGATGAAGAGTGGCCCCCGCTCGCCGCAACTAGAGAGAGCCCTCTCACAGAAACGAAGACCCAACACAGCCAAAAATAAATAAATAAATAAATAAATTTATAAAAAAAAAAAAAAAAAAAAGAATTAATATTACAGAAAACTACTCTTTCTCCTTTCAAATGAGCAAATGTCTTAAAGAATTGTAATATTCTTGTTGGTAAGAATTCTCTTTTGCTGGCCCAGGTATTCTCTTACACTGAAGGTGGAAATATGTAGGGATTCCTCTTTTGGGGAAAGCAACCAAATATCTTTAAAGTTCACATTTGTGGTTCAGTAATTTCCCATCTAGGAATATTTCCCAAAGAAGAAATTAGTGCTTGAGGCAAGGAATTACGTACCAAAAACTTCCTTATAGCATTATTTGTAGTGATACAAATTTAGAAACAACTTAAGCAATCCACAATGGGAGAACAGTTGAATGAATCATAGTATGTTCATAGTTTAGTATATGACGTTTGCAAATATTATTTAATGATATGAGAAACTGCTCACACACTATATTAAGTAAAAAAGGCAGAACACAAAATTGCATACATAGTATATCCCAATTACGTAAAAATATATGTGAAAGTGGAAAGTCTAGAAGGAAATCAGTACATGAAAATGTCAACAGTGGTAATCTCTATGACATGGAATTATGAATGATTTTTTACTTTTTTACATACTTTCCTGCATTTTCAAGACTTTCTAGGATGATCACATATTGCTATTACAAATATATTTCTTTTAACATAAAAGGAAATGAGATGCAAATTTGAGACCAACCTCTCTGGTAACAGAAAGTACACCCACAGCATCAGGAAATGATGCTGCAGAATGCCAGAGCCTTTCTTGCCCATATTTGGGAAGGAAAATATTTGAATCCAAAGATGGTGCAAGGGAAGAAGATGGAGAGAGAAGAAGAGATAAAGTCTCTGTTGGCTTCCATTTTCATATGTTTCATACAGCACTAGTTTGTAGTTCCTTCAAGACAGAGACATACCTTCTCTTTTAGTGCCCTGCAGATCCAACCTAGGCTTGGCACACTGCATGAGGAACACAGAAGGGGACTGAAATGCAGGCGAGGAAACAGAGAAACTCTACTGGGGGTCAGCAAATTGGAGGCATGGAACATACAGAAAGATGGGAGTCAGGCCACGGAGAAATAGAAATAGAAGATATAATACAAAGGAAGAAGGGGCCTAAGAGAATGGAGGGAGAGAAGATCAGGTGAGGAGTGGGGTGAAGACAAGTGCCAACACGATGCTCTGTGATGACCGCATTCTAGCCCATCCTCTAGGAAGGCTCTGGGCTAATGCAATCTAGAGTTGACCCCAAAGGGGAAGTTCTCACTGGTTTTGCATCAGCCCCAGATGATTCCCGAGAAGATCACAACCAGCCACTGCGGGAGTCCTTGACCTTGCAGCCAAGTCTGCTCGGCAGCTGGATCACACCCAGCACTGAGTGACTCACCAGCCACCGGATAATTTGGAAAAACACAGAGACACCAAAGGCTTACTTGCGCTCACTTGCAGCATCCAAGGCCCATTATGGTCCCACTCTGGTTAAGAAAGGTGGGGGGAGTAGATAAATGGGTGGTGAGAGACTATAAATGATAAAGCAGGGGCATAAGAAGTTGCAAAAGTAGGTCACCCCAAAGGGCAATCTCAACTTCTCTTGGTGCAAAGAAGGCACATTTTTACCTAGAACGAGGGTGTGGCGTGGAGCAAAGAAATGCGGCTGTCGGTCAAGCAGGCGTACTGCATCATTTCCTGCCTCAACACCTCCACAGGCGCCCACGGCCGCCACCCCTCCTCTGGCTGCTAGGTGACCAAGCCCGGCCTGTGTGTGCTTGACAGTTCTCTTCCCCAGTTCCCCCAACACGTGTGGACATTCCCTGAGCAGGAAACCCCGAGTCGAGCTCAACACTCTTCCTGCTCCCTTCCGGCAGCTTTTCAGGGGGTTAGGACCCTGGGATTCTGACTTGGGATGGTAAGCATCTTCTCTCTTTCCCGGGATAGAGGGTAAAGAAGTCACCCCAGAGATTTAAGAGAGCTCAAGGGAGAGGCCTCAATTTCCAAGCATAAGCTGCTGAAAGAGTTTCAAAATCTGCCAAAGAACTGGGGCAAGATGACCAATGACGTGAGAGAGCTCAAAGACCCCGGGACACTCTATTAGGTGAGTGGGTCCCAACTCCTCACTGGGCACTGCTTGGCAAACCATCACCAACAGGGGAAACCTGGTCAAAACATCACAGGTCACGGTTATTACTGAGGATCGGACCTGACACTCAACCAGAGGTTCAGAAACACGTTTGCCGTCGTTCTCCACTGTAAATGGTGGCCCACATTCTCAAAATGATGATCAGTGGTAACAGCAGACATCTGTCCTTGTGTGGTGTTGGTGTGCCCAGCTCCCCACATAGCACAATCCAACATGAGCTTCCTGGCTGTGGATTTGGGGGAGTCACTTAATCTGTTTGAGATTCGCTTTGTAATCTCATCTGGTAAATCCGAGAATTAGAGTTTATTTAAGGCATCTAGCACAAAATAGAAACTCAGAAATGGTTGTTGTTGTCATTAAGATGCTGTTTTAAGTGCTTAAGGGTACAAATATGGGTAAGATATTTCCTTTTTTTAAAATCTATAATGCAAAGTATAAAATAAACAAGCTACAAGGATATATTGTACAACATGGGGAATATAGCCAACATTTTACAATAATTATCAATGGAATATAACCTTTAAAGATTGTGAATCACTGTGTTGTACACCTGAAACTTATATAATATGGTACATCAACTATACTGCAATTTAAAAAATAAATAAAATCTAAAATCCAAAGAGAAGGAGTAAGATGGATGCACAACAACTATCACACAAGACAGGTTTATGAGAAAGGTGTAAATTTCTGTGCAAATCCAGAAGGGGAAAGATCACAACCCTTGGTGATTGGGGTGGGGAGGGATTGAGCAGGAAAGGCTTTCCGGAAGAGGGAGGATTCAGAAGGGGCAGGTGTCTGATGTACGTGGCCGAGTGTTCAGGCAGAAGGAGTGGCGGCAGCAAGAGGCCCAAGGCAGGAAGACGAAGGCCTGCTGAGAAACATCAAGTCATAAAGTTCAAGTACGGGCAGGGTAGAGATGCGATTAGGAGGGTGTTCTGGGGCCAGGCTGTGGAAAGCCCAAATGCCAGGCCAAGGAGCTCGTGCTTAATTCAGTGGTCAGCAGGGAGTCATTGGAGGCTGTTGAGCAGGAGAGTTGCTTTCCTTACAGCTGTGCCAGGCTAAATTAAGCATAAATAGTGCTGTATAATTGGAAAGGGAAGGCCCCGAAATAGCTCTGGACTGAGAAACAGGCATAGGGAAAGGTAATGAGAAGCACGGGCTCTGATCAAAGCAGAGAGGTTAATTAAATTTCTAATTATTGTGAAAGGCCATTAAAAAACCCTAGTTCACTAGGGATAACTGTTCTGGAGGGGCTTGAAAGAATAACCTTAACCCTTGGGTAGCTGCAACTCAGGGGGATGTTTGCTTTTCCACAGAGGAGAAATGTTTGAGGTACTGAGTCCTCTCCATGAGGAGAAATGTTTGAGTACACACGCACATTTGTTCTCTGTAAATCACACCCCTCTCCCACCCAGAATCCATGTATCCATGTATGGGACTCGCCAAAAGGAATCTACACAGAAAATGATGGGTCTCTAATTTGACCCCCAATCCATACAGCAGGTGCTGAGATAACTCAACTTGTTCTGTATTGCCAAGGTTTCCCATGAATTGTTTAAAATGTATTCCTATTATGAAGTATTCCATTATTGTTTGAATAATTAGTAATTTATCAATAGGTCATTTTTACCATTGACCACTGGGGATTAGCAGACAGCTGAATATTGACATCATTGGTGGAACTGACACTAAATTCCATCATCACCTTGAATCACCCTTGTGTGTGCAGCATAGTAATCGATGTTGAAAAAGAACAATGCTACCACCTTAGTATTGTACATTACTTTGTGGTTTAAAAGAATATTTTCACATCTCCTGTCTCATGAGAGATACAATTTGTATTCCCCCAAGCAGTCAAGAACACTGAGGCTCAGACTGATTAAGAGGTGCACCCAAATATACACTGTTAATTATGAAAGGCTAGAACCTAGGTCTTCTAAATTCTAGCTCAGAGTTCTTTCACCTGTGCCAAACTGTGTGCAGGTCTAATTTATAGTCCTTGTCCTCAAGCAGCCTGGCTGGTAAGAGAAAATGAATAAGGAAATAAAGTGAAAACAAATATGCACCAGACTTTGTGGTTATGGTGAGAGTTTAAGAAGGGAAGAGCCAGGAAGGCTTCTTGGAGGAGGTTCTGCTCCTGAAACAGAAACCCCAATTTCAAAAAGCTTAAGCAAGCCAGAAGTTATTTCTCCCCCATGGGTCTAAGTGTCAGCATCCGGGGCTGACAGGTCACAGAGCCCGTAGGACAGCTCCAAGCTGTTGGGGATGGAGACTCCTTCCCTCCTTGTGGCTCTGCCATCTCAGTGTACATCCATCCTCCAGAAAGCTCACACCCTGTCCACATCCCAGCCACAGAAAGAGCAAGGGAAGAGCACGCCCTTCCCTTTAAGAAGATGACCCACAGCTCACACAGACTTGCTCGTGAATGACCTTGCTCATTTGACTCAGCGCCGCTACAAGCGAGACTGGAACATGTGGTCTTTGACGTGGGCAGCCATGTCCCCAGTTAAACTCCTGTTACCGCGGAGGGGGAGAGAGTGAAGGCTGGAGAACAACTAGCAGTCTCCACCGTGAGCAGAGGAGCCCCTGGGGCTTGGGGAATGGGTAGGCATGGGGATGGTGGTACAGGGCCAACAATGCAGGTGGGTCAAGGGGAGAAACAGGGCATCCTGAGCAGGCAGATCTGAGAGGTGCATTCTGGACACAAGGAGGAAATGAACCTGTCGGGAATGGCAAGTGAAGTAGGAAGAGAAAATCAGAAATGTTCAATGCAGTCAGACAGACAATGGACTTTGAAAGTCAAGCAGAGGGGTTTGGATTGGAGCTCCTGTAGGTTCTCAGGAAAATAGTGTTTAAGGACAACTTGCTGGTCAGGACCACACAGGATGAATTAGGTGGGTTAGAGTTGGGAGCCAAGGAGACCCATTAGGAGGCTCTTTCAACAATCTGTCCATAAGCTGATAAAAGACCTGCCCGAGGCAGAAGCTCTGCCTACAGAGAAGGGGTCGTGTGAGAGGGGTTTCACGGGAGAATAAGAGGGCTTGGTCTCTGGTGGGTTGTGCAGGGAAGAGTCCCAGATGCCTCAGAAGCTTCTCTCTTGGGAGGTGGCCTCCCTCACATGTGCTGTGTGGGGCTCCTCAGGTACCCATTCATCCTTTCTGCTTGTACTTGGAGCACATGATGCCAAAACTATGTCCAACAACAAATATTTGTTAAACAGGAGCTTCATGTGGACACAGAGCCTGGCACACAGTAAATGCTCAGTAAGTATCTGTTGAATAAATGGCTGAATAAATAAATGAATAAGTCAGCAAAATGTAGGCACAGATAGTAAAAACTTTAAATGGTGACGGATGGTAATTAAACTTATCGTGGTGATAATCTCATAGTGTATATGAATGTCACTATGTTGTACAGCTGAAACTACTATAACATTGTATGTCAATTATACTTCGACTTTTAAAAATGTAGGTACAGACCACATTGGGTACTGCACCCAGCAGAGGCCATGAAAATATTCTGGGGAAAGTCACCTATCACATGTTCAGGATTTTACATAGAAGAGATTTAGATGGAGTGCTTTCTGCAAACTGTCATAGCAACAGTGGCAATTTGTGACATTGTTGAGTGAACTGGGAATATTAAAATATTCTCTTAGCCAAACTGTTTCTTCAGATCAAACTCACAGAAGAAAATGCAGACACCAGCTACGCCTGGTTGTATATATTCTCTTCCTGGTTTCCTTTTTTTTAATAAGGGCCCAGATTTTCTGAACTAGCTAGATGTGGGTAGTTCCAGTTCAACCATTATTTCTGGTTCTTTCTTATATTCTCCAACCATTCCATGAATGAATCAAAAGGAGGTTGCCTTGACAACACTCACCTCTCTCTAATTAAGCACCCTGAACAGCCTCCAATGCTTCCTTGAGATAAAAGCCTCCAGAGCACCGGGATTCATGACCTAAGACAATGCACAGTAGCTGAGAGGCTAACCTGAGCTGTGCCGCAGCAGAATAAAAGGCTATGAAATGCTTCCTCCCCATCACCCTGCGTTCCAGCTCTTGTAGCCCCTCACACTGGCCAGTACGCATGAGATGCAGTCCCGCAAAGAGAAACCACATTAAGAGGCTCTTTTCCAATGGTCCCAGGGACTGTTTTTTTCCAGGTAATGAAGACATTGTGTGATTATGTGATTAGAAGACATTGTGTGATTTCTGTGCCACCTCACCTGGGCAGTATCTTGTCGGACTAGGCAGAGAGCTGTTATATCACACGTCTTGGATGTTCTGTTCTAGTCCAAGACAGAAGGCGAGGACTCCCATCAGAGCCACCTGTACACCCCAAGCTTTGAATCCAACATTACAACTAAAACACTAGGATAAAAAGCCTAGACCAAACCCCAATCTTACATTTCTTAGAAATCCACAAGATGAACCCAAATAAAACCTGTGTATTTACTACAATAATGAAGCCAGAATAAACTGGATGAAAATATTCTCTGAACCAAACTAATAGTTTATTCCGTTCAAATATTCCAAAGACCTGAAAGATGGACCCATAGTATAAATACTGCCAAAATTTCCTAGAGTGGCAGAGCCTCTTGTCAGCAGCATTGAATTGGGGGATGGGGGATGTGAAAATGTTAAGACATTATTGTCATTATTATGACTGTATTTATTCTGCAATGAGTAATGTCCCAGGCCCTGCACTAAGCATTTCTCATGCATAATTTTGTTTAACCCTCATAACCAACTAGGTAGCTTGAGCATCTCCATATTATAGATGAGAAATGGTTGGAGAGCCTATGTTGATTTCTCCAGGTCCTATAGCCAGCCAGGCAGGGATGTGAACCCATGATTATCATTTTACCCTCATACCCATCCCCTCTTAGGTGAAAGGAAGAGAGAGACAGAGAGACAAGGAGAAGGAGGAAGAGGAGGAGGGGAGAGGGGAAGGGGAAGAAGAGGAAGGAAGAGGGATTAAAAGGAAGGAGGGGGACCTTCCCTGGAGGTCCAGCAGTTAAGACTCCAAGCTTCCACTGCACAGGGCTCGGGTTCGATCCCTGTTCGGTGAACTAAGATCCCACATGCCGCGTGGTGTGGCCATAAATAAATAAATAAATAAATAAAAGGAGGGATAGATGGAAAAATAAGGGTAGGATGGAATGGGGCCAGATGCCATCTTGAAATCTAAATTATTTATCTTAGTGAGACAATGATCTGGGTTATTCAGAAGCAAGAAGGATGTATCTGGCTCCTTATTGGCATGGGTCGTTTGGGAATGAAAATAAAAACCTGGGTATCAAAGACAGGCCTTATGGACCCACATCTCCTATCCTAGCCTTTAGGATCCCATTGGGTTAAGGCTCACCAGGGATGCCACTTTGCCTCCTGAAATTCTAAGCTGAAGTCCATTTAATCCTCACTTTGGAGAGGATTGCGGGAAAGGTACTGAACACTATGGTTCCCAGAGTGATCTTATACATTTTAGATAGAAAATAGCACTAAGGCACAAGCCATAGAGTATCAGTCCTGGACAATAGCAGCAGATACCTCAAATATGATACGTATATCAAAGGATTTTAATTCTCAGTTTAGCTCTGACTTATATAGAATGAAAAGATGAGGTATATGTGGGCTGATACGAGGCTGGCGGGCAGGACGCATCTGCTTTTATACTTAGAGCTTGTAAGACTTATTTTTCTGTTTTTGCAGATGGATCTCACACTGGGAAAGTTCTAGCAGCTGTTAGAGGCTGGTGAACCAAAAAAACGTATTTCACCACTGAAAGAATAATATCTGAACTTAGACCGATTCTCCCTTAGAAATATAGGTCTGTGTGTCTTACAAACTGGTTTGGCCTCATGGAACGCTCCGAAAAAAGCTAAAATTCTTCTTATCCCCCAGAAGACCAAGGAAAGAGATTTAAGTTTTTTTAAGGTGAAATTAATGGAATAAATAACGTGTTTGAAAGTTCTGAGAGATTTGCAGCTGGAGGGGAGTCTGAGGTTGACTAAGCAATATGTCACAGAACGTCAAGTACGCACGCACACACACACAGAACCCAAGCTAATTATTAACTCCAGGAAAGTAGAAAAATTGTGCAGCAAAGGGAAGTAATCATAGTTTACTACATGGCTGAGTTGCTCAGAGCATTAACATATTCATAAAGTGAAGACAACAACTATTATACCAGTCAAAATTACAATATAACCATATTGAAAGTATGGGAGGTCCAGGGAAGTGTGTATCTGTGTCTATGTGTCTGTGTGTGTGTCTTGAGGGCAAATCACTTTGCAAAGTAAGAAGTCCTGATAAATTATGCAGCAAGATAAGCATATAAGATATATAAGATATAAGATAAGCATACGAGATAAGATTTGGAAGCTAATACCCAAAAACATTCACTAACAGAGTTGAAAATGGCTGCCTCTGGAGAATGGAATATTTGAGAAGAGTGTGGTATGATGTTTTTCCTAACAAACCTTGGAGAATAATTTGACTTTTTAAACTATGTGCACTTATAACTTTGATGGAAGAAGAAACTAACTTAAAAAAATCATTCATACATGATGGTGCTATACACAATTTAGAGCTCAATACGTGTGAACTATTCTTCTTACCCAGGGGAATGTTAAACAGCTTTAAAATGGAACCAATAACAAGAGACTCCATGATTTCAACTGTGACAACCTCATGAGAAAGCTCTCGAAAGAGCCCAACTCTTCTGAGAGAACCTTCTCTCTGCCACGCCCCACAGGAGGCCCTGAAAACACAGCAGCTAACAAGCCAGACCCAGCTCTTTTCTTCACGGGGTTCAGGCTAGTGGAGAAGATGGAGGAGTTAAGAGTTACCTACATTTGATGCTACACTGGGGAAAGGACCAGGCGTAAAAGAGGAAAGGTCCCTACTCAGACTTGGGGTCAGTCAAAGAAGGCTTCCCAGGGAAAGGGGGTCACTTTGGAGACCAAGCCCAGCAATTACATCCACTTTTCTTTTCATCAAGGCTACACGCCCACCTCTTAGGCAGACACTGTGACAAGACGTAAAACAGAAGGTGATTTTATCCTCAAAGAACGTCTCCCCCACTTAAGGAGTTTACCAAGTTCCAAGATCAAATGCCCTTACCAGGGACAGACTGGAGATGAAAGTCCAAGAAAACCAACGTTCAAAACAAGGAAACTCTGGACACAAAAGGTTCCCTGACCAGAAGAAACGTTCAAACAAGGAGACTCTGGACACGAAAGTTTCCCTGACATTCAGAAGCACCACACAAACAAATCAGCCCATTCAGCACTGAATTGACATGACTTATTTCTCCAGGGATTTGTCCACTTCCAGCAGAATGGCCCTTATGTCATCATTTAGGAAAAGGTCAATGCATAAATCCATCTCGGTGGTAAAGTACCCCAGTGCATCGGATGTGAGCATCCCGACCACATACACTACAGCCCCCCTACTGCGCTGCAAGTCGCAGGGACCAGCTTCCCAAGAAAAGGTCATCTGAGCTTCGGACAAACCAAGTTCCTCAGAAAACCCTGGTTATTCCCCATGAGTGCATTCATTGTGTAGTTGGTGGTTATCTAAATCCTCTAAAAATAACAGTCTGAGCAGAGAAGGAAGAGCTATAGAAGCAACTGGAAACTGTGGTCCAGTAACTGAGAGGTAATCCATGGTAGAGCCATGGTAATTTGGGTAGTGGAGGTTGCCAATATTTTCCCAATTGCTTATAGAAGGTTGGCTAGATGAAAATGTACTAAAAACTCCTTTTTCTGATCTTTTTCCAAGCACAATCTCTTTCTAAATGTCAGAGAGCTTTTTTCGATCTATACGCTTGCTTGCTCGCTTGTCTGTTTTTAACCAGAGACCAAAACTGATGGAAATATCTGTTTGATTCACTCCAGAGGATATTTTGGTGTTCAAATTAAATACTCTTCAAAAATATAAAGAACCGGTCTAGTTCTAACTAGTAGTTCAAAAAGTGGCTTGCTTTATTTTTAAAAATACACATTTGGTTCTTGGTTTCTAAGTTCAGTTTTTTTTCATGTAATTTGGGAGCTGAGCTCTGGGTTCAGTTTATTCTGGGTTTTGGCGCCCAATTTGGTTTGAGTCCTGGCTGGCGCTGACGAGGCAGCTTGCTTAGCTTGGTTCCCCAAGTTCTTGGCAGTGGAGGGTGGGACAGCTGCTGTGCTGTTAAACTGGCTGTGGTTAGCCAAGGAGAAGCCCGATGGGGCCACAAAACGCGGGAGCTGTGAGGGCCCTCTGTGGACAGGCAGCCCCAATGCCTGCACGTAGAGGGGAGCTGACCACTTACAGGAAACTCACCCAAAGTGGCACCATGAACAGGGCAGAGTGGACGGTTGTCAGTGTGACTTCCTGATTCCATGATGCCTCCCTGAGCTATTTAAAAAACCCCTTCAGACGGCCATGCTTTAGGGGAGTAAAGGGGATTCGAACAGCAACATTTCAAAGTATTACTTTTCCATCTAGACCCTTGATGTGACGTTCTAGGGAGCAAAGCGAAACATGGAGAAAGCTGTTCTCCAGCCCCTACACCCCACTCCGCATTCCCCGAGCCTGTGTCAAGGCTCAGGCTGTGGGGAGAATCTCCTGGAGCCCCGGAGCCCCGTGCAGTGATTCAGGGAAGCAGTGGGTGGGCAGAGGAGCCAGCAGGTATTCAAAAAGACCTACGGTGCTCGCATAAGAATGAGCCTATAAATTCTACCCCCATCACCGTTGCCAAGGCAATGCAGGTGGGCCTGGAGCGGGCTCTCAGGCAAGAAAACCCCACCTCCTCCCTCCACAGACATTTTCCTGGCTGCGCGTGGGGTTTCACGACAGCTCGACTTCAGCTACTTCTTTTCCCGTATAAGGCAACTCATTTTAGCCAGATTCCAGCCAGGCGAAAATATTCAGAGGAATGTGGAAGGGCCCACAGTACGAGCTGCCCTGAGCCCTGACCTCCCCTTGGAGATGAACCTGCCTCAAGCCTAGGTCCTCAGAAACTCCGAGATGCTGACACTTCAAGGCGTGGACCGCAGCCTCTCCTCTGCTTCCATGCCCTCATTCAGAGTCACGTCTTCAGACCTTTGTTGCTCTTCCTCCAAACACGGGCCTGACAACCTACCCTCCAACCTGTGTCACCCACCAAAGTCGACGCAAAAAGCATGGGGGCCATATCTATTTTCCGACAAAGCAGAGTGGCAACAATCATAAAGAAGAGGGAAAGCCAGCCATGTTATGACCGCCAGGAGTCCACTTCTGCCCTCAGCAGAGCCAGGTGTCAGGAAGAAACGGTTAAGCCACATTGTGACTCCTTTTCTGATGTTCTTATCCCCAGTGGGTTCCATGACGCCGTTCCGATTCCCCTCCCCCATGTCGCTGCACATAGAGATACCTTTTTATTCCTAACACAGCTGCCGTTATGAAGGATGGCAGCCTTGCCATATGGTACCACTCGCTCAGCTCCATCAGGCAGCATCAAGCTCATGCTAATAGTATTCACCCCACACTCTGGCAGTCAAACTCTGCACCAAGAGCACGCCTTCCATTGGCCTGTGCCTCCAAGGGTACTCCATTGAGAGTACACATACGGATGGAGGAGGAACTACAGCTTAACGGCTGGGGTCGGCCCCTCTACAGATTGGCCCAGACGGATAATTGAGGACTAAAATAGTACAGGAGAAAGGTCTCTTCTAAATGTGAACCTCATGTTATCATTAACCAGACTGTGGATGCCTAATTAATTGCGGATTGCATCAACCCACAGTGGCGGCAGAGTCGGTGATGTAATTTGATCTAGATACACTCTCCTTACGTGCTGCAGCATGGGAGAGGGTGAGCCTCGGCAAATGGGTACATGCACCAGACAGAGACAGAGGAGAGAGAGAACAAAGTCTGGGGAGGGAGCCAAAGGTGAGCACAGGTGCCACCCAATCCTTCCCCATTCTCACACCTTAGCCTTGTCCCTACAAAGAGCCCAGGGATCTTACTCCCACCCCCTTTCCTGTACCCTGAGTGCCACCATTAGGTAAATCCAGGGAGTTTGCTTGTTCTTAAGCCTATTCCTCTGAGGAATCAGGGACAGGTTGTATGTCCTGAAACCAATAGGGCCTGGGATGTCCCTGTATCTGGTAGAAGCTCCCTGTTACATTAAGAAAGGGAATGGGCCAGAAGTCGCAGAAAGGTCCTAGAATCTAAGGACTCTGAATAAACTGTCCAAGTTTGAGTATTTGGGTTTTTTTTTTTAATATTGGTGGGATGCAGTTTAGAAACAATCCCAATAAAATGTCATTATCTAAGGTTTAAGCAATAGACATATACAAGTTGATATATACAAATGAACTAAATCTCTGAATCAAATGCTTTATTTTTTTCAGGCAACATGGGGTTCTGTGTAGTGTGTAGGGTTTGTGTCTCTAATGGGGACCATTGCTGGATCTGTCTGAACTGCCGTGTCTTCAGCTCTAAAGTGGGCATGATACCACCACATCTTAACTGTGGGCAGATTAAATAAGATGACATGTGTGAAGCCTAGCACATCACAGGCGTTCACTAAACATTACTCCTCTCCTCCTTACCTCCTTTCCCCCCTGAACTTGTTATATGGGCATCCACGCTCTTGCAGCCCTAGGAACAGTGAAGAGACACAAAGAATAACAAAAACCTACTAAGCGCTGTTCAGCTTGGCTAGTGTAGTGGGGGCCAACCTGGGAGACTAAAGTGTTACAGTCTGAGAAATGAGAGGCGTGCACACTAAATGAGACCTATTTGGACCCAGAGTTCCCCACTTACAAATTTCCAAAAAAAAGGACTAATTGTTTTAGATGCATGGTTCTCCATTCTCCCCCCTTCCCCCCTCCCCGCAAAAAAAAAAAGAAAAAATTTAAAGCATAACATTTCTAGATGGAGTGTATCAAAATCTTTACAACCTATCTTAATGATTTTATGCATATTCCCCTAAGTCCAGCAGATACTTTTTTTTTTTTTTTTCAGCAGATACTATTTTTTACAGATGTGAACGTCCGGCTCCAACTTGGCAAAACTAGACTGCCACTCGGGGATTAAAACATGCAGGTTCCGGGCTCTTTGCGTAAGGACATTGTGAAATTAAGATGGTTCCATCCGGAGGGCCAGCCACCAAGGGGTGTCTCTGCCTGTGTGGTCTGTGAGCAGGATGGGAAGAGGAGGGGTCCCTGTCCAGTCTCCACCCACGGCCCCTGCAGAGTGCCAAGAAAGCACACCGGGGACGCCAGACACCGGGATTCTCCCGCCTGCCCTTCCACGCCGCCTGACAGCGCAGCTCCGCGCATCAGGCAAATGACTCCCATTCATGAAACTGTAAGTGTTCCCTCCATTCACTGAGAGACACGGAGCTGGGATGGCCACAGTACAGCAGTGGATACATCCCAGCTAACCCAAATCTTTGTTCTCTGAGCACAGAGGAACTTGGAATCTGGTGCTGGGGTCGTGTGTCGGAACGGCTTCGATTCTAGGCAGAAAGATACCCAGCCTCCATTGAGAGAGGATATACATGAATGCGTGGGGAGGTATGTTTCTCCCCGGACCTCTCCCTTCTTCGCCTGCCATCTCTAAGCACCACAGTCAGCGACACAGCAGGCTTCCATGACAGCCCCTCCTCTCCAGGGCATCTAGAGGCTTAGACCATGAAATCTGTTCTGTAAACAACCCAATCTCACAAGGGTGAGTTTTATTTTTTTACATGCCCCCCACTCAGAAATCCACAACTGTACAATATTTGCTGACACTTCCAGCATGGAGACAGTCAGCAGTGGCAGGGCAGTTGCCACATTTGAGCCATCAATTTAGAAAGCATATGAGGTTAAAATGTTCCTTAATGAGGCACAACTCTGCAGGGACCAGTTCTGTATCACAACGAGATTAATATGCATATTCAAATGTGGAATAATCTTTGCATACTGTAATAACCATCCATAAGGCTCTAGGCATAAGGAAATATGTATTTTAGTACTAGATCAATGGGAAAAATCGGAAGTAAAGATTCAGTTCACACATGAAGAAACTATTCAATTTACTGGGAAATAGGTAAAACATCAAGGCTGCAAATGGTCCGTTAAAGTCTTAGAAAAAGCATCTGCAATAGTGTGTTGAATGCAAGAACTCATCATAACTCCACAACAAGAAAGACTATTCTTATAGACCAAGAAGGGAAGAAGGAGTAAGAATTACACCAGCAATGTGTTTTGCCCCCAGGTCACAAAATTCTGGGTTTATAGGGAAGTATTCAGCCTGCAGTAATGGTCAGTATAAAAATGACCAGATTTACACCACAGAAACTTGTAAAGATAAAGGGGGACAAAGCAGCAGGGGTGGGGCGAGGCTCATAAATAAACTCGTCCAGAAGCAGAAATCCAAGGCTTCCTGCTCTTTAACAGCATAAGCTCAGATAAGATAAAGCAAATTTATGGATGAAGCAAAATAAGTTATTCGCTCAAACTAAGACTTTTGTTATAGTCATTCAGGAAAGAGCAAAACCCACTACAAATAACCTTCTACCATTGGCAGAGGCTGTACGGGCCGGTAAAATCATTGAATCTGTCCTTCGGGGCTCGCCAACGGCAGGGAGATGCAGCAATGCAGCTGAGAATGCACTTCAGGGCTTAAGCTTCAGATGGGTGATAATAAATGGATTAAGACAATAAAGTTTTATAAGCACAAACCTAAGAATATATCTCTTAATGGTGTCTGTGAAATATGCTGGAATAGGGCCAGAATAATAAAACAAATTCTGGCCAACACATCATCAGACATCTGGTTGGTTGAGAAAACTCACAGAGGCAGGAAGCCCACCTGCACAGCCATCCGAGCCCAATCCACTCTCACAGTCATGAAGGAAGCACCACTGTGAACCCAGCACAGTGCCAAATACTCAAGATACAAAGGTGAGAAGTTTCTTAAGTTGCTCACAGTTAACTACAAAAAATCCCCCCAAAATATCCAGGCAGGATGAATGTATAGTAAGAGGCTGCAAGGGAAAGTGGGGCTGGGAATGACTTCTACAGAGGTTGGAAAGCTTCCTTGCAGTTAGGATAGTCATGTGATCAAACTACACACCTTAAGACAGAAACAGGAGTCTAGTTTTATTTGAGGGGGAGCGGTGAGCTTGGGGGCATATTGGAAAGTATTTTGTTATATAAAGGAAAAGACTCAACTGCTACAACCCTTCCTACATTCGCTCTTTTTTTGTCATATATGGAGACATGAGCTGCAGCAGCTATTTTGCAACCATGAGGGAAAGGCCAAGAGAATCGCAGAAATAACTCTGACATCACCTAATGGCTAAACCAACACCAGCACCTGCCACCTCCTGATGTCTTGCTGAATAGAAAAATCCACCCGATGTGTTTAGACCACTGTGGCTAGTTCAGCCAAATGCATTCCTAACTAATACATCTTCAAAGGCATCTATCTTGTGCTGTAATTCCACTAATCAACGTGTGCATCAATCCCTTATCGTTAATGAAGTCCAAACTCCCTTGAGATCCTTGTTATTTGAGATCCTTGTTAGTCTTATTTGAGATCCTCGTTAGTCTGACTTCTCCCTTCCTTTCAGCCTTCTGTGCCCAGTATGAGACCCTGTGCTCTCATCAGGATGGCCTCTGCCCTCTTGCCCCAACTCACAAACCAACTTTCCCCCCACTGCCATCTCCCTTGGAGTGCCACTGTTTCCAATGAGGTACTCTTCTGTTTCCATCTGGCCTCCCCAAGTCTGAGAGCTTTCTCAGAGCCAAGACTAGAGCACATGCTTACTTTTCCAGATCTCCCATGGTAACCAGCATACTGCTGGACCCATCATGGGAGACCACACCAGGATATCCAACAGGAGCAGGGCTTAACTAGGTCTACCCCAACTCCCTTGGTTGATTGGACAGCTGAGACCCAAAGAGGTAAAGGCACTCACTCAGGGTTACACATTGAAGTATTAATAGACCCAGAACTAGAGCACCAGGACGCTGGCTCCTCAATGAGCACATTTTCTGCCATACCTCATTGTCTCAAAGAAAAGTGCCAATTAGAAGCACAAAAAGTAACAAAGCTGGTGATGACTATAATGGATGATTATGTCTTTTCAGAGGGTATGAAAAAGAGAGCTGAGTAGAGGCCGATGGGAAGGCGCTTCTTCAGTATGTAATTAACTGCTGGCTTCTTTGTATTGTTCCAGTAATAAACTCAGCGGCGATCTGCAGGACAACCTTGCCCGCAGGGGCAAGAAAAGCGGTGTCAGTCCCCTGGGAAGATTGCTCACGGTGGGGTTCCAGGCCGACTCTGAGTCGGCCGGGACGTTCCTCACTCGCACGCCTTTATGATGATGAGACCTAACCGGTGACTTCTTACCACAGGCAGTCGTCAGTTTAGGCAGAGATGCTGAGCACGCAGCCCTTGGGTGTCCCACGTGCCCAGACCTTACAGCAGAGGAAAGACGCTCAGAACCTGAAGTGCGCCTCTACACTGACCCTCTTTCTAACCAGCCTATAAAAGTGCTCTCAGCTGCTTTGAGGAAAGAAGCTCGGGACACTTTGGACGCCTGTGATCCCCAGAACGACTTAACTGGAAGCCACGGAGGAGATGGAAGATTCACAGTCACAAAACCTTACGCTTTTGAGCCATCAGGAGCCCTGGAGATGACCTACTCCAATCTCTTTATTTTAAAGATGAGGAAGCTGGGGCCCAGAGACAGAAAGTGACTGGCCTGTGGTCACACAGCCTGGGGGTGGCAGACCCATTGGATGCTCTGTTCTCTGCTGCTCCCTGAACACACACACACACACACCCTCACACCCCTCAGGCCTGGGCTTTTTGTGCCCAGGGTGTTGAATATCTCACAGCCCCTTGAAGTACCCTGCTGCTCACCAGAAAGATAAGCTAATTCCTAACAAGAGATGGGTCGAGCCCACTGTTTTCCTCCTTTATTAATCAATAAAGGAGGAAACATAAACATGTTTATGTTTTGTTAATAGTCATTCAGGAAAGAGCAAAACCCACTACAAATAACCTTCTACCGTTGGTTAGAAGGTTAAACATAAACATGAGGAAACGGGCCTCACTTTCCTGAAATGTCATCTAAAAAGCAGTTTCCCAGATGGTGAGTGAAGGACTTGGCAACACTGGCAACCCCTTTTGTTTAAACACAGAAGGAGGACAGACAGACCGACGGAAGGGGAGAACTACCCAAACTGATGCCATTTGCTTCAATATCCAATATGAGGTTTTAAAAAACTCTGAAGGGAAGAGGAAACTAAGAACCAGAGATATTCATACCTTTCTGGAGCCAGATAACTAAATAGTGACAAACCAGTATTAATAGAGAAAGAAAACTTGGACAAGTATGACACACCGAATTCTTAAAAGGCCATGGAACACTTATGAAAGGTACATATCATTAGAAATGTTTAATTAAAATTCAAACTGCTATGACCTGTCTGGCGTTCCTGCCCTGTCATTTTCTAAAACCTGTGCTGGGACCCCTGAGACCACACCTTACATCAGGGCTTCACGGGCATGTGACTGGTGCAGTTGTCCAAGTCCCTGGGCTTGCGGCTTAGGGCTCGAAGGTCACCGTCTTGAAATTCTTAATTTCGTCTTTAATTTCTGTCGCATAATTGAAGTTCGACGGGAGAGTGGAGCACGCGTGGGCACCTTGGAGCCTGACACACTGGTCCGTCCTCCCACCAGCTCCCGGGGTGGGTCTCAGCTGCTTCCAGGTCCTGGTGCCCTGACTCCACCCACCCTTACCCCCCACCCCGCCGTCTGCCTAGGCTTGGCAACCACGTCACTTAGGCTGGCGGACAGCGGTGTCGTCTCTCTCTGCTCGCGGGATGGGGGCAGGGTGCACAAGCGGGGACACTGGGAGGCTCAGGGCTGTGACGTAAGGCAGGGCATGGTGGCAGCTGTCCCCATCCTGGCCGCAGACAACCTGGCAGGCGTCCACGCCTACCTCCGCTCCAGGTACCAAACACTTCCCAGCATGGAGGTTGCAATCGCTTTGGGGACACCAGTCCTCAGTGAGCTGGGGCTTTGCGCCTGAAAGGAAGAGGAGATTGGCTCCCATGACCCTGCGGCGGCCGGTGGGAGAAGATCCTGGAAGCTGGTTGGCCACACTGCTGAGTAACAGGGTCCCCAGGCACTCGGGAGAGTTTATACTGACCTTGCAAGCAAGTACCCTCATGCCCAAGGGAGTGCTATATTAAATGACAGATTAAAACAACGGCATAATAGAGAAAGACACTAGCTGTGTGACCTTGGGCTAACTTACTTTATTAACCACTTGCCTTTTCTCTGAGTGTCCACCTATAAAATGGGAATAACTACATACCTCACCTTTCTGAAATCATCCAGCACACAGTACTCAATAATTTCGTGTCATACTTCAATTGCAAACATCCTGGTGTAAGGCCAAAAGTGTGGATTTTGGAATCTAGCAGTTCTGCATCAGAATTCCAGACCTGCCACTCACAGTGTTACTTTCAGAGAGGTAATATGTTCGAAGAGAGCCTAGGTTTTGTCATGCAAATGCAGGCTGATGCTATCCTAAAACCCAGAGCTGTTTCAAGTATTGAGAGAGAGACTTTATAAAGTGTGTGGAATGTAGTCAGTAACCCAACAAATGTTAACTTCCTTCCATAATACACACACACACACACACACACACACACACACACACACACGGCTTTAATCAGAAACGGAAAGTGAAATGTTGACTAATCCTAATTCTTTTTTTTTTTTTTCCAGTTGCTAGGATATGAAAGCCAAACATACTTGTGGAAACTCAAGATTATTTTTCATGCTCACAGACAAAAGTGACTTTAAGGAAAGAAAAATAGCAAACATAAAAGTCAAAGACTCACTTTAACAATGGATATGCAAACATCTCCTTAAATGATGATCTTGGTCATTGTGGTTTCCCTGCCTTCGGACAGTGGCTGCACCGGCTGGCGGGGGGGGGGGGGGGGGGGGGGGGGGGGAGCGCTTCAGTCTGGACCATAGCCTCCGAGCCCTGCTGCCCTCACCAACACCAGTGCCAACAGGCTCACCCGAATCCCCCATGCAAACATCGCTGGGCTCCAACCACCAGATCCCTCCCTTCAGCGCATTTGCATCTCTCTCTCCTCTCTCAGGATGTGAAATGTTGACTCACTATATATGTTTTTAATAAAGGCAAATTTAAGCTTTAATTTGTATTTTAAAATAAGTTCTCCTAGGACATGGACCACTAGGGAATTAGTTACAAATGGCTCTTAGTGGTACACATTTAATGAACATTTAACCAAAGAAAGAAAATTGCTGGTACACATGATTTCTTTTTTTTTGTAACTGCTGGGTACCATAAATCCAATCTGTCATTTCTTTTTAACTACATTTGCCACAAAAGCACTTATTTTACAGCTGCCGTGACATAAGCACTGCTGTTTCACCTGATGATTAATAAAGTAATTAGCATCGATTCTAATATCCTCAGCAAAAAGGCCAAGCTTTAGCTATTTCTGTTGCACTGAGAGGTTTTCGGTTTTCTAACGCGAGTTGGCATGCATGGAAGGCCGCATACTGGGGCCTGTGGAACGCATCTTCTAATGTACATCATGGAGATCAGTTGATAAATTACGTCAGGCTGGGTTAGTCACCATACAGAAAATATCATTAGAGAGAAAAGAGAAATGGGAGGATGTGGGCAGGGGTAATTTGTTTTTCATGGTTGATTTATGTTATAGAACTATCCTTCTAAGTCAATTACCAAAAGACAAAATGCTGGGGAAATATAAAAACTCTAGAAAAGAAGAGGCTATTTCAGAGATACATGGTAAACAGACAAGAATGACAACTCTTTTGAAACCAGGATCCCATGGAGTCAGCTGGAAATCATATTTCTGACTGTATATAGCATCCTTGGGGCCCCACTAAGTGCAGAATTGGGCCCTGGGCTCTGTCACATCCCTCCTTCCAAAATGTGTTTCCCTAGAGTGTAATTGAGGACACCTCAGGGGGGCAGGGCACAACAAGTGTGGGCTGGGAAGAGGACCACGGTCATCCAAGGCGTCTCAGGGTTGGTTGCTCTTGGAAACTTCAGGATGCTGAACTCAGTCACCAGGGAACCTTGCGTCAACCAGGGCCCTTTGTGGTTACAAAAATAAAAATAAAAAATTGCACTGATTCATGGGCATTGCTGAAAACAGACCCTCTCTGTTTTTAAGGCTTGCCTTGGAAATCTATTAGGGAAATTCGATTCTTGGGACAGGATATAAATTTTCTTACCAGCCCTGTAATCACTGACTTCACTGCCCTTCCATCATTCATTCATTCATTCATTCAATAAGCACTTAGGCTGTGTCAGGCTTGGGCTTGGCCCTGGGAAGACAATGATTCTTGTTTAGGGAGCCCACCGAGTATTCTATAATAGATACTAGCGTGGGCTCTGGATCCAGGTGTCACTACTTACTAGCTAAGTGACTTCAGATAAGTTAACTTGCCCAAGCCAGGTCTACAATGGGGGTCACAACTGTACCTACCTTATAGGGTTGTTGTGAGGATTAAATAAGGTAATACCTGTGAAAGAGCTGAAGACAGGGTCTTTGCTCATTGTGACTGTTCAATAAATAGAAACGCTCACTCCTACTAAGACAGTGCCACGGACTCAGGACTATGCAGGAATGTGCTTGGAGCTGCTTCTCCAGTGCTGGGAATAAATTTATAGAGAGCCATCTGAGCTCTCTCCTTGGGCTCTCCCTGGGATCCATGGTGCTATCTGCAAAGTTTCTCAGAGCAGAGAAAATCAGCAATTGATAGAGATTGCACAAAGCACCTCATACTGATCAGCCCAGGGCTTCATCAATCAAACAGCCCACCCCAGACAAACCCCATCAGGGACACTGGATGCTCTTCTTCCTCTCTTTCCTCCTCCCGCTCCCCTCCCCTCCCTCCCCCTTCCCCTCTCTTTGGCATACCCTTAGACCCCCCTTCCATTTCCCCTAAGAGAAGGATAGTGCCTTTAGGGTTCTGAATAATCCCGATCATCCATCAGGAGACCAATCAGAGTGAACCAAGAGTCAGTTGCTCAAAAGAAATGTGAGTGTAATTCACGGACTCAGATTCCTCAGGGCTGGGAGGGGCCTCAGAGGCTCTTCTGCTGGAAGGTTCATTTCCACTCTCCCATGGAGCTGAAGCCACCTGTCCTGCTGCCAGGTGTCAGGAGTGGAGGTGGGATGACCACCTGGCCCCTCTTCTCTGGGGCACGGCGATGAGAGTGAGAAATCACCCCCCGTCCCCGCTGCATCAGTAACCCCTTAGCTCTGCCCCTCCTGGTGCTCAGGACGCTCCATCGGAATGTTCTGGATTGAGTCCTTCATCCGACAGGGGATGTGACAAGGACCAGCACCACAGAGATGCTTTTGGATGTAGGGGAACTGGTCTTTGCTTTCTTTTTTTCCAAAGGGACTACAGCCAACCCAAACCCACCCCGACCGTGTCCTGGGCCACCTCCCACTCGCTAGTTTCTAAAGTGGTGTCTGTTCACGAGAGGCGCCTGATCAAAGGGAGAGTTGGTGGCAGTACCAGGAGGGGTGAGACTCAGGGAGGAGGCCCTGAGGGCCTGCCAGAAGCCGGGGGCTGGGGCTGGGCTGGGCACCCGGACCCCAAATGCCTGTGCTAGCCTGCTGCCTTGCTCTGACGTGGAATCGTGAAGTAGAGAAGCTGGCTTAGTCTCAGGCCAGCCCCAGCCCGGTGTCCACACAGCCCGGGGCCCACTCAGCCCGGTGTCCACACAGCCCAGGGCCCACTCAGTCCGGTGTCCACACAGCCCGGGGCCCACTCAGCCCGGTGTCCACACAGCCCGGTGTCCACACAGCCCAGTGTCCACACAGTCACTTGAACTGCTCAAAGAGGTTCTTAGCTGCTGTGCACGACAGTCTATTTCAGCTCAGCCCATAAACTCCCAGCCAGACGCTTTTGTTCATCGCTGCGTTTTGGCAAGAGAGGCCAGAGGAATTCCCACAGTCACTGAGGAACAGAGGGAGGGTTCCTGAATGAGGGACGTGACTAAATGCTTTCCCCACCTGCCACTTCCCCCGTTTCCACCTCCGTTCCTGTTTCAGGACACAGAGGACATAATCCTGTCACCCAAAGCAAGACAGAAATTTCACATTAAGCTTGAAACAAGTACACGTTTCTGATCCTCAAGCCACTCCCACCATTTACAGGCCAGCCAACCTTCCACACTGCCTGCCCCCAGCCCCTCTGGAGTGTGAGCCCCAAGAGACGTAGAGGTTTATCCCCATGGATACTCGCTGCTTCACAACACACACGCACACCCCACACACACACTACACACAGAAATACACCACATACATATACCACATGTACAGACTACACACACCACACACACACACACACACCCCACATACACACCACACATATCACATACATAAACACGCCACACACATATTCCACACATACATACTATTCGTGCCTGCACACACACACACACACACACACACACACTTAGGAAAGCCCTTCTTCTCATTCTCCTTTGAGATCCCAGTCACATGACCAGCGCCCCTCAGAAGCCCTCCTTCTCCTGTCCCCAGGCTGCAGTGAGTCTCTTTCTCATCTCTGCTCCCACAGCACTTCCTTTACACCTATACTTGCTGCCTTCACTAGAGTTATCTGGCCTGGTTTGTGAACTCCCTGAGCCCTGAGACTTTTGTCTTTTTTCACGCTTGCAGAGAGACCTGCATAATTCTACACACAGTAAACCGTTTGTCGAGTTAGAAACTAGAGACAATGTCTCCCCAAGGAATCCTGGATATAACCCCCCTGGATAAATGATGCCAATTTAAGATATGGGGGTGTATGAGTTTGCTAGGGCTGCCAAAACAAAGTATCATAGAATTGGTGATTTGAACAACAGAAATTTATTTTCTCACAATTCTAGAGGTTGGAAGTTTGAGATCAAGGTACCTGCAGGGTTGGTTTCTTCTGAGGCCTCTCTCCTTGGCTTGTAGATAGCCATCTTCTCCCTGTGTCTTCACATGGTCTTCCTTTCTATTAATCTATGTCATAATAAGGACACGAGTCATCTTGGATTAGGGCCCATCCCAATGACCTCATTTTGACTTAACTACCTCGGTAAAGACCCTGTCTCCAAATACAGTCCCATTCTGAGGCACTGGGTGTTAGGACTTCAACATATGTATTTGGGAGCAAGGGGGACACAATTCAGTCCATAACAGGCGGCAAATTAGCAGCGCTTCACAACTCCTGTGATGCACTTCTAGGCTCAGCCAATTGCTGCTACCCAAGAGCCACCCCATGGCCTCCACCTGATCTTCTCAGGGTAAGACTTCCCAACCCTTGAGAGAGGTTTTCGTCTGACTTTAACACGTAAGCACATTTTTCAGTCTCCAGAGCAGCGTTTATCCTGTGGGGAGTGTGAATTCTGCGGTGGAAAGCTCAGGACGAGGCTCACCCATGCTGAGTGTGAGATGATTGTGGCAGACATGCTTAGTCCTGTTTCTGCCTCCATTTTCACTCCTGCCACCTGCCTTCATTTGCTCAAATCTGAATGTATGTCAATTGGTCAAATTTCATGCATCTTTATAAATTACCTGTACTCCTTTCTGCATTAAAAAGACTGTCAATTGAGCTGTGCTATCTGTCCTCAGCCGGCACACCATCTCTTCCTCCTGAGAATGGCAACAGTACTCTCCAAGATCCCTCTCTCTGGACGGTTCTGGGTTCACTTTCCATCGAGAGGAACTCTCATGAGATTTGGGAGCCATCTCTCTGCAGAAACAGTTACAGCCAGACGTGTGGAGAGATAAGAGATTTCCCACAGGTTCCTGGTAAATTCTTCACCAATGCAGACTGAGACAACCTGGTGGGAGCTTCTTGGAGAGTCTCACGAATCCCAGGCAAGCCTTTGAGAGCCAGCTTGGAGCCTCAGGCTGACATCCTCGGTCAACTCCTTTAACTTTCCGGGACAGCTCTCCCAAATCTTTGGCACCAATTTCTCTGACCTCCACCACCTAAATCTTCCAATTTATGAGCAAGATCCCAAATCTATTTTAAACCCTTTATCTCCAGAACATATAGAGTTGCTTCTGTTTTTCTAACTAACTCCTGTCTGGTACCTATATGCATATAATAAAAATAAGCCATCATACCCTCGTGCATTGCTGGTGGGAATGTAAAATGGTGCCACTACTGTGAACAATGGTTTGGCAGTTCCTCAAAAAGTTAAACAAAGAATTACCATATGACCCAGGAACTCTGCTTCTAGATGTATACCACAAAGAGCTGAAAACAGACACTTGTACACTGATGTTCACCGCGGCATTATCCACAATGGCCAAAAAGTGGAAACAACTCAGATGTCCATCACAGATGAATGGACAAACAAAATGTTGTAAATACACACAATGGAATATTATTCAGTCATAAAAAGGAAAGCAGTTCTGATACAGCCTACAATATGGGTGAACCTTTAAAACATTACGCTATGTGAGATAAGCCAGCCACGAAATGACAAATATCATATGATCCCACTTATGAGAAATATCTAGACTAGACAAACTCATAGAGACAAGAAGTAGATTACATTTTACCAGGGGCTGGAGAGAGGAGGAAATGGGGTGTTTTGTTTAATGAGTACAGAATTTCTATTTGGGATGATAAAGAAAAAAAAGAGATCTCTGGATCTCTGGATCCATATCTCTGGAAAGAGATTATGGTGACAGTTGCACAACACTGTGAATGTACTTAATGCCACTGAATTGTACACTTAAAAATGGTTAAACTTTATGATACGTTTATTTTACCACAATAATACATCTGTTTTAAAAAGCCATCATGACAGCAGCAGACTTCCAGACGTGGCCTGTGTGTAACCAACCCAGTTTATCACAGGTGATCAATATATACAGACTAAGACACACACTATGTATTGATTATCAAGTACATGTCTCTAGAGAGGAAGAGAGAATCCCATTTTATCCAGCTTTGAGGAAAAAGCCAACTGAGATTTTATAGTGTGGATTCTTCCATCCTAGGCAAAAAGTCCAACCAATGTCCCGTCCAAGCTTACCTCGCCTGACTGATTCAAAAATGCTTTCTTCCCCAGCTCGCTGAGACACTTGTTCTCCTCAGCACACCTTCTTGTAGCTCCCCCTACACACTCACCATGCACTTGTTTCTAACCAGCTTCAATCCCTAGGCCAGCGTAAGTGGCTTCCTTTTGGTCTCTGGGTTTATAAGATTAAAACCCTTTTCATTACTAGTACTCAGCCTCCCATATACACATTTACCTCCCTCTTTAACTACTATGCTCTCATGTCTAATGCTCTCATTGGCCTAGACATAAAGGGACCTCCACAGTTTACCGATGAACCATTTGCGTGTGTGTGTGTGTCTGTGTCTGCGTGTGCATGCACGCTCACCTCAGCCCACACAATTCGTCATTCTAATGAAAGCAAACCTACTGTCCTTCCAGATCCCATTCACTATATCCCATTGCTCAAGACCCTGGTCCAGTACAACCTGGCTTCAAAGCTATAGGGTTTGCATAGAGCCAGTCAGTGTTTGAGATCATAATCCTTTAAGGGAAGTAGTTCCCTTACGTGTGTAAGTGAATTTCTACCCTTTTGTTTCAGTTTCAATACAGATGACCATATGTTTGCTTCTTTTAAAAATAAACCCTATGGGAGTTCCCTGGTGGCCTAGTGGTTAGGATTCCAGGCTTTCACAGCCGTGGCCTGGGTTCAATCCCTGGTCAGGCGACTGAGGTCCTGCAAGCTGCACAGTATGTGCCCCCCCAAAAAAGTAAAAATAAACCCTAAGTACCTGGCTAAGTCCTTGTTTGCATTTGGGGTGCTATGAAAACCGCCCTGAGGATCAGAGGGCCTTGGTTTTCTTAACTTTCTAATGACCTGCTTTGTGAACTTGAAAATGTTCCTTCACTAGGTCTGAGTTTTTCCATGTTAAAAAATGGGGGAAGAACTTGAATTGGTGAATTATCAGGTTCCTTCCAGTTCTGGGAGCTTTTCATTTGGTCAAAGCAAATCCCAGGTTGCCCCTGATGTAAGCCCCTCTGTTTTAGTTGCTTCACAGGCTCAAGAAGCATTCTCAAGGCAACAACCAGGAGAAGACCCCAGGTTGGAGACCCCAGGAATGGGAGACCCAGACACAGAGAAGTTCAATGCCCTCACGTGAGTCCCCAGGCTGAGGACCAGACGCCACAGCTCCTCCCAGAGATCACCCTGCCTTTTTGTCTGACCAGCTGGTTGGGTCACCTCGAAATAGCTTTAGCTTTAAAAGCATGTAGCCTGTGATCGTTACATAATTTTATGATGGGCATCTTGTGATTCTGTATACAGAATTCATGATTTATGAATTTATTTATGAATTTATTTATGAAAGAGCCTAATTACAGGGTCCTCCATAGAGACATACGCTGGTGGAAACACCGCCTCGTGGCATAACTGCCTAACAAGTAGATACCCAAGGAGCTGGAGAAGAGCGCTTGCTGCACAGACCTCAGCTGGAGCAGATTCCTTCTCTCATCTTCCTCCTAATGGCAAGAACCCTGGCCCAGGCAGCCTCTCTGTTCAGTTACCTTCCAAAATTCCATGTTCAAAATTCTACTTTTCTCCTAGGAGAAGATATATAAATCTACTTTCGCTTCTCCCTAAGGCACATACATCCCTGGCCTGTATATAGGTTAAGTCATCTGTGTTCCCGTACACCCAGCTGCCCCGATCCTAAACCTGGCGCTATTAAACTATAGGGCATCTGGGGCTGAGCTCTCTAGGGCTGCATTAGATCCTGGATTTCCACCCACTTTGCCCACCCCAGCCTGTTGACACATTGCAAAAGAAAGAGGATACTGTGTAATGGAATTGTCCCCATTGACACGTCTTCGAGATTGTAATTTGCAAGATCTTAGAGACCCTTCTTCCCAGCCAAGCCAGGGGAGCAATCACAAGGTCCACACTGGTTGGACCCTGGAGCTGGACTTTTAGGCTCAGGGACCCCACCACTGCATTGTGGAAACAGGCTGGCTGCTCTGGATCTCAGTGCCCTCATCTGTAAGACAAGAGATAAGACAGAACCATCTCCATGGACCCTCCATTAGGTAAGAATAGATCTGACTGCTGAAGCGGACCCAAGACAACAATGCTCAAACATTGTCTCCCACAGGAAACTGAAGCTGAGCATCATGGCTCTGCTCCATGATGCCTCAGGCACTCAGGTACCTGGCACCTGTTTTATTGCTCTGCCATCCCTAGAGGTTTGCTCTTGGCCACTGGAATGGGGAAAAAGGGAGTGGAGGCTACACTCTTTCTTTTTAAGGAAATTACACTTGTGATTTAGAACTTGGACATATGACCACAACTGCCTGCCAGGTGGCTGGAAGAACATGTGACCAGCTGAAAATTCTATTACCTAGGAAGAAGTGGAGAATGAACACTGGGGCCACCTTGGAGTTTTGGCCACAGAGCCTCCCAGTTATACCACGCTAAGTCTAAGGGATCACAGGTGAGCATGGGGCAGGGGATATCAGACTCCCAGCAGAGGCTGACACCACAGGGGTCTTCAGGAAGAGTGACCCCAACTGCCACTTTTGTGTGTGCAAAATAATTAGATGCTCAAAAGAGAAGGTGTATAATCCTATTTAATGCAGCATATATATATATTGCTTCTGCTACCTATGCTACATTCTGTTAGTACCAGACTGCAATGAAGTTTACTAGTTCATTTCAACAAATATTTATGGGCACCTACTATGTCCCAGGCACTAGGGATATAAAAATGAATATGATCCATCCATCCCTGACCTCAAGCATTTAGAGGCTAGTGGGGAAACAGAACCCAAAGAGAAAAGTTTACTATAACGGGATAAGTGCTTTGATGGAGGTGAATCAGGAGATGCACCCTCTAGCTGAGGAGAGAAAACGAAAAATCTAAGAAAAGTCTTAAATAACACAGGCAGGAAACAAGCAAGTGTTAAAATACATGTTAAAGGCAACCATGTTCTCTGAGTATTGATCGGGAGGGAGGAAGATTACAGGAGGTTTAATATAAAAGAAAGACTTCTTAAGGGGGAGGGTATCTTAAAGGTGTGTAGAAATGGAGAGGAAGAAGGAGAAGATGGTCAATTGCCATAAAGACTTTGGCTCAAATTTTTAAATGGAGGCACCAGAGAGATTCTTGTGTCAAACAGAGTTGAAGAAAAGAGAGGTCTTCTCGAGTTTTAACTCTCAGTGTAGAAGCTCAGGTGAAGCCCTTCCCATATCTATCATGGTCCATTTATAAAAGCGCTCAGCATTCTTCATAACATGGTTTCACAGCCTCATAGTAATGCTGTAAGGAAGAGAGGGAAGAAGGGGAAGCCAAAGAGACAGAGGTAGAGAAGCTGGAGCTCAGAGACATTAGGTCGCCAGGTAAGCGGGCCCTGAGCACTCGCTCCGTAAGAGGCAGAAACAGAGCCCCAACTCAGGCTTTCTGGACCAGATCTGGTGCTTTTTACCACGGGCTAGGTTGCACTTGAAAAGGGAAAATTCAAGATTCAGATGATCTGAATCTGAAGAGGATTCATTCAGAATCCTGCACGCAGAAGGAAGAGGATTCGGACTGAGCCATAGGAGATGGGAAGCAGAAAGAAGCCAGGGGAACTTAAGAACAGGGTCACTCAACATGGCCACCTGCCTCAGATGGCTTGTCCCCTGGGCTAAAAGGCTCAACCTGAAGCTGGATCCCAGGGCATGCAGTTCTATCCGCCTCTCAGAGCCATCTTCGAGACTGGGAAGAATCAAAGGAAACACATCGAGAATTTCTAAACTTGAAGGTTATGCGGTCCTCTGAAAAGGATCTCTCTGGGAAGTTGTTCAATTCCAATGGAAACTTTACAACCTCCCAGCTTTGGGGGAGGATGGACTCTCCTGGGGCGGGAGATGAGACAAGATACCCTCTTAAAGTCTCTTCCATCCTGTGATAGGATGAGCCCGGGGACATACTGTTGCTAGGACGAGTGACCGGACCCACTTCTCCTAGGCCAGAGGACAGCACTTTCTGCCCACAAAGAGAAGTCGTTCCCAGGCCACTGTCTCTTTAACCCACAAGAAAAAGCAGGGTGATGGGTCTGTGGGCAGAAATCCAATTTCATAAGGATTTCAACGGATGTAAATTGTTTCCTGGATAAGGGTTAATGACAGCGAATAGGACAGTGCTGGGTACCAGGCAGATGACCTAGCGGCAGTTTCCAATTCCTGTTGGCCATAATCACAACTTCCATTGCTATTTTCATCCTCCTCCCATATTATTGGCAGCACCGCCACATTTTCACACTCCTACTTCTCCCGAAGGACGTCAGCGTGCCTATTTTACATGGGTACACAAAAGCATCAGCATTCCCTCACTGGCCTAATGGGAAACAAACCTGCACAAGGATAAGCTTAATATCCCACTCGATGGCTCTCATATATATGCACCATCCAGTTTGGTTTGTTCAAAAGCAAAGGAAATGGAGTCGCTTTAAATTTATGAGCTGACAAGTTTCTGAGTAATGGTGAATCACTGCTCGATATTTCACCTAAAGCTCAGATTGTGAGCTGGCTCGGGCTGCATCTCTTCTGGGGGCACAGGAATTCATTGGAGGATTGCTCACGGCCCTGAGCTGACCCCAGTAAAAGATGGAAGGCTGGACAAGGCCAAGGTCAGCATGCCCAAGGAGAGAGGCATATCAGAAAAACACTTCAGAGGGCAAAGACATCAACCCAAGTGTGACTAAAGCAATGGAAGAGTAGGGCTTGGGACCTGAGAATATGGAAAAAAACCAAAAAATTGCCTTGGAATTAATCAGCCTAGAAGTCTGATTTCTTCCCCTCTCCCTGAGACACTCTCCCTACCTACAGCCCTGGGTGTGCCTGGAAACTTCCAACTCATCTCTTAAGAATCTGCAGAAAATGACCTTCCTTGGAATTCCTGCCTCAATTTCCCCAGGATGGGTCAGTGTGAGTCACAATTTTCACCACATGCAGTACGAAGGTTTGTTTTTATTTCTGTCTCCCCCACTAGACGGTGATCATCTCAGGAGTGAGGACTGGCTCGCACGCATCTTTATCCCCAGTGACTGGCATAGCACTTAATAAATCCCTTTAGATAGGGAGAGCTGAGGAAGAAATAGAGGAGGGAAGGAAAAAGGAAGGAAGGGAGGGAGGGAGGGAGGAGGGAGCAAAAAGGAGGGTTTAGCTTTCATCTCGACAAGATACTTCCTTAAACCAAATGAGATGATCCAGACTGGGTTGTACTAGGAGAGAGCAAAGAGCAAGTAAATTTTATATCTCCGGGGCTTCCCCGGTGGCGCAGTGGTTGAGAATCTGCCTGCCAATGCAGGGGACACGGGTTCAAGCCCTGGTCTGGGAAGATCCCACATGCCACGGAGCAACTAGGCCCGTGAGCCACAATTGCTGAGCCTGCGCGTCTGGAGCCTGTGCTCCGCAACAAGAGAGGCCACGATAGTGAGAGGCCCGCACACCGCGATGAAGAGTGGTCCCCGCTTGCCGCAACTAGAGAAAGCCATCGCACAGAAACGAAGACCCAACACAGCCATAAATAAATAAATAAAAATTAAAAAAAAAATTTTATATCTCCTGTGAATACTATTGATAAGATTCTATGTTTTATATTCTTGACTGACAAGGAACATAAAAAGAACTGGTGAGAGACTTTAAAAAACGATCTTTAAATGGGGTCATCTTATTGTAGATAATACGCTACAGAGCTGCAACCATAGCTGCCAGCCTGCTTTGAGATGCTCACTCTTCACCCAGTCGGTCCCAGTGAATCAGGTAGAGAGGAACCGTGCCATCGGGCTCCGCACTTTGATCCCCCAGAGGCACTGGGAGACTCCCCCCCGTCAAAGGGTTCTGAGGGATGCTGTGAGATTTCCAAACCGCCTACCCCACTACAGTCATGATCAGCTCAGGCCTTCCTGGAGAGAAGAAATGAGGCCATGCGACAGTTTGGCTCAAAAGCAAGTCAACGTGACAGAAGCATGTGTGATATCACCACCCCCTCAATTTGGAAGCCTTACTCTTTCCTTTCCCTGAATGAGTTTGCCTCTTCTCTTCATATCCAGTTGTAATGAGGGCCCTATGGAAGGCATTTCCACTCACGAGTCTTGCCACAAATGCAGAGGTGCATGATGAGTACTGAGAGACAACAAGGAGAGTCTCGAGACTTTATATTATCAATACCTTGTTGGATAAACATGAAGCGGAGATAACAGTACGAATTTGTGCTTTTGTTAAAATCTGTACATGCATAAATATAGATATAGAATAAATGTAATATAAATGTGTGTATATGTGTACATATGTGTGTATATATATATATATACACACATACATAATATATGTATTCATATGTATTGTATACACATACTTTTATTCCCTAGCTCTGTCCACTGAGAAGGCCTGGAAGCAGTGACTCATCAAGAGCATTAGCACACACAGCATCAGATTTTGATGTCTAAATGCCATTCTTCACTAAAAAGAAACACGGGATCTTTGGGAAAAGGGCCGATTCCAAGGCTGAGGCAGGTAAAGTAACACCAGAGCATCTTGCTCTGCAAAAAAGAAAGGAAGGACCCAAAGAATGAGGGGGACACATCTAAAAGGATCCAGAAACCAGCTTGAAGGAGCAGCTGCTGGCAAAATACTGGGCAATTGGAGCATCAAATAAGTGAGGATAGCAATGAATTTATCCTTTTGAATAAAATAAGAATCCATGAGTCCATACTGATATCAATAAATAAATGATGAAAGAAATAAAGAAACTGCAAGTCTGATGAAGAACAGGATATTTGAATAGCCTCAAAGTATCTCCAAAGTAATTTTAAGACATTAATTTTAATTAACAATGTATTACCAATTTATAATTTTATATTAATTAACATAATTAATAAAAATCAATTAATTACAAAGGAGAAAATAATACATCTAAATTTGAGAAGCCTAGTAAACACCAACCTAATCAAATAATCAAAGTGAATGTCACCAGTAATGGGATAAATTGAAATGATGCCCCACCTGACGGCACGCAATGAGAAGAGTCTTGCCTCACTTCTGAGATATTTCTTCCAAAGAGACTAACCCGCACCTCATCAGAAGGGAACCTCAGACAATCCCATTGAGGGATGTCCTACAAAATAACCTGCCTGAAGTCTCCAAAAGTGACAAGGTCATGAAGTCTAGGTGATGAGGAATTGTCACAAACTGAAGGAACTGAAGAGGCATGACAATGAAATGTAACAGCAACTCTGGACTGGATCCTTTTACTACAGAGCACACAATGGGGACAACGAGAGAACTCTGAATAGGATGTGAGTATTAGGTAGTACTAATGTTATCACTGTTAATTTCCTGATGTTGGTGATTGTCCTATGGTTCCATAGAGAATATTCTTGTTTATGCGAAATGCACCCTGAAATATTTAGAGGTGATGGGACATGATGTTGATAGCTTATCCTCAAATGACTCAGAAGAAACTTGATCTTTCTACTTTAGACACACACATAGATAGACACACACACACACACACACACACACACACACACACACACACACACACACACACACACCCCTACATACATAGTATTGTGATATGGAGGAGAATAGGACCCTGTTCTTAGGAGATACATGCTGAAGTATTCAGAGGGGAAGAGTCACAATGTCTAAATCTTACTTTCAAATGATTTGGCAGAGAAAAAGGAAATGTAGCGAAATGTTATCATTTGGTGAATCTGGGTGAAGAGTAACCTGGGTTCATTCTTTCAGCTATTCTGAAGGCTTAAAAAAATGGAGGAGGTAAAAAAAAAAAAAAAAAAAAAAATGGAGGAGGTGACAAGAGACAAAAAGTGGTGTGAACAATAAAGTTTCTAGGAGTTCTAAATGGGAAAAAAAATTAATGAAAACCCCAAACCAAGGACCATGCTTTTAGTGATGTTCTTGACTTGCTTTATGACAGGGAGAAACACGTTGGACTTCTGCTCTCTCTCAAAACGAAAGACAATAACCCAGAAAAAGTTTGTCCTGGTGTTATAAAGAGCTTACCTGTACCCTAGCTTCTGTTAAACTGCCTTCTACTCCCACCAGATGTACCAGGATGCAGACAAGGCCGCACCTCTTCCCAGCACACAGAAAACCAGCTCTCATTCTTCCTGCTCGCCCTCTGGCTGAGTGCACTGCTGGGCGTCCCTCAGCCTCCCACCTGTTCTCCCTGCAGGGCCCTAAGTCCTCCTGACTCGTGCAAAGGGTCACAGGAGGTGTGTGTAATGGAGCCCTCATAGGAAGGGACTTATAAGATCTTGGGATGGAGACAAAGCCATTTTATCCTGTAGGTACCACTGCACTGTGCCTATAGCCTACAGCCTAGAAACTTTTCAGGGGCCCACAAAATGCTTAAGATCTGAAAAAATATTTAGCTTGAAAAAGAGAAAAGCAGCCCCTGACATCCAGGAGCTGGCCTGGTGCTATCAGCTAGGCCTTGGCATTCTCCTCTTGAAAATAAACAATTGCACAGAACACCAATATCAGACAAGGCCATTGTGCAAGCAGGACAGATCAAGACAAAACAAGACCAGCCATAATCATGGCAAAACACAGACAAAACCTGAATATTATCTAGGCCAAAACACACCCAACAACTCCCCCCATCCCAGCTAAAATGAGTGACCTTGGCTGTTCTACCAATTATAACTTTAGCCTCCATTAGTACCCCACCCCCCGCCCCGATAAGGTCTGTTAAGATACTGAATCAGAATTACCCTACTTCCTGACAACAGCCAATCCAGAGCAAAGCCCCACTTCCCTGAACTCTCTCCAAAATCACCTAACACCAGCCCAAATCCTATCCTTTCTATCACCCTCTATGGAGATGCTCCATGGTTCTCCATGGTGTATATTCTCCATCACTACAATGAATAATAAGTCCTAACTTGTTCAGATGCAGGTGTGTTCCTGGTGACCTTTGGTTAAAAGGCACTGACGAGCTCTATGTGCTAAAGAAAATTTGGTCCCAGAACATTGTAAAAAAAAAAAACAAATTGGTAAATACTCAGTGAAACAACACTATGTCAACTTCCTTCATTGTTAAATTTATAAGCCATAAAACTTTATGACCTCTGAAAACAATTTGCATGTTACATTAGATTTCCGCACTGCACAAGAATTCCCAAGTCTGCCAGCTGATTACTGAGAAAGAGTAGCCAAATGTCAATTAAATGGGTAGCCAATTTCATAAGCGAATTATGAATTATTATAATATGTTTCACAGAACCCAAAAGTTGGAGCGCCTGGGGTCTATAAAGATTGTAAATACCCTGATAGAGAAGGCAATGTGCCAGGTTTGTTTAGAAACAGAGGTGCCTGAGGGACAGAGAGGGGCAAATACCACCAGGTCATGGTTCTGCCATTGAGTGGAAATCAGTGGGCCAGGAGAATGGATCCACTTCCCCTACTACTCCACAGTCAGCTTTTTTAGTAATAATCTCCTGCTATCCCATAGGGCAGACCCCCTGCTGGTTGGCTGGTGGATGGGTCCCACAGCTACAGGCTGATGAAGGCAGAACGGCACCCTGCCGCCCTTATCAAGGTCAATCCCAGGCTGCTGGCACCTTGGCCTCCCTCATGGGATCTCCTGGTTCCTGTCACCACCCATCTTCTTTTGGGGTGCTTTCCCATTGTTTGATCTCACTGATGCCTGTGCCCTGGCCACGGTTCTCGGCCTCCCTGACGTGAGGGCTCTTCTCTCACTCTTTATCTTCTTGCCTCGCACCTGCACCCAGGGGGATCCTCTGCTAAGCCTGAAGCTTCTTTAAATACCACTATTCCTTCCGACCTTCTTCCCCATCTCTCCCGCCAGAGCACACAGAGGAAGCAGGTCAACCAGCACCTGACGGAAGTCATCTGCCACAGAGGATGCCTGTAGAAAGAAAAGCCTCTGCAGAAACTTTCCTTTTTCATTCAGCAGTCACATTTCTGGGGAAAAGAAATAAAACCTAGCACCAGAAATTCTGAGATGTTTGGAAGTGGAAATTGAACTTGGAAATGATTGTCATTTTTCATTTGAGAAAACTACTGGGCTACGGGATTCTAGTTTTTTCTGCCAGGCTAGGAAGCCTGATTTTGCCTTTCTCCCTGAAGTCTCTTGGTTTTATAATTTAGTGGGTTTTATAATTTAATGTATTTTCTCTTTCCTTGGTCAAACTTTCAAAAAAATAATAATAACTGTGAAATGGTATGTGGTTTCTTTTTTTAAAGCGCCCACAAAAGGCAGCACAGTATGAATTATATCTTTGTCAGTACAGGTTATGAAATTACTCTAGAGAGTCATTGCTATAGAGACTGGCAGTGCAAAGCCTATAACTCAATGGAACGCAATTCCACTCAGAGCTCCCAGAATGTAATTGATGGAAGGAAGCAACATAAATTACCTTACCATTATTCCTGGATAATGTCTCTGTTTCCCACACAATCTCATTTTGCACACAAAACAAACAAAACCAAATTCAATCTCCCAAGTTGTGTCTCCCCTTGTTTGCTTTCTTTTAAAAATCCTTCTGCCCACGTCATCCACAGCTGAGGTGCTCCTGCTGGGCAAATTAAGTCTGGTATTGGCAACATATTTGACATCCTCTCCCCATTTCCCTCCCCCATCCTGAACTTCCAGCCCTCCTTGATTTAAGACAAATCGTTCATTGGGAGTCATGACAAAAGCATAAGAATCAAAACTTTACCAAGAAAAGACCAGCCAACTTGGCTTTGATTTCATTTTCCAGGCAATCTTACACCAGAAGAGCAAATTTCTTTGTCCCTCTTTGCAACAACTAGTAAAATGGTTAAACAAAAAACAAAAAAATTTCAATTTCTCCATGGTGATGAGAAAAATGTTGTGGGTAGCGGGCAGAAGGGACGGGTAAGGTATTGCTTATATGCAGAATCTAAAAAGAAGTGATACACAAAAACAGACATAGAGATCAGTGGAACAGGATAGAAAGCCCAGAGATAAACCCACGCACATATGGTCACCTTATCTTTGATAAAGGAGGGAAGAACATACAATGGAGAAAAGACAGCCTCTTCAATAAGTGGTGCTGGGAAAACTGGACAGCTACATGTAAAAGAATGAAATTACAACACTCCTAACACCATACACAAAAATAAACTCAAAATGGATTAAAGACCTAAATGTAAGGCCAGACACTATCAAACTCTTAGAGGAAGACATAGGCAGAACACTCTATGACATAAATCACAGCAAGATCCTTTTTGACCCACCTCCTAGAGAAATGGAAATAAAAACAAAAATAAACAAATGGGACCTAATGAAACTTAAAAGCTTTTGCACAGCAATGGAAACCATAAACAAGACGAAAAGATAACCCTCAGAATGGGAGAAAATATTTGCAAATGAAGCAACTGACAAAGGATTAATCTCCAAAACATACAAGCAACTCATGCAGCTCAATATCAAAAAAACAAACAACCCAATCCAAAAATGGGCAGAAGACCTAAATAGACATTTCTCCAAAGAAGATATACAGATTGCCAACAAACACATGAAAGGATGCTCAACATCACTAATCATTAGAGAAATGCAAATCAAAACTACAATGAGGTATCACCTGACACCGGTCAGAATGGCCATCATCAAAAAATCTACAAACAATAAATGCTGGAGAGGGTGTGGAGAAAAGGGAACCCTCTTGCACTGTTGATGGGAATGTAAATTGATACAGCCACTATGGAGAACAGTATGGAGGTTCCTTAAAAAACTAAAAATAGAACTACTATACAACCCAGCAATCCCACTATTGGGCATACACCCTGAGAAAACCATAATTCAAAAAGAGTCATGTACCACAATGTTCATTGCAGCTCTATTTACAGTAGCCAGGACATGGAAGCAACCTAAGTGTCCATCGACAGAGGAATGGATAAAGAAGATGTGGCACATATATACAATGGAATATCACTCAGCCATAAAAAGAAACGAAACTGAGTTATTTGTAGTGAGGTGGATGGACCTAGAGACTGTCATACAGAGTGAAGTTATTTAGAAAGAGAAAAACAAATACCGTATGCTAACACATATATATGGAATCTAAAAAAAAAAAAAAAAAAGGTTCTGAAGACCCTAGGGGCAGGACAGGAATAAAGATGCAGATGTAGAGAATGGACTTGAGGACACGGGGAAGGGGAAGGGTAAGCTGGGACGAAGTGAGAGAGTGGCACGGACTTATATACACTACCAAACGTAAAATAGATAGCTAGTGGGAAGTAGCCGCATAGCACAGGGAGATCAGCTTGGTGCTTTGTGACCACCTAGAGGGGTGGGATAGGGAGGGTGAGAGGGAGATGCAAGAGGGAGGGGATATGGGGATATACGTATATGTATAGCTGATTCACTTTGTTATAAAGCAGAAACTAACACACCATTGTAAAGCAATTATACTCCAATAAAGATGTTAAAAAAAAAAAAAAAGAAGTGATACAAATGAACTTACCTATTGATACAAAACAGAAACAGACTCACAGACATAGAGAACAAGCTTGTGGTTACCAGACGGGAAGGGTGGGGGGAAGGGATAGTTAGGGACTGTGGGATTGACATACACACGCTTAATAGATAACCAACAAGGACCTACTGAATAGCACAGGGAACTCTGCTCAATATTATGTAACAACCTAAATGGGAAAAGAATTTGAAAAAGAATAGATACATGTATATGTATAACTGAATCACTTTGCTGTATACCTGAAACTAGCACAACATTGTTAATCAACTATACTCCAATATCAAATTTAAAAATTTTTTTTAAATATCTCACTTAATCGTTGCTTTCTCCCAACTCAGAGAGATATTCAACTTAAACAGAGTTCCTATAGTGATGAGCACTGACATGATTCTAAGGCCTCCTAGAATGAGAGACAGCAGAGGCAGGATTGCATGAGATTGCCTAAGAGCCTGCTCCTGGCCTTGAGGGCATTATGCTAACTGAAATAAGTCAAACAGAGAAGCACAAGTACTGGGTGATATCACTTATATGTGGATCCTCGGAAAGCTGAACTCATAGAAGCAGAGAGTAGAATGGTGGTTACCAGGAGCTGGAAGTGGGGGGATTGGGGAGATGTTGTTAAAGGGGACAAACTTGCAATTAGAAGATGACTAAGTTCCGGAGATCTAAAGCACAGCACAGTGATGACAGGCAACAATACCATATTATAAACTTCAAAATTGCTAAGAGACTAGATCTTAACTGCTCTCACCACAAAAAAGAAATGATAATTATGTGACATGATAAAGGTGTTAGCTAACGCTACGGTGGTAATCATATTGCAATAGATAAATGAATCAAATCAACACCTTGTACACCTTAAACTTACACAACATTATGTGTCAACTATATCGTAAAAGAAAAAAAAGACTGAGACACCAGGAACCAGAGCCCTAATCTAATAGGAGGTTAGGGCAGGTCCCCAAAGCTTACCCCAGACATCAAGCTTCAGGGTTGCTCACTACTTCCAGCTCTGCCCACCTGAAGAAATTAGATCTGCAAATATCCCGCTCAGGGACAGAACGTGTAATTTGAGGTCTCCATGACCTCTCAGGGAGGGTTTGGGCAGACAGGGCCTGACAACAACAAACAAAAAACTGTGCATCTGTGTCTCCTGTCCCTCCTCTGTGACCCTAAAAAAAAGCAAAGTGTGAAGCAGGGATGATTTCCAAACTCTTTATCTGAGTCGGACAGCTTTGATTTGTAAAATGAGATTTGAAGTTTTTGTAATTTCCGCCAGTTGTAAATTCTCTCACTGAAAATTCCCAAGTATTTAGCTTTGCCTAATTTGGGTTTTGTTTTCCACCAAATAAAGTATAAGGGGCTAAAATTTGGTCCTTAGAAGTGTTTCCGACCAGTTTCAGGTGGTTTGTTAAGCTGAAGTCTATAAAATAGATCTATAATCAAAAGATATTCCAGTGGAGGCTGACAGGGGATAGGTAAAGTGATAACTCAAGCTTGGGAAGGTTGATTCAAGTGCCTCTTAAGATAATGCCAAAAGCAACTTGAACCCGCTCTGAAATTTTTTTCCAAAGAGCCTTAAGAGTGGGTGTAAATCCATCTTTTATTTTCATTACTTGGCTTACACTCATGGATTCATTCTCCTCTTCCTACTCCCAATCCGCTTGCAATAAACCCATTTGTTCTCTCTTCTCTGAAGATCATACCCACTTTAAGTGAACAGAGCCTAAGGCTAATTCCGGAAATGACCCCCTAGCAGAACACATCTGCTAAATGTTTCTGGTGTCTTTAGACTGGATAGAGTGTAGTAGGTACAGGGTAAAAGAAATACACCCTTTTAAAAAGCCAATTAGAAAAAAAAAAGCCAATTCGTGTTGTATGATTTTGACAGAGACAGAGGTGGAAAGTTCATTCATTATTTTCCATTATTTGTCCAACAAGTGTTTCCAGAGGGGCTCGTGTTCCGGATAAAGTGCCAGGTGCCGGAGATACAAAGGTAAAACTTAGTCCTGCCCTTGAGACGCGCACAGTCTGGGAGGGATGGGGAAGTAGAGGGACTCACTAATTGTGCTAAACAATTAGCACACCCCATAAGGGCATACTCCGTGGCAGCATTGGGAGAGTAAGACAAATTGCCTGGAGGACCAAGAAAGCTTCACATGGAAAGTAGGGGTAAGGCCAGCTGTGGAAGGCAATTTTTTTTCTGAATTAGGAGTAGATGTGCTAAGAAAAAAAAAAACAAACTGTCAGCCACTGAGGCTCAGGCACAAGCTGAGAGCAACGTACAGCTGGTCAGGGCCGAGGATAAACCAACAGAGCCGATGAGGAAACAAGAATTCACACTCTGATCCATTTAATCAGGCCACTCTTTGATAGCCGCGTGTCCTGCTAATCTGAATTCTCTAACTGATACAGTAAGTTTTCCGCTGATACAGTAGCTTTTGGTTGGTGTTCATTCTTTGTGGGGGTGAATTGTTTTTTAAATAACAAACTAATTACGTAGATTTCTACTGCGCTCTGTGCATCTGGGCAGACTCAGTCCTCATGTAGCAAGTGCCACCACTGCCTCATCATGTAAAAATGAACCAAACTAGACATCCCTGAAACCACAGATTTTTTTTAATGACCTCCCCTCTGAAGGATGAGACGCTGGCACCTGAAGATACCAAAATTTCAAACCTCCAGTTACTGTGGCTTTAAGAGACCACCTAATTAACTGAGGCCAGTGAAGGACTCACCAGGATCCATGATGGCAGTGAAATGTAATCGGCCTGTGGGTACCAACCACTGCAGTTACAGTTACAGGTATCATTCATCACCAGTACGCTTTCCACAGATTAAATTGAGATGTGTGTGTGTGTGTGTATTTGTGTGTAATCAACAGGAGTAATTTCCATTCCAGTCTTTTTTTTGTACTTCATTTTTCCAGTCCCTGAGAACCCTAAAAAATCTAGTGTTACCTAAACCACCGGGATACCAAGATGCTAATGCAGTCATTGCTTACACTCAGGTAACACTTCTCTGTGAGTTTCCTCCCTGGGGCTCCTGCAGTGAGTATTCAGGTGCTAAGCATTAATATTTTTTAACAAACAACCTGCTCCAGAGTAATTTGTATCTTCCCATGTGGTAAATATATAGTATTCATCTTCCACTCCCTTCTGGGAAAATGAAAAAAATAATGATGTGAGATGATTTCAGCGTCAGGTCCCTGAACTTGCCAGCACATAAGGGGGCCTTGGCCTTTGTGGGGAGAGGATGTGACTGGCCTCAAAAGTTCTTCCCTCCCTCTTACTCTAAGGAACTTGACAATGGTCTTGAATTTCTGAATCCCTCCTCCTCACCAACTCCCTTGAGCGTGTGCCTTGTTTTTGAGACGGAGTTCAAGTAGGTAACTTTTACTGGGGAAGGAAGCAGACAGAGCCCAGGGTGGAGGGGAAAAGGAACAACTGGCATCCAAGACGGGGAGGTGGGGGGCCCTGGACCGTCGGATTAGAATAAGGTGAGAGTCTAGTTGATAGGAAGAAACCAGCCCAAAATAGTGACTCTTGTAAACTTGAGTCGTGCTTCCTAATTTGTCACATCCTGTGCCTCCAAAGTGTGGATCAGACTGTAATTTCATCTTAATATGACACAAATACAGTGGCTGACTCAGTCCTGTATTTTAGTAAGTTCTGTTTCTCTTCCTCTGTAGCCTTTCTAATGGGGTTGCTACCATCACCCGACTCTCCAGCCTCTAAGGCTGTTGTATGATTTCGAACACCCTCTGCTGACTTCCTAGATGCAGAGCTGACGCCTGCTCCCCGCAAATAATTCAGCTCTGGGGAAACACGCGCCCCCCCCCACCACACCCCGAATTCAGCAGCCCCAGGCCTGAGTCCCGGCTCTGCCAGTTATCACCTGTGTGATCTCGGGCAAAGCACCAAATCTCCTCAGCCTCATTATTTTTCAATGACAACATCCTCTCAACCAAATAGGGGTTTGGTGGGAACCAAGAGAGACAGTGCTTTTTAGGTCACTTAGCCCAGCGTAGAGCAGGAGTTCAATATACAAGAGCTATTTTTACACATTATTATTTTACATTAGGTGTCTATGCGGCATCTGTAACGATCACCCTTTCCTGCTCTGAGGTGGTGATTCTGGCAGAGGCAGTAACTGGAAATGAGTCTCCGTGTTAGGAACTTTGCTCTCCGGGAAGACTCAGGGACCAAATTACCCTGGCTGGACAAACCTTTGCAATATGGAAAAAGTGGGAGTAAGAAATTTAAGGGGGACGAAAGAAGCTAAAGCATGTTTCTATGGAGAATAATAATAATATAACAATAATTGTGGTGTGTAGTAGACAAACCCAGAATGGGCAGTCAACCGTCATCTCACTGTGCTAGGTCTGTGTGGAGACGCTCAGGGGTAAGAAGCCTAGAACACACCATCTGTCACCAGGTTAATTCACTGCCATGCCGTGCAGTAGTCAGACTCTATTCCATCCATCATCTATTGAAATCGGATCTAGAAGAGATGTTTCAACACACCAAAACAGAACAGACCAAATCCTAAGGCAAAGCCTAGGGCTCTCAAAGTCAGAGCAAGTTCAAAAACTGCGAAAAGAACGGGGTGGCCCTGACAGTCTTAGGTAACCAAGCCTGGCCACCAGAAACCTTGGGACAGTCAAGGTCAGTGGAGAAGTCCCAGCCCCCATCAGCCTGCGAACACCTCAGACCTCACCGGCTCCACACGTCCACCTCCCCTCACTACATCAAGTCCAGTGTTTCATCCAGTTTCCCTTCCCAAATAATTTCTGAGACCTCCTCCATCACCACCAAGAATTTTCAAATCTTCTGCAAATCAGTCTCGGTGAGGCTTGCCCCCAAGACCAGCCACCCAGCCCCATCCAGTGACCTCCTCTCTGGCCCTGAAATGCCAGCCTTCAGCTGTGAGTCACCTCAGCTGCTCTCTCCTTAATCCGTTGTCCCATGGATGCACAGAGACCCTTCCCTAGAGCCCCACAGTGATCACCGACACCAGATCGAAACTTTGGACAAGACTTGACTGAAGGTTTTGAGGCTACCCGATGAGAAATATAACATAGATATTTGGAATACAACTGCCACCAGAGGGCTTGGAACAGCCCTATTTGGGGTCCCTTCCTGCTGAGTTTCCAGTCTGCTACAGCCCCTCAAAGAGAGAAGCGTGCCCCGCCTTGCCACTCCTTTGTCTCTTACAGAAATGCGACACACTCACAGAGGCCCTGATCCAGTTCAACCACACCCCGAGACAGACGTCACCAAGCAGATCGTTGTGCGTCCGTGTGAAACGTCTGCATTCAGGTTGGCCCCCCGTTCTCCTCTCAGACACTGGCTACCTGCTTTGACACAGATGTCACCCAAGGGCCCACTCAGAGGCTTTCAGAAAACAACGATGGCTCTGTCAAAAGTAAATTGATGCTTCCACCAAAACGGCTAGCCGCTTTCAAACCGTTTTCCTCACTTCTACCCATAACGACCTCAAATCTTAAAGCCTGGTTTCGTCCAGGACACTGTTAAAATGGGAACTGCTCTGTAATTGAAATCACTTTCAAAAAAGAAACTTCACAGGACCCACATCTCCACCGGCCAAGCTTTCGTGATTCCCGTCCTACACGGGGCCACCGGCCACGTAGACAGACACAGATCCTCTGCACTGAGGCGACCTGTGCTTTGTCTCTCCCTCTCACAGACTGTGTGCCCTGCATAACTGCCACCACTGAAAGCCGATGATTCACCCCACCACCACTTCTTTCTTCCGTTCTTGCCTTGCGTCAGCTGAAGTTAGTCAATATGATGTGCACTATATTGTTCAAGATACTGTAAAGAAAAGCTTTCTTTTGGTAAAACTTAGGCTTAACTGGGCTTTAAAAAAATAATAATTGGAATTATTGGTATTTTCCACAAGATCAGGCACTCTCTAGGTGTGTCCACTTAAGCTTGAAGTTTTGGGCAATCAGTACAGATTCTCATAGGGTATGTGAAAAGCACACATTTACATGCGTCAGCCGTAACCACGCCAGGCACCATTCATAGGTAGCTCTGCAGGAGGATTCATCCCGAGGTCCAGCTGGAGACCCGGACCAGGCCCTCCCTCCCACCAGGGTCCCGATGCCCCTGCTGATGGAAGTTGGACTCTCCTAGGACAGCTGGGGTTTGAGGTCCCAGGGCTTCCAGGATGCTGGGTCAAGAGGGAGGAGAAGAGAGTCTTAGAAGCAGAGAAGAAAGAACTGGGATCTGTATGGGACAGAGAAAATATCAGAAAATACAGACACATTTGAAAACATTTGTCAAAATCACTTAGGGACAATCAGTTGGAGACTAATCAAGTCGTGTTGACATCCTGAGTCAGCGAAGTGAGTATCCTAGCTGTCTCCCCGCTTCATCAAACATCCAGCCAAGCTTGAGTTACTGCTTCCTGTGCACCAAGGGGATACGGAGTTGACCAGACGCTGGCTCTGCTCCCACGGAGCCCCCAGCCCGGTAGAGGGGCGACGGGGGTGCTGTGGCCTGGGTGGGGGGGGGACAGAGTTTGCTAAGAGAACAGGCAGGACAGGCTGGAGCCAGCCTAGTCTGAAAGCTCCTGAAGCTTTCCTCAATGCCTGATCCTCGAATAAAAACCAAGCAATGTCGACCACCCCCGCAAGGGTGTATTTCTACCCACATGCCAGCTTCCCCAGGGCTGGCTCCCTATCACAAGCTCTTTCAGCAACAACAGAATTTTGTGAATTCGTTTTGTGACAAACTGAGCCCGTTCTGATCTCCAGGGCCACAGCTGACGATGACCCTAGGTGTGGAATCCAGCGTTGCCGGGAGAGGCCAGGCAGGAAGAACCCGCGGGGAGCCCGCGTGCGTGAGGGCGGCACGCGCACGCTGGTCAGCTGCCCCCAGCCGCCTCTGCAGCCTGGCTCCCTGCTGCGGAGCTGCTCTCGTCCACACTAGGAATCACACGCTTACAAGCACACGCACGCACGCACTCTCCCGATCTGGAGGGGCAGGCACTTAACGAATTCCACAGCAGATGAGCAACGCAGTCCGATGCCTGACTCACGGGTCAGAGCGGGAAGCCGGCTTCCAGGGAAAGCATGTCCTCCTCTCTCCCCAGATGCCTGCATTCAGCTCACAGCCCTGGGCGTGAGAGAGCAAAACTCATAAAAGTCTGATTAGCTGGCTCATGGGCAGGGGCAAGCTCAGCCCATAATTGGAAAAACTGAGCAGTAGATCAGCGTTTGCCAAAGAGAAGAAGTCACCGTTCTTCTAAAACAGCACTTGGGTGTTTAGTTAAAAGACGGGCCCTGCTGACCCCTAATGACACTTAGCAGGTTGCTCTGTGCTTCTGATAGGAGCTACAGCTCTTGGGCTCATTTTAAATTACCACCAAGTGTTGTGTAGGCTGGGGCTTCTTCAAGGGAAAAAAATCAATCTGAGGGGAAAAGCTATTCCTTAGCAACAAAGGAAAAAGAAAGAAGGCAGTTCCTTTAATGGAATCTGAGATGGAATCTAGCTTAGCAGAGCCAGAGCAAAAATAGCTTTTATCTGATCAAGGTGCCTGAGTTCCACTTAAAGGAAGTTCAAGAGGCCCAGGCTCGGGATGCTGGAGACCACAGCCAGTGTCATGGGCGACGGACAGTCCTCACGGCAGAGGGATGGAAACCGGGGCCACAGGCATCAGGCCACCAGAACGGCAGGAGCGAGGAGTCATCACAGTCATTTAGCCGATGTGTATTTTTAACCACACTCTTTTTCTAATTACAATAAAGCTGAAAGGAAGTGATTTCAGCAGCCTGGGTAACAGTGCTGACAGGGTAAGGGCCCGTCCACTATGACATTGGTTATTGCACCTGCAGAATGTGGTGGAAACTGGATGGTGGGCACTTAGTTACACAGGTTATAAAATGCATAGTGAAAATCTAGATTAAACAAGTAAGTGAGGAAACAGGGAGGAGGGTAAAAACTATTGGACAAAGCCAGGAAGTAAAATGAATACACCAAATGCGTGGCTGTAGGGGTCTATGCAGTGTGTGTTTGCATTAAGTGGATACAGTTAGCACACCAAACACAGACACGCACACACACACACACACACATTCACACATTGTGGGGGTCTCTACAGCTCTGTGTGAGAGCGTGTGTGTGCATTAAGCAAGGTCCTCTGGCTTGAGTAGCAGTCCCCATGCCGGCTTTCTCTGTTGCCTTAATGCAGGGCTCAGCCAAACTTTCTACTTCCCAGAAAGAATCTACTCACATCTCAACAACAGTGTGACTTAGAGTTTCCCGGAGATTTTGTAGGGAATTTAGAGGAGGGTTTTCTATCACATACACCACACCAAACTCTTCAACTCTCCATTTACTAGTCGATTTCTCCCCAGCCTGCAGTCGATGGGTCTCTCTTTCTTCCCTTGAAGCTCTCATTCCTAGGAGTCCAGTCTCTCAGCTCCAAAGGCTTCCTCTGGGCCCCCCATCTCACCCCTTGCTCTCAGCTGCTGCCTGCAAACTCACATAACTCCTTGCTCAGGGATCAGCAAACCAAAGCTCCCAGTTCCAGAAGAGACTCACAGACATAGAAAACAAACTTACGGTTACCAGAAGGGAAGGAGGGTTAGGGATAAATTAGGAATTGGGGATTAACAGATACACACTACTATATATAGAATGGATAAACAACAAGGACCTACTGTATAGCACAGGGAACTATATTCAATATCTTGTAATAACCTATAATGGAAAAGAATCTGAAAAAGTATATATATATATACACACATACACACACATATATATATAACTGAATCACTTTACTGTACACCTGAAACTAACACAACGTTGTAAATCAACTAAACTTCAATATAAATAAATAAATAAAATTTTTTTGTTTGTTTACACAACTTTATTCAAAATTGCCAAAACCTGGAAGCAATCAAGATGTTCTTCAGTAGGTGGATAAATAAACTGTGGTACACTAGACAAGGGAATACTTTCACTGCTAAAAGGAAATGAGCTATCAAGACTTGAAGAGATATGGAGAAACCTTAAATGCATATTATTAAGTAAAAGAAGCCAATCTGAAAAGGCTACATCCTGTATGATTCCAACTATATGACACTGTAAATCAACTATACTTCAATATAAATAAATAAATAAATAAATAAAATATTTGAAAACAAAGTTCCCAGTTCCAAGATCTGCTCATTTTAGGAAGAAAGGACTGACTATACCTAAACAACAACAAAATTTTGTCCTATCAAATTTATCAAGAAGAATTCAGGCATAGAGTTTGGAAGTAACATCCAGTAAAGCAACAGGCAAACATCATTCATTAACCCTCTATCTTGACAGTTATGCATTTCAAGGGACCGGGCAAGGTCTAGATGACGTTTCTTCTAGAGTCTTCTTTCATCAGTGCATGGAGTCCATGACCACATCCACATCTGCCTCTGGGTTACTGTCACCACAACAGAAACATCCAGGACTAGTTCATCAGTTCTAATCCTTTGCACAGAATACCATCCAAAATTCTGGGATTCTTCCACAAGACCACGCTCGTTTTTAGTATATTTGAGTTCATATCCAGCTCTAAAGTGCTATGGCTTTTTGGCCCCAAAATTCTCAATAATGGTCACAAGTGTAAATTAATTCATGCTTAAAATATGAAATGGCCTGACTGCCCCTCACTCCCCTGAATTATTCATGAATCAAGCGGACTGGGTTCTTTTCAATCTACGCACACTCTCTCCCTTTTCTGTTTGTAACACTTTCTCTGCACTTTTGAAAGTGGGGCTACCGTTAATCAGTGGCTGCTAATAGTGTCCACTCCAGACAGACCCCTCCACTCTGGACTCGGCGGAACTGGGGGTCCCCCGGACATCCCACCAGCCTGGGCCTCACCTGTGCTCAACCAGTGAGGCAGACACCTCGGACAAGTTCCCCACTGAGACTGGCAGAGTCCCAGAAGAAAGCAAAATGCTGGTGATTGATACAAGGTCCCAAAGTCAATCCAAATATTAATTGCTCTCAGAATGATGGCAATTTAGAACTACCAGGGAGCTTATCCATGACCTAGTTTGACCCTATAATGTTACTGAAAAGACTCAGGGAGAATCAGTGAATTAGTCAAGAGCATGTGGCCTCTAGGAGCCCGAGCAAGGGTCTGAGCTCAAGGGGGCAGCCTAACTCCCGCTGGGCAACCACTGGGGTTGGGCAGCCCAGGGAAGCCTGAGGACCTGGGAGAGACCAGCTCAGAATCAGGTCATATTTAGTAACCAAAAGAAATGTCCTTCTCCTCCAACACCACTCCATAACAAACCAAGTCACTTTCCCAGAAACCCGCTTCTCTCATCAGATCCTCAAAACTAAGAATTGTCTACGGTTTTGTGTCCACCGCACAGCTGTCCCTTGAGGGACAGCCCCTGCACGCTCTCACCCTGGGGAATTAATTAAGGCTCCACCAGCCTCGGGAACAGGAAGTTCTGCTGTGCAGGGCTCTTTCTGCTGGGTATGGTGCCTTTGACTGTAAGCCCCGTTCTAGAGACGAGGACGCAAAAGAGAAGGAGAGGCGTCTGGTGCAAAGAGAAAGGGCTTTGTAGATGGGCCTGGGTTATGTGAGTAGGTAACCCCTCTGACCCTGAATGTCTTCATTTGTGCATACAAGAATAATAAGTACCAACACCAGTACGGGAATTAAAAAGTGCCAGACACCTTTTAAGTGTAAGCGGTTCACATATATCAATTCATTTCATCCTCAGAACCCTTGCTACTATTATTATCTCCCTTCTTCTGAGCTTGAGTTTCATTCCAGCAATGTCTCCCATCTCCATTCTTAGCCCCTCTGGACCCCATATTACCTGGATGCTGTGTTGGAAGGAAGGACCAAGGTGTTACCCCACAGCCCGGCACATAACAAGCAGGGAATACGGTTGCCATTGCTGTCACTGTGATTATTATCGTTTCTCTTGCTCAGTGCTGTCTATGCCGATGGCAGATCCAGAATGACCCCGGGCAGGGGTTGGGGGGGGGGGGTCTATCCTCATAAGCTTACTCTGTTCTCATTTCAAACCTCTTGGATGTCGGAATTGTGACCATGTCCACATGCCGGATCCATCAACTCAAATTTCAGATCCATTACTTCCCTCCTAAGAGCCGGACCCCTCCCTTTTGTCAGATACAAGCCTCAAGAGTAAGAGGGCTGCCAGTGGGTCCTCACCCACGCCGAGGTTCTGAAAGGAACGGAAACATTTCCTTCTCAACCTTTGCAATTCCAATGAGAAGATTAAAATGTGACATCACTTAAGGACCAGCACGTCGACAGACTGTCTGTCTCTGTGACTCAGCCAACTAATCTTCCTGGGCCTGAAGAAAAAATACTTTTTTTTTTTTTGTCCTCCACGCAGGTAGATAATTCACTTCCTTGAAACACGTCATCGGTGTGGAAAAGTTGTTTTTGAGTGGAACTGTTCTTGACATCTCTATTTGGTGGCGGTGCTTCTACAGCGCTACTGTTCATCCTCAATGCAGAACCGTAGGTCATGTCCTTGGCCTGGCCCTCAATGATAAGATTTCAAAGAGCCAGAAGACTCGGCCAGAGTTACCCTAGCTATGACATTTGCGGTTGAATCTGCAAGACACACCTTTCCATCAAGCTGGGGACCCCCAAAGGCACTGAGTCTGGGGAGCCTCCCAGGGTTATCACTCATACTTGGAATAATATGAATCTGAGCATATTTGGTCTGTCAGATGTCCTTTGCCATGAACTAAAGGATTAGAGTTAAATAACACAATTTGACTGAACACTGATGATTGAAATTTACATTTTAAATAGGAGAGAAAACAGAAGCCAAGACAAGAGGTAAAGAAACGCCATATGTGAGCACCAGGTGGTGGTGACGGCCTGCTAATCCTCAAGGGCAGCCAGCGAGAATAGACAGATCATAAACTTCAATGCCAGACTGACCAGAGTGTGAACCTGAAGGATATGCGTTTTGCCGTGGGCAAGTCTCGGGATTTCTCTAAGTCTGAGTTTCCTCACCTATTTGAAAACTTCTTTTCTGAGATTGTCATGAGGCAAGATAATATTTGTAAAAGACCCCCCTCCCCCGCAGAGTAAGTTGTCAATAAGCATTATTTTCCCTTCTTTCTTTGTATTCAGATGGACTCTGGGTTTTTTTCTTAGAATCCAGGCTCCTCCTGGGCTTTGGTACTGGTGAAATCCCTGCATACACGTTTAACTGCAGACAGCACTATTAGAAGAAATTTCACTTCTGCATGTTTCTCGCTCCCAGGACATTCAAGTATCCAAGGACAGTTTTCTCTGGGAGAAACCATCACAGCCTTCGAGCTACTGCCTCTCCTTTCTCCTTCTGTGGTTAAAAAAAAAAAAAATCAGAAGAACACAGGTTTCGGGACTTTCCTGGCAGTCCAGAGGTTAAGACTCCGCGCTTCCACTGCAGTGGGTGCAGGTTCAATCCCTGGTCAGGAGATCCCACATGCCAAAAAAAAATGAAGAAGAACAGAGGTTTCCCATTTGTATCCTCACAGGTAACCAGAGAAAGACCAGTACTTTCTTTCTTGTTTTCCCTTTCTCATCCTCCTCCCCCAACTCATCAGTTTTTCTTGACTGTCCTCCTTCAAAGCTGCCAGTGTGGATGCTCCCAGCCGAGAAGCAGGAGAGAACTGATACATACAGGTATGTCCACGTGCAGCTGCATCGCCCGGCACGCAACCCCTGCTCCAGCTCCTTCTTCTGAAGCTTTCCTTCCCTCTCCCCATTGATGAGCTCACACCGCACTCTCCCTGTTTTCCAATCCCTCCTGCTTCCCCGGCTTCCACCCAAATATTGGTGACCATTCCTTCACCCTACCCCATCCCATCATTCCATCCCCTCATCATTCACTTAGGTGAAGGTATGCATCTCAGCAAACCCGTGAGATAAGAAAGTCAGTGACTATGCACCTATTTCACAGGTGAGAGTGTTGAGACTCAAAGGGTTGAAAGGGCATAACTTGATCGTAGCAAAAGAGACCTGTGGTGAATTGAATGGTGGCCCCCAAAAAGATTTGTCCATATACTGGGACCTGTGAATGTGAACTTTTGGGGGGAAAGGGTCTTTGCAGGTATAATTAAGTTAAGGATCTCGAGGTGAGATCATCCTGGATTTTCTGAGGGGCCCTGAATCCCATGATGATGTCCTTATAAGAGTGAGGTAGGGGACTTCCCTGGTGGTCCAGTGGTAAAGAATCCACCTTGCAATTCAGGGGACGCGGGTTCGATCCCTGGTCAGGGAACTAAGATCCCATATGCCGCAGGGCAACTAAGCCCAAGCGCCACAACTACTGAGCCCACGTGCCTCAACTAGAGCCCACGTGCTGCCAACTACAGAGCCCACATGCTCTGGAACCCGCACGCCACAACTACAGAGCCCACGTGCCCTGGAGCCTGCGCGCCACAACTAGAGAAGAGAAAACCTGCACACCACAACTAGCGAGAAGCCTGAGCGCCACAACAAAAGATCCCACATGCCTCAATGAAGATCCCACGTGCCGCAACTAAGACCCAATGCAGCCAAAAATAAATAAAATAAATAAATAATAAATAAATCTTAAAAACAAAAATGGCAGGTCTCCCCAATCCCATGTTTAAACAGAAAGAGTGAGGTAAAAGGAGATTACACAGAGAAAAGGGAAGGCCATGTAAAAAAGGAGGCAGAGACTGGAGGAATGTGGCCACAAGTCAAGGAGCCATAGCCACCAGCAGCTGGAAGAGGCAAGAGAATGAATCCCCCAGAGCCTCCAGATTCCAGATTTCTGGTCTCCAGACCTGTGAGAGAATACATTTCTGTTGTTCTAAGCCCCCAAGTCTGAGGCAATTTGTTACAGCACCCTAGAAAACCAATATGAGAAACCCAACCCTGGTGGTCTAATGGTAAATTTTACCATCCCACACCGTGACGTCAAGATCCTACAGCCTTAGAAAGGAGACCTAAGGGATCAAAGACCTTCAGCCTCAGTCCCATCCACCTGGCCTTTCCCCCAACCAAACCAAACAAACAAAAATCCCTGGCCTTTATTTTTTTTTTAGAGTTGAGAGTTAAGTTTTATTTGGGGCAAAATGAGGACTGCAGCCCAGGAGACAGCGCTTCAGATAACTCTGAGAAAACTGCTCCCTCCTTGGCCTTGTTGAGAGAGATCCGCCCAAGTTGTAGGCTAAGCAACAATTCAAAGGCACCTGAAGGAAATGAAGGATCTGTGTTGACATAATCAAACCTTTCCTCTGTGCAAACCCCGAGAGAGCCGGAGAGGTATCTCAATACAAACAGACGTAAGACTTATTCCTTCCAGGCAATTACTCACGAGAACACCAACCACTGGGTAATGAACGCAAGAGGACCCATTCTCTAAATAATGCCATTTGCAGCAACATGGATTGACCTAGAGATTATCATACTAAGTGAAGTAAGTCAGACAGAGAAAGACAAATATCGTACGATATCATTTATATGTAGAATCTAAAAAAGTGATACAAATGAAGTTACTTACAAAATAGAAATAGACTCACAGACATAGAAAACAAACTTATGGTTACCAAAGGGGAAGGTGGGGGACAGATAAATTAGGAGTTTGGGATTAACAGATACACACTACTATATATAAAATAAATAAACTGTATAGCACAGTTTATTGAACTATATTCAATATCTTGTAATAATCTATAATGGAAAAGAATCTGAAAAAGAATATATATATATTTATATGTATAACTGAATCACTTTGCTGTACACCTGAATCACTGTAAATCAACTATACTTCAACTGAAAAAAAGAAAAAAAAAAAGAGTACTCATTCTCTCTTTGCTTTGCAAAAATTTTGTACACATCTTAAAGGATAAAGCATGCTTGCTCTTCCTAAAACATATGACCAGGAGCATTTTCTGTGCCTTCATTTCCATCCTATCACTTCCTTTCTCAGGGTTCCTAAGTGGCCCTCTGATCAATCACAACTCCTAAGCAGGAGGCTCAGCAATCATCCTGAATCACCTCCTCCTGCCTCTCTTACATGTGACAGTGTTCTTGCCTCTGAGTGATCACAAAGGCCAGTCAGCCCCCAGATTGCCCCCTGCCACTTCAAAACTTTATTTTAAATTGTGCTAGTCCTGAATAATTCTGTGGCAAAACCATCAGCATTTGGCTCCCTTTGTGTATAGCAGCTGTGTGGTGTAGTAGGGAAAACACTGGAGGAAGGAGAGCAAGATTTTCCTTGCAGCAGTCAGGATGATTTAGGTGGCAAGCAACAGAAAACCCTGCATCAAAGTGGCTTCACCACTAAAGCCATTTATTATCTCCTTTATAAGCTCTTAACTGGGAGCCCAGAGGTGAGTGGCTCCAGGCCAGGCAAAGATCAGTAGCTCAGGATGTCATCATGGGCCCAGGTTCTTTCCATCTCTTTGCTCTGCTCTACTCAGTGTCAGCTTCATCCCAGACTGGTTTCCCAAATGATTGCAAGATGGCTGCCAGGGGGGGATCAGTTCTATAGACGGCCTCATTTATGTCTGGATGGAGAGTGCAGGAGTGAAACTGTCACCACTGACAGGGAATATAAATCCTTCCCTTCAGTCTGATAGAGCCGATTTAGGTATGAGTCTACCCTGACTAATAACAGGGCATTGCCTGTGGGACTGGGTTAGACTTTTCACATTTCTCCTTTTGGGCTGGCATGCATAGTACTTGAACACCACCAGGGGTCTGATAGGAAAGAGAAAACATATTGTGAAATTAAGTAGACACACGACAGTCTCCACCTGGAAACTGGTCCTGGCTCTGCTCCTTGCTAGTTGTGTGATCTTAAATAAGTCATTTGACCCCTCTGAGCCTCACTCTTTTAAAATAAAAAAAGGGGGGAAATTTTAGCCCCACAGAAGGATCAAAAGAGATCACGGAAATAAAAAGCACTTTAAAAACTGAGTTCTATACCAAAGAGATAGACAGGGTTGGTCCCTCCCACTGTCCTCAGCTCATGGTGCACTCATGCACCACAGTACAAAGCGTTCTCGTCCTTAGCCCACCCAGGCTCCAAAACACTTAACAAAACAGCTCTGGGGGTAGGGTTGCCAGATTTAGCAAATAAAAATACAGGATGCCCAGATATACTTGAATTTCTGATAAATAATACTTAGTACCAAGTGTTCCCCAAATATTGCATGGGACTTATACTAAAAAAAAAAATGATTCGTTGCTTATCTGACATTCAAATTTAACTGTGTGTCCTGTATTTTATTGGGGAATCTGTACCTGTGAAAGACTTGGCCAGGATCAAGGGGCTAGGCTTGGATTTCTCTTCTGTTTTTCCATCAAATCCTGGTTAGTGCTTTTTGCAATAATTCTCTCCCTAATCACTCACACTCCTGACGTCCCCCCTAAACGCAGCCTCCACTCTCTTACCCATCTCAGTTGATGGCCCCATTCCCCCAGCTGCTCAGTTCCCAACGTTGGAATCACCCAGACTCCTCCCTTCCCCTCCCAGCCTGCTCGCTGTCCTGCCTGCTCTACAGTCACAGTACAACCTGGAGACCCTCACCACCTGCACGTCCACCACCCTCTCCTGGCCACCAAGCCCCGCTCTCGCCCTCCAGAGTCAGCCAGCCTCCTGATCCTTCTCCCAGGGTCAGCGTGTGCTCCCCTATGGCTCATTCTCCACACAGCACCAGAGGGGCCTTTTAAAAGCAACCGTCAAATCATGTCTCTGCCGGCTTAAAATCCTCCCCCAGTTGCCGTGGCTCTTAGACTAAAACCCAAGCTCCATACTATGGCCTCTAAGATCTTACCCAAATTAGCCCTACCCTCCTTTCCCAACCAACTGGTCCTTTTTCTCATCCTCCAAATGCTGAGCTCACCCCCACCACTGGGCCCAGAATGTGTTTCCCTCCACGGCCACGTGACACACTTCCTCAACATATTCAGATCTCACCCCAAATGTCACCTCCTCAGAGAAGCCTTCCAGGACCATTCTATCCAGAATAGCAGCCCTCGTGCTCCAACACTGTTTTCCTCCTTTCCCCGCTTTATTTTCTTTGTTTCAATATCACTCTTTGACACCTGATTTTTTTTATTTATTTATAATCTTTGTTCCCTCTCCCCCCACTCCAGTAAAATATAAGTGCTGGACTTAAATAGTGTATACAAGCACCTAGGACTGAGGTTAGCAGAGGCATCACTCAAGAAACATTTGTTGAGATATAGAGAACAAACTAGTGGTTACCAGTGGGGAGAGGGGAGTGGGGGAGAGGCAACATAGGGGTAGGGGATTAAGAGGTACAAACTATTATGTATAAAATAAGCTACAAGGATCTGTCTTGTACAACACAGGGAATATAGCCAATATTTTATAATAACTATAAATGGAGTATAACCTTTAAAAATTGTGAATCAATATATTGTACACCTGTAACTTATATGAAATTGCACATCAACTATATTTCAATTAAAAAAAAGAAACATTTACTGAATGAGTGTCAAATGAATATGCATAGATATGCAAGTGAAGATGCCAGACACTTTGTAGATCTGCACTGTCCAATCCAATAGCCACTGGCCACACATGCTATTGAGTCCTTAAAATGGTGCTAGTCCAAATGCAACTGTACTATACATGTAAAATACACACAAGATTTAGAAGGCTTTACTGAACAAAAGGAATGTAAAAATATCTCATTCATAACTTTTTATTGATTACAAGTTCAAATGATAGTATTCTAGATGAATTGATTAAATGAAATATAGTATTAAAATTAATTGTACCTGTTTCTCTTTCCTTTAATTAATGTGGCTACTAAAAAATTTTTAAATAAATATTTGCATTGCATTGGTGGCTCACATAATATCTTTACTGGACAGCAATTCTCCAGACCACAGGCTGGGATGAAGATGCTTTTGATACCTGCCACTTACAGACCTAGACCCTTAACACGCTCCTTTCTCTGCCTTCCCTCCCAAGCCCAGCAGAACTTAGAGCGACCAAAGTGACTCTTTGACATCTTTTTCACCAGAGAAATAAAACCTACTGTTTGATCTATGGCAAGGCATTTGTATTAGTCAGGGTTCTCCAGAGAAACAGAACCAATAGGATATATATAGATATATATAAGAAGATATATATATATATATGTTTCTGCACAGCGAAGGAAACCATCAACAAAATGAAAAAACAACCTATTGAATGGGAGAAAATATTTGTAAATCATATATCCAATAAGTGGTTAATATCCAAAATATATAAAGAACTCATACAACTCAACAGCAAAAAAAAAAGAACAATCCAATGAAAAGTAGGCAGAAGATCTGAATAGACATTTTTGCAAAGAAGACATACAGAAGTACCAAAAGGCATATGAAAAGATGGTCAACATCACTAATCATCAGGGAAATGCAAATCAAAACCACAATGAGATATCACTTCACACCTGTTGGAATGGCTATCATCAAAAAGACGGGAAATAACGAGTGTTGGTGAGGATGTGGAGAGAAGGGGACCCTTGTGCACTGTGGATGAGAATGTAAACTGGTGCAGCCACTGTGGAAAACAGTATGGAGGTTCCTCAAAAAATTAAAAATAGAACTACCATCTGATCTAGCAATTCCATTTCTGGGTATTTATCCAAAGAAAATGAAAATACTAACTTGAAAAGATATATGCATCCCCATGTTCATTGCAGTATTATTACAGTAACCAAGATATGGAAACAACGTGTCTCTCAATGGATGAATGGATAAAGAAAATGTTTATAGATATAAAATGTATGGAATATTATTCAGCCATAAAAAAGAATGAAATCCTGCCATTCGTGACAACATGAAATGGACCTAGAAGGTATTATGCTAAGCGAAATAAGTCAGAGAAAGACAAACACCGTATGATTTCTCTTATACGTGGAATCTAAAAACGAACAAACACAGCTCATAGATGCAGAGAATAGATTGGTGGTTGCCAGAGATAGGGCATGGAGGTGGGAAAAACGGGTAAAGGGAGTCAAAAGGTACAAACTTCCAGTTATAGAATAAATAAGTCATGGGGATGTAATGTACAGCATGGTGACTACTGTATTGAATATTTGAAAGTTGCGAAGACAGGAGACCTTAGTTCTCATCACAAGAAAAAAAATTTTAACTATGTGTGATGACAGATGTTACCTAGACTTATGATAGTGATCATTTTGCAATATATACAAATATTGAGTCATTATGTCAAACACCTGAAATTAATATAATGTTATAGGTCAATTATACCTAAATTTAAAAAAAAAAAGAAGAGATTTGTAACGGGAATTGACTCACGTGATTATGGAAGCCGAGAAGTCCCGAAATCTGCTGTCTACAAGGTGGAGAAGCAGGAAAGCTGGTGGAATGATTCAGTCTGGGTCCAAAGGCCTGGAAACGAGGGGACCAGTGAGTCAACACACTCACAGATACATGCAGAAAAAATGACTTAGCAGCTACTGGGCATCCCTTAGCCCAGTCAAGTCGGCACATACAACTAACCAGCACAGCACCCTCCATAATAATGAGAAGACATGTAAACAGAATGACTGCTTCATAGTAAGGATGCAATCAATGCAGCTAGCCGTGTTTGGGGTTTTATTTTTGCAACAATTATTTATTTTTGGCCTAATCATTCAGTATATTATAAACTACTCAAAAAAAGGGGATCATGCCTTCATCTTCATTTGTAACTTGCCAAGTCTAGAGGCCCTGCACATCCTTTACCACCTTTACAGGTAAGTGACTGATCAACCAGCAGCCTCTCTCTCCATCATAGTGGCTTCAGGGCAAAGCCAAAGAGAATTGACTCAGCCTTAAAATGTCATATGAATCATGATGCCAAAATGATTCATGCCCACCTTAGAATGCAGCTAATTCCGTCCACCTCAACTGGCTTGCCTTTGCTCTCCTCAGAGTCTGGGATCACATTTATTAACCTGAGAAGGGAATGGGGTCTGGAGAACACTCAGTAACCTGCTGGGCTGGCAGGGAGTTTGAGACTGCGTGAGTCTCCAGCTTCTCCCTGACACTGAGGCCTCTCCAGGGAACTTCCATAGAAAGGTCTTTGGGAACCACAGCATCATTTAGTGACAGGGACAGAGAATGGGTGGAGACTGACCTAAAGAGCAGGCAGTTGCACAGAAGCTGCCTATATTGATCACAGCTCCTCAGACAGAGAGCTATATCCAGCTGGGAAGTTCAAAGAGAAGGGACATTGATGAAAAGATGCTCAACATTGTTAATTATTAGAGAAATGCAAATCAAAACTACAATGAGGTATCACCTCACACTGGTCAGAATGGCCATCACCAAAAATTCTGCAAATAATAAATGCTGGACAGGGTGTGAAGAAAAGGGAACCCTCCTACACCGTTGGTGGGAATGTAAATTGGTGCAGCCACTATGGAGAACAGTATGGAGGTTCCTTAAAAAACTAAAAATAGAACTACCATATGATCCAGCAATCCCACTCCTGGGCATGTATCCAGAGAAAACTCTAATTCAAAAAGATACATGTACCCCAATGTTCATAGCAGCACTACTTACAATAACCAATGAATGAAATCAACCTAAGTGCCCATCGACAGATGAATGGATAAAGAAGATGTGGTACATATACATGATGGAATATTACTCAGCCATAAAAAGAATGAAATAATGCCATTTGCAGCAACAATGGATGGAACTAGAGACTATCATACTAAGTGAAGACTATCATACTAAGTGAAGTAAGTCAGACAGAAATCAAATATCATATGATATCACTTATTTGTGGAATCTAAAAAAATGATGCAAATGAACTTATTTACAAAACAGAAACGGACTCACAGAAATAGAAAACAACCTTATGGTTGAAAGGGAAGGGGAAAGGATAAATTAGGAGTCTGGGATTAACAGACACACACTACGATATATGAAATATATAAACAACAAGGACCTACAGTATGGCACAGGGAACTATATTCAACATCTTGTACTATAATAACCTATAATGGAAAAGAATCTGAAAAAGAATATATATATGTATACATATAGACATATATAAAATAGAAAACTGAATCACTTTGCTGTATACCTGAAACTAACACGACATTGTAAATCAACTATACTTCAATATTTTTTAAATAGGGAGGTTGACACCCACACCCATGTGCCAAAGTCATCCATATTTTTTGTTCTTTAACTTTCCCTGCTGTGAAATCTTTAATCCCTGACTTCTTCCTGTTTACTTGCTTCCCAGAACTGTCCACTCATCTGCCCTCTAGGGAGTGATGAGTCCTTCCTCATTCACAATCATTCAAACAAGGCTGCAACCTTCCATGCATTTTCCATAAGAAGCATCTTTTAAATTCATCTTAGAGGATGAATCTTTCTCACTGTCATTTATCAGTGTTGACATCTAAGAATGACTAAGCCAGGTGACCTGGTTCCCTGTAGCAAACAGAAATAAATCTGAGGGCTCACAGTCTTTAATCTGCCAGATCTCCTTCCCCAAAGCTGTGCTCACCCCACACGTAGGTTTCTTGCCATGGTATTATGAAGTTAAGTGCTCTGGCTCTCAGAAGTCCCTAAATTCTTTAAAAGATGTAAATGCTTTGTTCTCTCAGTTTTAAAAGGGCATGTAAAGGGACTAGGGCTGCCACGATAAAAGTGGCTGTTTAGAAGTGAATATTCCAGATTCTTCCTTAGCATCAGGTCTGCAGTGTTAACCTTATTCCAGGAGGATGTAGGAACTTCCTAGGCAGATAATTTGGCTCAGGAGAATCATCACTTCAGCCAACATTTTGTTATTTTATATCTCTACTCTTCCCAAGGCATGAGTTTCAAAAGGCAAACTGCATGGGATTAACTCATTGCCAATCAGGCTAAGCTCTCTCTAGGTGTACATCAAAACTGTACTTTTATGCACCTTTCTTTCCTTAGCCTAAGTGAGAAGGCTTCAGATAAAACCCAGCTATGGACTGGACTGGTCTGAACCTATCCTTAAAACAATAATTCCAACTGAGCAACTTGTTGTGAAGAAATAACCAAAAACTACATTTCAACAATGACCTAGAAAAGAAAAAGAAAAATCACAGGTGAAAAAATGTTTATCCTCAATAGTAATCAAAGAATGCATATATGATATCATATTTTTTCAAATTAGCAAATATAAAAATAATAATAATCTCCACTGCTGGCCGAAGTATGGAAAAGTAGGCATTTTCATACACTGCTTTTGAGAACATAGGTTGGTATAAGTTTTTGAAGAACACTTGCAAGACAACAAAAGTCTTAAAATATGCTTACTTTTTGGCCCAACAATTCCACTTCAAGGAATTTATCCTAAACATGATTTTTTAAAATTAAATATTATATATAAAGATATTAAACTGTATTTATGATGGTAAAAAAAATGGAGCCAACCAGAATATCCAATAATAGGACACTGGTTAAAATAAGTAATGGAATAGTAATATGATAAAAATTATATCACTAAAAAATAATACTTGAGGCTACTGATTCCCAGTAATGATGCGGTAGCTTGTATCCAACTAATAATTCTGTTGAAAACAATTAGAAATTCTATACAATTTTTTTTTTATAAAACTAGTTTTAACTTCCAGTTTTGGGTTCAGTATGTAAAGAGCTTGGAAGCTGTGACTCCCATCCTCACTATGAGAAAAAAGCTAAACAAACTGAAAATCAACAACTCTTCCTGCATCCATCAGAGAATTGAGGTTACACAGAAAACAGAGTCCCTCAAAACTGGAGAAACAGACAGGTGGATACAGAGAACCAGAATTTACTGGAGAAGAATCCTAGGAGCAGAAACCTCCATGGGAACCAGTATCAGGGTAGAAAATCCTAAAATGTAATTGACAAATTTCTGGAGGCTCAGTGTGGACAAGCCTGAGAGAGAAAAACTCCAGGGAAGGGAGGGCAGTCCTAGGGTGGTCACAACACTTTTGTAAGTTGTACCTCCTGGAGACCCACCAGGTTCTCCCAAGGAAGATCAGAGAAAGATTCCCACACGCTTCTGGCAGAGGAGGGGAAAAGTAGCCATTCTGAAATATACCCAGAGCATTCTATTCTTCATAACAAGGTCAGCTTTCAACAGACTATTTTATCAGAATCTAACCAACTGGGATTCTCCCAGAGCCTAACCAGCCATGGGAAAGGGAAATACCCAGCTCTAACCTCTAATTTTCACAACTGCATCCTTCCCACTCTAGCTTTCCTGCCCCACCTAAGTATGTGGGTTGTTGGGGGGAGGAACAAAACTATAAAGAACTTGTAAAGGTGACAGCCCAGGGGTACATGCTCACTAAAAAACTGAGACCTAATCGTAGGATTATAGAATGCTCCCCATCCCCACACTCCTTACACCGTTGTCAATAGGATTCCTGTATAAAAAATGGAAAATACAACTGAAAGAACTGCACATCTCAGACCTTATTTAAGAAGAGGTCTCTAGGGAAAGGCAACAGGGGAGACAAAAACAAGGAAACCAGACGAAATTTTATCCTCCAACATCTACAACTACAGCAAATAATAAACACAGCCTAACCCCCAGCTAGCTAATCATAAAACCTCACACCGAAGTACTATTTACCTCAGTTCCTTTAACCCTGCATATCATGTCCAGCTATCAAGAGAAAATTACAAGACCTACTAAGAGGCAAAAAACACAGTGTGAAGACCCAGAGCAAGCTTCAGAACCAGAAGCAAATATGACAGGGATTTTAGAATTAGCAGACTGTGAATTTAAAACAACTATGATTAACATGCTAAGGGCTTCAATGGAAAAAAGTGGACAACATGCAAGAATGGATGGGTAATGTAAGCACAGAAATGGATAATTTGAGAAAGAATCATAAGGGAATGCTAGAAAACAGAAACACTGTAACAGAAATAAATAGGCAACAATAAAAGGGTGAAAAACATATGCCACGCAAACAGATGTGGGTTATATTAATATCAAAGTAAACTTCAAGACAAGAAATATTATCAGAGATAAAACTGGTTATTTCTAAGTGATAAAGAGTCATTTCATCAGAAAGACATAATAACCATAAATTATATGCTTCTGATGACAGAGATTCAAAATACAAATAAAATTGGTAGAACTAAATGGAGAAATAACAAATCCACAATCAGGGTTGGCGATTTCAACACCTGTCTCATTAAATTGATAGAAGTAGATAAACTCAACAAGAATTAAGAAGATTGGAACAACTATACCAAACCAACTTGGTCTCACTGACATTTATAGAATATTATACCCAACAAATGTAGAATACATAATCCTTTCAAATGCACACAGAACATTCACCAAGCTAGACCATAAAACAATTTTTTAGTATTTAAAATATATAGAATATATGCTTCAAACACACTCTGATCACTTTAAGTTAAAAAATAATGACAAAAACATAGCTTGAAAATCTCCCCACTTAATGTGTAAATTAAGCAGAACACTCCTAAATAATCTGTGGTCAAAAAAGAAATCACAAATGATATTAGAAAATATTTGTAACTGAATGGCAATAATAAAAATAAATCAATTTATTGGATGGAGCTGAGGCAAGGCTTAGAGGGAAATTATAGTTTTAAATGTTTATGTTAGAAAATAAAAAGTTTAAAAATCAATTATCTGTGTTTCCACTTTAAAAAGTTAAAAGATTAAAAATAAACTTAAAAAAGTAAAAAAGAAAGAAATTAAGAGCAAAAGTCAATAAAATGAAAAACAAACAATAAAAAAGGAGCATCTGAGAAATTGTCACACTCTAGAAGAGCCTAACAAGACATGACAACTAAATGTTATGTGGTATTCTGGACTGGGTCCTGAAACAGAAAATGGACATTAGGTGAAAACTAAGGAAATCTGAATAAAGAATGGACACTAGTTAATAATAATAATGTACATATATTGGTTCATTAGCTATGACAAATATACCATAGCAGTGTAAGTTGTTAACAATAGGAGAAACTGGGTGCCGTGTATATAGGTATTCCGTTATATCCTTGCAATTTTTCTATTAACCTAAAACTATCCTTCCCAATTCATTTTATGAGGACAGCAGAAGCCTGATCCCAAAACCAAAAAAGGAGATTACAAGAAAAGATTACAGGCCAATACTATTCGTGAAATATTTATTAGAAGGATAATAGAAATTGACAATTTATTGCAGAAATGCAAGACTGATTCAATGATCAAAAATCAATTGATTTAATTCACCACATTAGCAAAATAAAGGAGAAAATCATATGATCATCTCAGTTGGTCCAGAAAAAGCATTTAACAAATCCAATATTCATTCCTAATAAAAACTCTCAGCAAACTAGGAATAGAAGGAATTTTCTCGTTCTGTTTAAAGGCATCTATGAAAAGCCCACAGCTAACATCATACTTATTGGTGAAATAGTAAATGCTCCTCTAAAGATTGGAAATAAGTTCAGGATAAATTTAAAAATCCATAAGCTACTTGAAGTTATAAAAGTATTTATATATCCAGAAAATGGTTTCAATGTAACTTAATATTTATTGAGTACTTACTAGGTGCAAAACAGCTGCCAGGTGTTGGGGATTTTTTTTAATAGTAAAAAGCAATCCATCTGTTAAAGGATTTTTAAATAAATGTAGAAGACAGATACTCAGTAAAAGTAACTAAAGTCAATTTAGTATATGTCAGAGGGCCAAAAGAGGCAATAGATAATAAATAGCTCAGGCTTTCAGAATCCAGATTTTGTAGGGTACAGACTGACATATTAAGTAGTTTAAATTTTATTTTATAGGCTATGGGGCTTTCTCAGCTCCTGTTTTAGGCCTTCAGGAGAAGAATGATATAAAAAAGATTCTACAATCTGCATCATCAAAAGTACATTTTGCAAATATTTCAATACATCCAGGGCTCTGTGCTTTTACTATCATTTTATTACAAAGCAACTGATAACCAGAGAGGTTAATTGGTTTTCTCAAAGCTACAGAGCAAATAAATAGGAACGAAGCATGGAAAATTAGGGTGAAGATGTAACAGAATCCAGATTTCCTTCAACTTTTAGGATTTCTATTGTCCCAACTACTGGTTAGGTAACTTAAAGGGTAGAAAAATGGGAACAGGAGTCATTTTTTTGTTTTTGACAGCTCAGTACGTCAGAAATATCTAATACTGAAAGTCTGTGTTCAGACAATCATAACCAGGGAAGTATGAAAAAACTGGAGGAAGGGGGGAAAGAGTTAAAATTGGCTACAAGGGACAGATGGTCTTCTCTACTGCCTTCCTACCTTCCTTTCTCTCTTTCCTACACCCACTTGCCCACCATCCAAGTGTGTACACACGTGAACACACACCACACACACACAGACACAATTTGTGAGCCCCCTGCTGTTGCCATTAGTACTGACAGCTAATCCACTGATAGAGAAATCTGCCTTCTTCCCATTTTCAGTGGATAACTGCAAGGCATGAGTATAAGCAGATGCAGAAATTAATAATTATTTGAGTAAAAACAGATGAGATGCTGATAGCAAGCTAATGATAATGAGCAGTGATAAAGAAAAGGCTTTGAAGGCTCTCACTAGACAGACTCCAGAAGCATGACACTCCTCCTAAATGGTGAATCCTACCATCATCAGGAGAGTGGGGTCAGACCAATCGAGGGAACAAAGTGCTGACTCTTAACAAGTACTCGATACATGAGTGATTGTCCCTACCGCATGTAATGCAGCAGAGAGAAGACATGACAGACTGGAAAAGTTTGGGGGTCAGTCTACACAGAGGGCAGAATCTTAGTCCCAGAGGAAAACAGTCAAAGGGTCCTGTATGGTGACCCATCCACCCAGTTTGCCTCGGATTGTACCAGTTTTAGCAATGAAAGTCCCACGTCCTGGGAAAAACTTCAGTCCCAGACAAACCAAGACAGCTGGTCATCCTTGCTTGGGAAGGCTCTTTAACCCTAAGAACTGGAGGTCAAGATATTAGGCGATAGGCCACATGCTGTAGAGCCTCAAAGCCCCAGAAATTGTCCATCTACAAGAGTAGGAAAAGAGTAGATGCCACAAAGAATATAGAAATCAATTTTCTTTTCTTTTTTTTTATAATGACGATAAGCAGATAGATGGCTTTTATTTATTTATTTTATGGCTGTGTTGGGTCTTCGTTTCTGTGCGAGGGCTTTCTCTAGTTGCGGCGAGCAAGGGCCACTCTTCATCGCGGTGCGCGGGCCTCTCACTATCGCGGCCTCTCTTGTTGCGGAGCACAGGCTCCAGACACGCAGGCTCAGTAATTGTGGCTCACGGGCCCAGTTGTTCCGCAGCATGTGGCATCTTCCCAGACCAGGGCTCGAACCCGTGTGCCCTGCATTAGCAGGCAGATTCTCAACCACTGCGCCACCAGGGAAGCCCCTAGAAATCAATTTTCACTGCAAAGTAAAGGAGCTGTTACAGTGGAGGATTACTGGACTGAATGTCAATATTATGACATCATATGAGTGTGTTTCGTGTTTGGTAATTGCAATCATTGTTGCTTTTGTTGTGGTCATCCATTTACAATGCTTGGTGTCAGTCTATTTATCTCTTGTAAAAATAAAAAAAAATTAAAAAAAAAAAAGAGTAGATGCCGCATCCCCCCCCTGAAGCCAACCCAACTGACATGGAGCCCATGCTGTCCAGACTGTTGTGCATGTGCTGTGCTCCCCTCACAGTGGTCAAATCCACTGCTTCCCCTCGATTTACTACGTACGGTAGCCCATCCTCAGAGAATGGGGTTGCGTAAGACTCTTTCTTCTCAAAGAGCACCAACTACTATCCAGGATGCTTTCCTGAGGGTCGGCAGACTCCTGAGTATGGCTAAGGCTATCTGCTTCGGGGTAATGACAACAGCTGACATTAATTGAGCACTTACTATGGTCTACGATCTACGGCTGTGATTGACAATGTTGGCTGCACACTGTAATAACCCGTATTAGTTTCCTAAGGCTGCTGTAACAAAGTACCACAAACTGGATGGTTAAAAACAGAAATGTATTTATTCTCTCACAGTTCTGGAGGCTGGAAGTCCAAAAATCGAAGTGTTTTTCTGGAGGGCTCTTTGTGAGAGTGTGTTCCATGCCTTTCTCTTAGCTTCTGGCAGGTTGGTAATCCTTGGCATTCTTTGGCTTCTATAGATGCATGAACTCCAGCTCCACCTCCTTGGTTACGTGGCATTGCCCCTGTGTCTCGTCATATCATTTTGTCTCTGTGCACATATGTCTTTGTGTCTCTTCTCTTCTTATAAGGACATCCGTCAGATTGGTTTAAGGGCTCACCCTAACACCAGTATAACCTCATCTTAACTAATGACATCCACAGTGACCCTATTTACAAATACCATCACATTCTGAGGTTCTGGGAAGGGCATGAATTTGGGAGGGGACACAATTCAACCCAGTACGTACCTAAGGACTTTTTTATAATCTAGTTGTAATGATCCCAATCTCTGGGAATGGGACCCAGGCATCAATATCCTCTAAAGATCTCCAGGTAAATCCAATGTGCCACCAAGTTTGAGAACCACTGTTCTAAGGACTTGACATGTCTTGTGCCCCTTAGTCCTCATGATAAACCTGTGAGGTCCTATTAGTATCCCCAATTTATAGATGAAATTTCAAGACTTAGCAGGGTTTAAATAAACTTGGCGAAGTTTACACAGCTAGTAAGGGATCGAGCTGGGATTTGGACGGAGGCATTATAGCTCCAAGCCTAAGCATGTGAGCCTTACAGACTCAGAGCTGAGCTTCAGAGGAACAGCTGAGCTTTGATAGAAGGCTTCCCCGGCCACCTCAGCGACTGAAGGGTTACACTGGCCGGCATCAGCTTTCTTGGTGAAACACCCTCCTGTCTGGCTTTGATCCTAACCCCACTCTTCCCTCTCCGCTCCCAACACAACTCCTCCATCTGGCTCACGCAGGGTGTGAGAAGACAACAGTCTCTCTGAATCACCACTTCCAGGCAGCTTTTAATAGTAACTACTATGCTCAAACGAAAAAGAGTCTCCTGCTTCCATAATGGAGAAAGTAGCCCAAATCCCAGACACAGCCATGGCCCTGACCAATGGATGTGGGAAACCCCTGGGAAGGAACAGGGCCACATCAAAGACCTCCCACCGGGCAGGTTGGATATCAGGTTTGGAGGCACTTCTCCGGCCAGCCCTGCAGACCCAGCTGCCTTGGAACAGGTCAGGCGTACATCACACTCGCTACTTAAGGAGGCCACAGTGGCACCACCTAGAGGATGTCATCAAAACGCAACTTTATTTCTACCTCCCATTGTCCCTTGAAAATATATTCACAGATGGGACCTCTCTGGTGGTCCAGTGGCTAAAGACTCCGCGCTCCCAATCCAGGGGGCCCAGGTTCAATATCTGGTCAGGGAACTAGATCTCACGTGCATGCTGCAACTAAAGATCCCACGTGCCACAACTAAGACCCGGCACAGCCAAAATAGATAAATATTTAAAATATATTCACAGAGAAGCTGGATCACTCAAACATTGCCAATGGAAATGCAAAATGTTCAGCCACTCTGGAAAAAGTTTGGCAGTTTTTTAAAAAGCTAAACATGCAATGACCATATGACCTATCAATGACACTCCCAGGTGTTTATTCCAGGGAAATGTAGACAGATTCACACAAAGACATAGAAACAAATGTTTACAGCTGCTTTATTGGTAAAAGCCAAAAACTGAAAACAGCCCAGACGTCCTTCACTGGGTGAATGGTTTAAACAAACTGTGGAACATGCATACCATGAGACACTTACTCAGCAATAAAAAGGAAAGAACTATTGATTCAGGTGACAACTTAAATGAGTCTCCAGGAAGTCAGGGTGAGTGAAAAAGGTCAATCCCAATCATAAGCCTTTTAGCTTTGTGACACTTTTCCTCCATGTGTGTGTCTGTGACTTTGAGGTAAATTAAAAAATATGTTTACTTTCAAAATTGGGGACGAAAATATATAACACAGGGTGATGAAATGAGATAATACGTGTCAGACACATAGTACAATTCCTGACAAAATATGCACCCTTATAAACACCCCAGTAATTTTTTTTAACATCTTTATTTTATTTTTTAACATCTTTAATTTTATTGGAGTAAAATTTCTTTACAATGGTGTGTTACTTTCTGCTGTATAACAAAGTGAGTCAGCTATACGTATACATATATCCCCATATCCCCTCCCTCTTGCGTCTCCTTCCCACCCTCCCTATCCCACCCCTCTAGGTGGACACAAAGCACCGAGCTGATCTCCCTGTGCTATGCGGCTACTTCCCACTAGCTATCTAACTTACATTTGGTAGTGTATATATGTCCATGCCACTCTCTCACTTCATCCCAGATTCCCCTTCCCCCTCCCATGTCTTCAAGTCCATTCTCTACATCTGCATCTTTATTCCCGTCCTGCCCCTAGGTTCTTCAGAACCTTTTTTTATTTTTAGATTCCATATATATGTGTTAGCATATGGTATTTGTTTTTCTCTTTCTAAATAACTTCACTCTGTATGACAGTCTCTAGGTCCATCCACCTCACTCAAATAACTCAATTTCATTTCTTTTTATGGCTGAGTAATATTCCATTGTATATATGTGCCACATCTTCTTTATCCATTCATCTGTCGATGGACACTTAGGTTGGCTTCCATGTCCTGGCTATTCTAAATAGTGCTGCAATGAACATTGTGGTACATGACTCTTTTTGAATTATGGTTTTCTCAGGGTATATGCCCAGGAGTGGGATTGCTGGATCATATGGTAGTTCTATTTTCAGTTTTTTAAGGAAACTCCATACTGTTCTGCATAGTGGCTGTATCAATTTACATTCCCACCAACAGTGCAAGAGGGTTCCCTTTTCTCCACACCCTCTCCAGCATTTTTGTTTGTAGATTTTTTGATGATGGCCACTCTGACTGGTGTGAGGTGATACCTCATTGTAGTTTTGAGTTGTATTTCTCTAATGATTAGCAATGTTGAACATCCTTTCATGTGTTTGTTGGCAATCTGTATATCTTCTTTGGAGAAATGTCTATTCAGGTCTTCTGCCCATTTTTGGATTGGGTTGTTTGTTTTTTTGATATTGAGCTGCATGAGCTGCTTGTATATTTTGGAGATTAATCCTTTGTCAGTTGCTTCGTTTGCAAATGTTTTCTCCCATTCTGAGGGTTGTCTTTTTGTCTTGTTTATGGTTTCCTTTGCTGTGCAAAAGCTTTTAAGTTTCATTAGGTCCCATTTGTTTATCTTTGTTTTTATTTCCATTTCTCTAGGAGGTGGGTCAAAAAGGATCTTGCTGTGATTTATGTCATAGAGTGTTCTGCCTATGTCTTCCTCTAAGAATTTTATAGTGTCTGGCCTTACATTTAGGTCTTTAATCCATTTTGAGTTTACTTTTGTGTATGGTGTTAGGAAGTGTTCCAATTTCATTCTTTTACATGTAGCTGTCCAGTTTTCCCAGCACCACTTATTGAAGAAGCTCTTTTCTCCATTCTATGTTCTTGCCTCCTTTATCAAAGATAAGGTGACCATATGTGCGTGGGTTTATCTCTGGGCTTTCTATCCTGTTCCATTGATCTATATTTCTGTGTTTGTGCCAGTACCATACTGTCTTGATTACTGTAGCTCTGTAGTATACTCTGAAGTCAGGAAGCCTGATTCCTCCAGCTCCATTTTTCTTTCTTAAGATTGCTTTGGCTGTTCGGGGTCTTTTGTGTTTCCATACAAATTGTGAAATTTCTTGTTCTAGTTCTGTGAAAAATGCCACTGGTAGCTTGACAGGGATTGCATTGAATCTGTAGATTGCTTTAGGTAGTATAGTCATTTTCACAATGTTGATTCTTCCAGTCCAAGAACATGGTATATCTCTCCATCTGTTTGTATCATCTTTAATTTCTTTCATCAGTGTCTTATAGTTTTCTGCATACAGGCCTTTTGTCTCCTTAGGTAGGTTTAGTCCTAGGTATTTTATTCTTTTTGTTGCAATGGTAAATGGGAGTGTTTCCTTAATTTCTCTTTCAGATTTTTCATCATTAGTGTATAGGAATGCAAGAGATTTCTGTGCATTATTTTTGTACCCTGCTACTTTACCAAATTCATTGATTAACTCTAGTAGTTTTCTGGTAGCATCTTTAGGATTCTCTATGTATAGTGTCATGTCATCTGCAAACAGTGACAGTTTTACTTGTTCTTTTCCAATTTGGATCCCTTTTATTTCTTTTTCTTCTCTGATTGCTGTGGCTAACACTTCCAAAACTATGCTGAATAATAGTGGTGAGAGTGGGCAACCTTGTCTTGTTCCTGATCTTAGTGGAAATGGCTTCAGTTTTTCACCATTGAGAAAGACGTTGGCTGTGGGTTTGTCATATATGGTCTTTATTATGTTGAGGTAAGTTCCCTCTATGCCTATCTTCTGGAGGGTTTTTATCATAAATGGGTGTTGAATTTTATTGAAAGCTTTTCTACATCTATTGAGATGATCATACGGTTTTTGTCCTTCAATTTGTTAATATGGTATATCACATTGATTGATTTGCGTATATTGAAGAACCCCTGCATTCCTAGGATAAACCCCACTTGATCATGGTGTATGATCTTTTAATGTGCTGTTGGATTCTGTTTGCTAGTATTTTGTTGAGAATTTTTGCATCTATGTTCACCAGTGATATTGGCCTGTAGTTTTCTTTTTTTGTGACATCTTTGTCTGGTTTGGTATCAGGGTGATGGTGGCCTTGTAGAATGAGTTTGGGAGTGTTCCTCCCTCTGCTATATTTGGGAAGAGTTTGAGAAGGATAGGTGTTAGCTCTTCTCCAAATGTTTGATAGAATTCACCTGTGAAGCCATCTGGTCCTGGGCTTTTGTTTGTTGGAAGATTTTTAATCACAGTTTCAACTTCATTACTTGTGATTGGTCTGTTTATATTTTCTATTTCTTCCTGGTTCAGTCTCAGAAGATTGTGTTTTTCTAAGAATTTGTCCATTTCTTCCAGGTTGTCCATTTTATTGGCATATAGTTGCCTGCAGTAATCTCTCATGATCCTTTGTATTTCTGCAGTGTCAGTTGTTACTTCTCCTTTTTCATTTCTAATTCCACTGATTTGAGTCTTCTCCCTTTTTTCTTGATGAGTATGGCTAATGGTTTATCAATTTTATCTTCTCAAAGAACAGCTTTTAGTTTTATTGAACTTTGCTATCATTTCCTTCGTTTCTTTTTCATTTATTTCTGATATGATCTTTATGATTTTTTTCCTTCTGCTAACTTCGGGGTTTTTTTGTTCTTCTTTCTCTAATTGCTTTAGGTGTAAGGTTAGGTTGTTTATTTGAGATGTTTCTTGTTTCTTGAGGTAGGATTGTATTGCTATAAACTTCCCTCTTAGAACTGCTTTTGCTGCATCCCATAGGTTTTGGGTCATCGTGTTTTCATTATCATTTGTTTCTAGGTATTTTTTGATTTCCTCTTTGATTTCTTCAGTGATCTCTTGGTTACTAAGTAGTGTATTGTTTAGCCTCCATGTGTTTGTATTTTTTACAGATTTTTTTCCTGTAATGATATCTAGTCTCATAGCGTTGTGGTCGGAAAAGATTCCTGATACAATTTCAATTTTCTTAAATTTACAAAGGCTTGATTTGTGACCCAAGGTATGATCTATCCTGGAGAATGTTCCAAGAGCACTTGAGAAGAAAGTGTATTCTGTTGTTCTGGGATGGAATGTCCTATAAATATCAATTAAGTCCATCTTGTTTAATGTATCATTTAAAGCTTGTGTTTCCTTACTTATTTTCATTTTGGATGATCTGTCCATTGGTGAAAGTGGGGTGTTAAAGTCCCCTACTATGATTGTGTTATTGTCGATTTGCCCTTTTATGACTGTTAGCATTTGCCTTATGTATTGAGGTGCTCCTATGTTGGGTGCATAAATATTTACAATTGTTATATCTTCTTCTTGGATTGATCCCTTGATCGTTATGTAGTGTCCTTCTTTGTCTCTTGTAATAGTCTTTATTTTAAAGTCTATTTTGTCTGATATGAGAATTGCTACTCCAGCTTTCTCTTGATTTCCATTTGCATGGAATATCTTTTTCCATCCCCTCACTTTCAGTCTGTATGTGTCCCTAGGTCTGAAGTGGGTCTCTTGTAGACAGCATATATATGGGTCTTGTTTTTGTATCCATTCAGCCAGTCTATACCTTTTGGTGGCAGCATTTAATCCATTTTCATTTAAGGTAATTATCGATATGTATGTTCCCTATTACCATTTTCTTAATTGTTTTGGGTTTGTTATGGTAAGGCTTTTTCTTCTCTTGTGTTTCCTGCCTAGAGAAGTTCCTTTAGCATTTGTTGTAAAGCTGGTTTGGTCGTGCTGAATTCTCTTAGATTTTGCTTGTCTGTAAAGGTTTTAATTTCTCCGTCGAATCTGAATGAGATCCTTGCTGGGTAGAGTAAGCTTGGTTGTAGGTTTTTCCCTTTCATCACTTTAAATATGTCCTGCCAAACCCTTCTGGCTTGCAGAGTTTCTGCTGAAAGATCAGCTGTTAACCTTATGGGGATTCCCTTGTATGTTATTTGTTGTTTTTCCCTTGCTGCTTTTAATATTTTTTCTTTGTATTTAATTTTTGATCATTTGATTAATATGTGTCTTGGCTTGTTTCTTCTTAGATTTATCCTTTATGGGACTCTCTGTGCTTCCTGGACTTGACTGACTATTTCCTTTCCCAGATTAGGGAAGTTTTCAACCATAATCTCTTCAAATATTTTCTCAGCCCCTTTCTTTTTCTCTTCTTCTTCTGGGGCCCCTATAATTCGAATGTTGGTGCATTTAATGTTGTCCTAGAGGTCTCTGAGACTGTCCTCAATTCTTTTCATTCTTTTTTCTTTATTCTGCTCTGCAGTAGTTATTTCCACTATTTTATCTTCCAGGTCACTTATCCGTTCTTCTGCCTCAGTTTTTCTGCTATTGATTCCTTCTAGAGAATTTTTTATTTCATTTATTGTGTTGTTCATCATTGTTTGTTCGCTCTTTAGTTCTTCTAGGTCCTTGTTAAGTGTTTCTTGTATTTTCTCTATTCTATTTCCAAGATTTTGGATCATCTTTAGTATCATTACTCTGAATTCTTTTTCAGGTAGACTGCCTATTTCCTCTTCATTTGTTTGGTCTGGTGGGTTTTTACCTCGTTCCTTCATCTGCTGTGTATTTCTCTGTCATCTCATTTTGTTTAACTTACTGTGTTTGGGGTCTCCTTTTCGCTGGCTGCAGGTTTGTAGTTCCCGTTGTTTTTGGTGTCTGCCCCTAGTGGGTAAGGTTGGTTCAGTGGGTTGTGTAGGCTTCCTGGTGGAGGGGACTGGTGCCTGTGTTCTGGTGGATGAGGCTGGATCTTGTCTTTCTGGTGGGCAGGACCGCATCCAGTGGTGTGTTTTGGGGTGTCTATGAACTTATTATGATTTTAGGCAGCCTCTCTGCTAATGGATGGGGTTGTGTTCCTGTCTTGCTAGCTGTTTGGCATAGGGTGTCCAGCCCTGGAGCTTGCTGGTTGCTGAGTGGAGCTGGGTCTTAGCATTGAGATGGAGATCTCTGGGAGAGCTTTTGCCTTTTGATATTACATGGGGCCGGGAGGTCTCTGGTGGACCAATGTCCTGAACTTGTCTCTCCCACCTCAGAGGCTCAGGCCTGACACCGGCTGGAGCACCAAGACCCTGTCAGCCACATGGCTCAGAAGAAAAGGGAGAAGAAAGAAAGAAAGGAAAGAGGGAAAGAAAGAAAGGAAAGAGGGAAAGAAAGAAAGAAAGAAAGAAAGAAAGAAAGAAAGAAAGAAAGAAAGAAAGAAAGAAAGAAAGGGAGAAGGAGAAAGTTATTAAAATAAAAAATTAAAAAATTATTAAAAATAAAGAAATAGAAAAGTAATTTAAAAAAAGAAAGAAGAGAGCAACCAAACCAAAAAACAAATCCACTAATGATAAGAAGCGCTAAAAACTACATAAGAACAAAATAAAACAAAAACTGGACAGACAGAACCCTAGGACAAATGGCAAAAGCAAAGCTCTACAGACAAAATCACACAAAGAAGCATAAGCATACACACTCACAAAAAGAGAAAAAGGAAAAAATATATATATATATAATTAATAAATAAAGGAAGAGAGCAACCAAATCAATAAACAAATCTACCAATGATAATAAGCTCTAAATACTAAACTGAGACAAACATAGAACCAGAAACAAATTAGATGCAGAAAGAAAACCCCAAGTCTACAGTTGCTCCCAAAGTCCACCGCCTCAATTTTGGGATGATTCATTGTCTATTCAGGTATTCCACAGATGCCGGGTACATCAAGTTGATTGTGGCGATTTAATCCACTGCTCCTGAAATTTCCTGGGAGAAATTTCCCTTTCTCTTCTTTGTTCACACAGCTCCTGGGGTTCAGCTTTGGATTTGGCCCTGCCTTTGCATGTAGGTCACCCTCTGGTGTCTTTTGAGAAGCCTGAGGTCTTCTGCCAGCATTCAGTAGGTGTTCTGTAGGAGTTGTTCCACATGTAGATGTATTTTTGATGTATTTGTGCGAAGGAAGGTGATCTCCACGTCTTACTCCTCCGCCATCTTGAAGGTCCCCCCAACCCCAGTCATTTTTGATGACTCTCCATCCCTGTCACAATCCCTCCATGAGAAGGTATCTGAGAAAAAGGCTGAGAACTCATAAACCTTCGCTTTCTTTTCCCATTTCCCTCTAACCCATATGTATTAGTTTCTTGTAGCTGCGGTAACAAATTACCACAAAGTAGATGGCTTAAAACAACAGAAATTTACTCTCTCACAGTTCTAGAAGCCAGACGTCAAGGTGTCATCAGAGCCACACTCCCTCCAGAGTCTCCCTCAGAGAATCCTCCCTTGCCTCTTCCGGCTTCTGGTGGCTCCGCGCATGCCTTAGCTTTGGCCATGTCCCTCCAACCTCTCTGTGGTCACACTGTCTCCCCTTCTGTCTCAAAACTTCCTCTGCCTCCAGGGGTTACCTTATGGGGATATTTGTGATGGCATTTAGGGTCAACCCAGATAATATCTAGGATAACTTCCCTATCTCAAAATCCTTAACTCAATCACATCTGGAAAGTCCTTTTTTGCCAATTAAGGTAACATTCACAGGTTCCAGGGATTAGGACTCTGACATATATTTTGAGGGGCCACCATTCAGCCCATTACACTATAGCTACATCATTTCATGCCTGGTCACTGCTCTCCTGGGTTCCAGTTTATTCTACCTACAGTGACTGGAAGCATTGTTTCATCACATCCCACCACTGCTCAAAACCTAGATCAGGCTCCCTCTCCCACTGAATCAGAGCCGGCTATACCTGGAAGGGGCCTGAGAAACCCTCTGGTCCCTCCTTCAACTGATGAGGAACCTGAGGCTTCAGGGGTCAGGGAGCTTCCCCAAGGTCACACCACTCATCAGTAAGAGTTCAAGGGTTCAAGAGTTCATTTCTAGGCTGAAGCTATTCTCACAATACCATTCCCATCACCCAGATGGGTTCCCCTCTATCTCATCAACCCCATTTCCTTCACTGAAAACCTTAGCTCCAATCACCTGATCTTTATGCCTCGATCCCTTTTTATTTATATATGGGTAAATAAGTTTGCCTTCAAGTCTGATCCCAAAAATCACCTCTTTTAAGAAGTCTGTATCTGGTTAAACATGTCTAACTCCAATCAATTCTTTGTTTCATGTTTCCTCAAAATTCCTGTACTAAGTTGGGGTTGTATTAATCTCACTCACCTATGTGTGGCCTTTTAAATGTTTTAATTTTTGTGTTCTATCCACAAGTTTAATCCCAGATTTTTCTGTATCTTTGATATCCTCGCCCATACTACTCAGTCCATTAATGCCACCTGCCCTATCTCTCTCTCTCTCTCTCTCACACACACACACACACACACACACACACACACTCTGACACTTGCAAGTTACTGTTACTGCTTCTTAAATGCTGTTGACTGAGAGTACACGTTCTATAAACTACTGTCAAATAAGAACATGTAACAAAACTTACATTATGTTGTAATGAAGGTAAAATTTTGTTGAAAATCATTCGTGTGTTTTTTTCTTCTAGATTTCTGGATATGTTGCCCTCACCCTAGAATTACCAAATGCCCCCAGAGACTCCCATCTGCCTGAAAAGGCAGAATTTTTATTTATTTATTTATTTATTTATTTTTGGCTGTGCTGGGTCTTCGGTTCGTGCGAGGGCTTTCTCTAGTTGCGGCAAGTGGGGGCCACTCTTCATCGCGGTGCGGGGACCGCTCTTCATCGCGGTGCGCGGGCCTTTCACTATCGCGGCCCCTCCCGTTGCGGGGCACAGGCTCCAGACGCGCAGGCTCAGCAGTTGTGGCTCACGGGCCCAGCTGCTCCGTGGCATGTGGGATCTTCCCAGACCAGGGCTCGAACCCGTGTCTCCTGCATTAGCAGGCAGATTCTCAACCACTGCGCCACCAGGGAAGCCCGAAAAGGCAGAATTTTTACCAGGAGAATATGGAAAAGAATGGCAAGAGTAATTTTCAGTTCATGGCATTCAGAAACCAGGTTACACAGCAAAACAACAGGCTTGAAGCCAGGCTTCTGTCTTAAAAGCAGATTTTCCCAATTCTGCCCCATCCCCTTAACCCCTTGTCTCCCTACTTTAAGTTATCAAGGACTAAGACTGGATGACACTAATGCATGGAAGTCCTACTGTCACTTGGATTCAATGTCCCTCCACCGGGCAGGAAGGCCAGAATGCTTGCTGTCCCACAGAAGGAGGAGATCATCATATAAGACAGTAAAGGAAAAATCCATCACTTTCCAGCCTGGAAGGTGGTGGGAGTGGAGGACAGGAGGGCAAATCTGTTAGACGTACATGCCATTTCCCCTCTCCAAACTCTGGCATTGAATAAGCAAACCTAACGGAGTAGGAGGCATGGCCCTGGCTCCCTACATAGATTTCTAGAAAAAACAATTCTCAGGCTGCCTGCACCAACCTAGGGCCGGGCCACATCAACGTGGCCACACAACAAGGAGGGAGCAAGGAGGGCCCGCAAGTTTCACCTTCCCAAGCCACCTTCCCTTCCAGCCTGGCACTGATGGTGTGTTGACTGCCAGGGCTTGTCAAGGGCCTGTGTATGATGACTGTAGCCACTGAGGGTCAAAGGTCAGCCAGGGAACAAGCCCTTGGCCAGGCCCAGGTTACACCAGCCACACCCAAGGCGTGATGCCAGAAGCTGGCAGGAGCCTGTACAGGGGCAGCAACCTGAGAATACAGCCCCCTTAACCAAAGACCCGGCTCCTCCCCTCCCCCATGAGGTCCTAGGAGCCACAGCCCCTCCCCCACACACCGGATGCCTCGCTTACACCAGATGCCGTTTTAGGAAGAGAAGCAGGAGGATGCAGGCAATCTGAGATTCAAAGCATTTTTTCCTAGAAAGGCTGAGCATTCCTTGAAGGCTCTGTTTAAATACTCAAACCAGACATTCACTCAAACCAAATTAGACATTTAGTTATTTTTTTCCACTGTGGGGTGGGGAGGGAGGGAATCGTGAATTAAATGAAAACAGCTATAAACAAAATACAGAAATCACATTTCCTCTTCATATCCAAGCGGCAGTGAGAGTTAAATTTTTCAAAGCCATTACAGGAGCATGCCCTTTCTTGAGAGGCCAACAGCTCTGGATCAATTTCTGAATCTGCAAAATACCCAGATAACAGTGAGGACAGAAATTCTTTCCCTAACTACAGAGAAGTGAGTTACCTAGCAATGGGTCACTGATTTATCGTACCAGCTGTATGTAAATTAAATTCTAAAACTCAAATTGATTTCATTTCCAGTTACTAAATATCCAGGTGGCTTGCTGCATTAATTAGAACTGACATGGAGGTTAATAATTTCACCCTCTGATCTCTTCCTCTTCGAGATCAAACGCCTTGCTATTCTTGCTGATAACATTGTGGGGCGGGGCTGGGGGCAGCGTGGGAGTGGATCAGGAAGCAGGGGCCTGATGAATCATCCAGAAGATGAACTGTTCACAGCACCCGCCCTCGCCCCTGAGCAGGGTATGTTATCATGCTGGCGGCTAGCAGCAGGTGCATCGGAGGGACACAGCTGGGCAAGGCGGCGATCGGTGAAGCCCCATCACCTGCACGGGGGCCCTCTCTCTCCTCAGCACCCAGTGAACTCCCAAGTCAGGCTGCACCTTGGGAAAGAGCCAACTGCTGCCCACCCCCAGAAGCTTAGGCAGAACAAAGGCCTGGCCACAGGCTAACAGGCTCTCCCAAGATGGGGTCGGCAGCACTGCCACTGGCTTGGGCAAAATTGGGCACCAGTAATATGAGTTCCTGCTGACTTCAGACGCTTGCTAGACAGAGAGATCCCTGGATTATTAAATTCCTAGGAAAAGAAAATCATCAGACCCCCATCAGAAAGCGCCTGGGATATCAGGCTCTGGCTCTAGCTGTCACCCAGACGCTCTTCTAAACAGAACATATGGGGTTAATTGCATTTTCTTTTTCAGTTCCTCTGCAGGCAGAGCTGTGTTTGGCAAGTGGTTTGAAGGTGAGGTTACAGAAACCATTCGTGAAAATTAGGTGAGAAAACATCTCCCTCCTTCATCAGCTGCCAGGTGCTGTTGAATCTTCTTCCAAATGTTCTTTTTTGGACTAAGTACCAAACGTTTGACTGAAATCTCCTAATTCCAAAGACCAAAACTACTTTGCAGATACCTGCGTGGATCTGGATTCAAATGCCGCTGGTGACGGGCACAGCAATATGGCAGCTCCATGAGATGCATACCTAGTTCACAGTCCCCACTTAGCCCAGGTTCTAAATGTTCACATAACAGTCTCAAAAACAACATCAAGATATATTTTTCACTTGAAACAATACTGTAAATGGTGATCAGAATCCCAAGTTCATCCAAGTCTCCTATAGTATTGAGGAGGTATCTGTGACTTGGCGAATTCACTTTAGTGTGTGAATACCTGGGTGAGAGATTCTGCTTAGCCTCTTTCTAACTATACTACCCTGAATGAGTCGCTTCTCTAAGTCCTAAAATAAGAATCAAGTTAACACCCAAAAGGCCTCCTTCCATTCAATGACCCATGTGTCAAGAACTACGGGGGGGAGGGATAAATTGGGAGATTGGGATTGACATAGACACACTACTATATATAAGATAGGTAACTAATACGGATGTTCTGTATAGCACAGGGAACTCTACTCAGTACCCTGTAATGGCCTATATGGGAAAAGACTCTAAAAAGAGTGGATATATGTATACGTATAACTGATTCACTTTGCTGTACACCTGAAACTAACACAACATTGTAAATCAACTATACTCCAATAAAAATTATTTAAAAAAAAAAAAAGAACTACAGGAGGAGCTAAGGGTTCAAAGCACGAAGGGTATCTAGCACCAAGCTATGGCCCACAGGCTCTTCTGCCTCTAGCTGGGTACCCTCAGGGAGGTTTCTCCACCTTAAATTCAGTAACCCGGGCAGGCTCTAGAGTCAGACTAACCTGGATAAATCCCAACTGTGTCATTTACTAGCCATCAACTCTGAGTAAGTTACTGGCCTTTTCTTACTGGAAAAAAAAAAAAATTCATAAAAGCAGTATCATAAGGTTTCTGTGAATATTAAATGATAACATGTACGTATATTCCTTGGCACACTACCTGGAATCGAGGCCTCAATTCAGGTGGTTATATTGCTGTTTTTAATAAGAAAGCAGCTTATGGTGAGGAGGAGAGTTAACTGGCACCATAAACAGTACTTAGTAGATGCTAAGTCATTATTTTCTTTCATCAGCAAGAACCTTCAAGAAGCAAGGACTCCAACTCTTAAAGAGAGAATTAAAATAAAATGTGTACAAGCATAGGCCCAATAAAGTGCCGTGGGACACAAAGAAAGGCTGATTCTGTCTGGAAGAGACTAAAAGGCTTCAAGAAAGAGGTGACACTGGAGGGGTAGTCTGACCAGGCTCACTGGTAGAAGAGGAAAAGCTTCTCCTCTACCCTCTTACATTTAGTGGCTGGGGCCTGTGAATTAAAGTAACGAAAGACAGATTAACAAGAGAAAAGGTTTATTTCATATGCACAAGGAGGGGGCCTCACAGAAAGGACATGTGAGCTTATATACCCTTTAAACAAAGGTCAATAAATTGTGGAGAAATGACAAGACAAAGAAAAACGGGTTTGATCTTCTTAGGGACAGTAAATTGTGGGAAGGGAAACATATGAGGGAAACCAATGGAAGGTAAAGGTTATTTAGTAAGGTTTATAAGTAAGACTCAAGTCTGTATAACAAACCTTACTAAATCTTACAAAAATCTTAAATTAAATATTAAAAATGAAATTTAAATATCACTAATCTTTAGTAATAAGAGTCTAGTCATCTCTGGTGATTAAGAGTCGTCCTCTTCTTCCTGGTACAGGAGACAGGAGGGGAACACCTTCAGAAAGGGAAATATATGCCCTGATTTTAGGCAGAAAGGAGGAGAGCATAGAATTTTTTCTATATCTGCTGTTTCTTAATTGCCTTCAGCTCAAAATTATCTTTATGCCAAAGTGGCTTATGGGGGGTGGTGACATATTCTGATCCCCCCAAGAGCAAGGTCATTTCAGACAAGAGAACAGTTTAAGCAAAGGCTTGGAGCTTGAGTTGTGTACAGCATGGGTGGGAATAATGAAAACTTTGATATAGTTAGAACTGCAGGCATGTGAGTGGAAGATCCAAGGATGAATCATTAATAGAAGAGAAGTTAAAAAGGCAGAAACAGATAGGCATCAAATTGTCGTGGGCTTTGTATGCCATGCTAAGAGTTTGGGTTTCTCCTTTGGGCCAGTGTTTCTCAAGATGAGGCCCATAAATTGTCTACATTAGAATAACCTAGAATGTTTGTTAGAAAAGCAGGTTCCTGAGCTCTACCCTGAATTTACCAAATCATAATCTCTGGGAGGGATGCCCAGGGATCTGCGTATTTCACAAGTGTTGCACACTAAAGTTTGAGGACCATTGGTATAGACGATGGGACCCTTTGAAGGCTGAAAACAGTTGAAGGTTACAGTAAAAACTATGATTTAGAAACAGACAGCTGTGTGGACAATGTCTTGGATGGGGTGGGACCTGGAGGCAGGCAAGCAAGCAAGGCCAGAGGACCCGAACTGAACTATAGTAGAGGTACTGAGGGCCTCAGGCCAAAATACGAGGCACCCTTATAAGGAGGAGGTGGTTGGCTAAGGGGATGAGTCATAGAGACTTTTAGACCTTTCTGAAGAAACTGAAGAGTGAATGAGTATAGTTAGACATCAAACAGGGATGTGTAATCAGTGGTCAGATTTGCAAGGGCTTTTAGAACTCTTGTTAGAACCACTGCTCTCTGGGAAATTATATGTGGGCAAGTGACAAGATATTATCTTTTTTTGAGGGATGGAAGCAGCCAACGGCTGTAAGTGACAAAGCTTCACTGTCTTTATCTAACCAACAAAAAATCCATCAGAAATCCCACCAGCAGACCTGTCAGACTAAACAACAGAGGAAAATTGATATGCCCCTCACTGTACGCACTAGAAAAAGAATGAGAGAACAGGAAAAGCTCATTTTGCCCAATAATATGTATATTATTCCTGACCCCAGGAACAGCCTGGCTTTAGAAATAGAAAAAAATAGGAAAAAATTGGAAATTGGGAAAAATAATAAAGGAAAATAAAGATACTTTTCCAAAAGTAAGGCAATCCAAGGCCAAAGCTAGAGAGGGCAGAACTTTGAGATAAAGCAGCTCTTTCCTAGTTCTGCCTCTGTTCTTCCTGAATTCTCACCACTTTTTCCAGCCACCCAGCTCTGCGCATGTATTTCATTAGAATATGAATGAGAAGCCCCTTGGGAGAATTTTATGCTGTCATGGCAACAGTCGCCATGGCAACCCTTAATTAATTGGCTGCTGATGAAGTAGAGGAAGAAAAAAAGCCAACCAGAATGGATGCAACTCTAGAGGCAGTCATGGTGTGTAGTAATTATATGAATTTCATTCAGCAAAGTCATGTAGCAGGTCAGAAATGCAAATATCTCCTCCGCAGCCACCACCTACTCGGAGAGGCCGGTTTTCAGAACCGACACATGTGAATGGGTGGCTGGGGCCCTGACAATTCCAAAAAGAAAAAAAGAAAAAAACCCACCACGTATGGCTGCCCCCGCCTAGGCAGATTCCCCAGGGAGATAAACTCATTCTAATACGGGAGTGAGTCGATCCTGCTGAGAGTGGTCACAAGCAGCAACCATAACCGATGGTAACTGTCGCCTTCGTGCCCTCTTCACGGCAAACGGTACCAACCAGGCAGGAAAATAACGAAATATGGCCCTGCAGAGCTGTTCAGCTCTGAAGCGTCTTCTGATGGAGGGGTGAGGACGTTTAGTTTGTCACCACCATCTCGAGATGGCCCCGTGGTCCCTGCACACACACAGATGGCTCACGGTTCAAAAAGAACACCCGTCTGAGGGTGGGAGAGGAGGATCAAAAGAGGGGGGGTCCTGAGAGGGGCCGCCACAAGTCAGCTTTCTCTGAAGAAAGCCAAGTGGAGGTGGGGTGGGAGCACTGGGCAGTTGCTAAGGTATTTTCTCCAGCACTCTCCTCCAACCCTCACCCCACCTCACGTCTATCTCCTCAATTATCCAAATTATAGGCAGGCCTCAGGGAACTGGGGAATTGATTTCCTTGTGTGTTTTTCCTAGAATTTTCCATTTCATCTGCCTGTTGAGGTTAAACCAGAGTAGTTAGGAAATGTTGAGCATAGCTAAGAAGCCCTCCCACCTCACCCCTCCTTCCTGGCTCTAACCAAGAAACCTCGGCAAACGGTACCCAAGGCAGTGACCTTGACACCCACAGGCAAGCTCAGACCTCCCAACTCCAGATTCTGTGGGGCTTTCTACAGCCCTTCCCTGTGGCCAGCATTTCCAAGTTTTGTAAGTGTTTGGAGTGTTTGGAAATGGGATTCTGAAAGCAATTCCTTGAGCTGCAAATTCAGCCACAAACTGGTGTAGTGAACGTGGAACCCCACCCTGACCTCAGGGAGCCATGTCATTCCCCTGTCTTAACAACAATCTGAAAAACCCACGCCCTTCTCACAATCACGTCAGGCTCAAAAACTACAACCCACTCTTGTTTTCACTCGTATCATTGTAATTATTATACAAAAGCCCCTTATTGTGTAGAACACTGGACCAGGTGCCGCCCAGACGTGTCCCTTACTTCTGCCTTCAAAAATTTGACAAAGACCAAAATGACTTAATTCAGAAACACTTTCTATTCATAAAGATGTTTTCGAGGGAAAAAAAAGACCTGTACATAAGCCCCTCTCAGAGGCTTACACCAAAATTCTAAGCCACAAAAATGCATTCCAATGTCCTTCTCATTATCAACACCTCCATCTCACTATGTACAAAGCTAATATCTTCAGTGTGAGCCGAGAACAAAGCACACATGATCATCTAAAGGAGGGGCACCTTTTCATTTACTCAGGCAGCCATTCCAAGGGAGTAAATATCCCCTTTTTTCCAGGGAACCAATTACTGTTTTCGCTGATAGAACTGAAGACAGGGTGGAGGAAGGGAGAAAGAAGAAAGGCACACTTGAATCGATGATCTGCTTCCAATAATAATCCATGCCATCTGGTCTGACTTTCCTGCCTTACTGACAAATACCCAAAGCACCTAGGAGAAGGAACACAAAAACCAGATTCATCTGTGATGATATACATAATATACGTAATTTGTGGCTTAAATGATTAACTGAAAAAGTCAATTCAGTCTGTGATAAAGGAAACCATAAACGCCCCCTTGACCTCTGGAATATTTTACATTGCTGTGAAGATTACCTCATTCTTGTTTCAGAAATCATTAAGGGTTCACCATACAATGTGCAGAATGTCAGGGTTGCTAAGTGGCCATAAAAACTCCGGGAGACGCAGGAAGGGGACGAATTGGAATGAGAGAGAATGTGGCTACAGGCATCCCTGCTCTATCAGCTCGGAAACCATTTCACAAAATATTCAGAACAGAGGGAAAAAGCGCTCCAGGTTTTCGGAATAAAAGACTCCATCTCCCTTAAATCTGAAGCCATTTATACAGAGTATGTTCAAAAGAGGGCACCTTGCAGAGCCTCCCCTTTTATTAATATCACTGCGATTAATTCAAATCAAACCACTTTTGAATGCTGGAAAATGGCCAAATGGCCATATTAATTGGTACTGATCATAGAATGGTTTAGGTGTCCGTACCCCTTTATAGCATCCTCAGGTCAGCACGTTTATGGAAAGTCGGGGCAAACTGATTTCTTTCACTTCCTCCCAGTCAAGTGCAAATATCTACAAAGACAAAAAGAGGAAAAAACGTGGGCTGATGGGTTTTGATTTTTGTTGCAGTTTTTTTTTTTTCATTTTAAGGTTACTTTAAAATATATTGCATATATATTATACTATCATATGTATCATTATTGATATATGCTATCAAAAAATCAAGGTTCTATTCGATATAAAATATAACCCACTAAAGCAATCTATTTCTTCTGAATCTGTGCATTCAACATTTTTCAGTGCTTTTACCCTAGATGAGTCAGAAGACCCAGGTTTGAATCCTGGCCCTGCCACTCCCTCCAAACTCATACAAGACATTTAACCTAGTTAAGCTTCAGTTTCCATACCTCTCAAGAGGATACAATACTTAGACAATTTATGTGGTGCTTAGAAATTCAAATGAGATCATATATATATGAGACCATATGTATATATACATTCATGCATACACCCACTCACATATGTGTATATACATACATACCTATGTACACACACACACTGACACACACACATATGTGCAGGTGCACTATGTAAATGTTGGGGCCATGCCCTGCAGCAGGACAGAGGTAGATAAAGCACAGTCCCTGCCTTCAAGGAGCTTACAGTCTAGTGTGACAGTTCCTTTGTTTACTGTTCTTCTTGCCTACCTGCTCTGTGAACTGCACCCTAGTAACCCATCCTTAAAAGTCAAATTGCTTTCCTCTAATGCTGAATGCTGGCGTGATTATGGAATCAATTTGGAGAATTCTTGGAGACAAGGATCCTCTCAAGTTCAGCCTTGTCTTTTTGCTGAAACTCTTCATTCCACGTGAACAAGCAGTAAGTTCTGCATTATCCCCTTTCCCTACACCTCTTCAACACTGTCCTCTTTTGCCCACTTATAAAAATACTCCCTTCTCTGAAATTCATGCTTCCTAGTTCTATCACCTTTGACCCTTTCTTGCACCCTCTTCACAGACCACCTGGTCACTACCCCTAATTCACCTGAGAACTTTAGTATCTTTCTCCTGGTCTCTCTCTCTCTCCTGTCCTCTTCCTGTCATTATCCTGCAGTCTCAGTGTCCGAGAGAATGACCCCAACAGTCTGGCTGCAAATTTCCTCGACCTCTTGAACTCAGTGAGACTCTCCTACTCTCATACATTATCACAGCCATACCCTTGTCTTGCTCGTCACGGAAAACAAAGGCCAACACACCCGTATCTGCCCCAAACCAGCATTCCTTCCAGCCAGCTTATTCCCTCAGGTCTGTCTTCCTTCTTGTTATTACATCCCATCAAGACCTTCCATTCTCAGCTTTTCTCTTTTCCACCAGTCCGTCACCTCTCTTATTATTTCCCATCCTTTCTTATCCAACCTCGTTTCCATGAAGCATCTCTTCAACTCCTTTTGCCAAAAGGCTCAACTCACTTGAACTCCTTCAAGTCCTGCACTTGCTGCCAAGTAATCCTGCAGGAAGGCATGTAGGAGTGTAAGTTGATGCCACTGCAAGCTTAGGTTCTCCCACAGCAACTGAGTCCGGAGTGACTCTTACCAGTATTACCTTCCCTGATCACCTCTCTCTCCCATTACCCCACAGCAACTATTCCAAAACTTCACCACTTTTTGCAGTCCCCAACCTAACCCGTGTCCATCTCACTTTGTAAATTAACCAGCAGCTTACTTCACCACAAAAACAGAAGCTATCCACAGAAAACTCCTTCAACACACACCTAGCCACGTATAACTTACTTACATCTACATTAATTCTCATATTTCTTCCTAAATCTAGGGGAGGAAATGTGTTTTTTAATTTAAAACCTCTTGTAATATGGAAACTTATCCCATAAAGTCATTCTAATCTCTCCCATATTTTTAACCTCTATGTCTTGATCATATTTCTCTAACAAAACCCTCCCTCAACCTAGGTTCCCTCTTGCTTTCCCATCTCTCCCACCTGAACAGCCAAACTCTTCAAAAAATAGTCTGCCTTTTCCATCTGCATTTCCTTTTGCCCTCATTATTCTTCATTCAACCATTAAAGTGGATCATCTGTTGGGTGTGTATATCTCCCTAGGACTGACATTTCTAGGTCAGAGTTCAGCATTTTTTCAGCTTTAATTGCTGTCCAAAGTGTTTCCAAATTACCAATTTATCCTCCAAGGAACAGTGTATGGAGTACTAGTTACCCTACATCCTCACCAGTTTTGACATTTTTTGTCTCTCATTTTAGCCATTTTGGTGTATATGTATTAGTATTTCATTATGATTTTAACTGGCATTTCCCTGATGACTAATGACATTGAACAAATTTTCACACATTTATTGGCCTTTTAGATATCCTCTTTTGTGAAGTTCCTATTTAAGTATTTTGCCTATTTTTCTTTTGCGTTCTGTCTTTTTCTTACTGGTTTATAAGAGTTCTTTATTCTGTATATGAGTCCTTAGTGGAATATATGTATGGAAAATATCTTTTGCCGCTCTTTTCACCTACCTTTTAATGTACTTCTTGGTGTCTTTTGGTGAACCGAAATTCTTAATCTTAATCAGTATAATACACTTTTTCCATTTATCTATTCCTTTTTCTTTTGTATCCTGTTTTTTTTAAAAAAATCTTTGCCTACTCCAAGGTCACAAAATACCCATATTCTAAAAGCTGTATTATCTTTCACAATTAGATCGGTAACCCATAGGGAATTGATTTGTGTGTACAGTGTAAGATAGGATATTATTTGATTTTGAATCCCTGGCACCTAATTCAGAATTCAGTTAATCCTTAATAAATATCGCCAAAATTAATTAATGAGATAGCATTCGGGAGATATGGAAAGGAACAGCAAAATTTGGGCCAGGACTGTGTGGCATCACATACCTTCCCTGAGAATATCTTGTGTTCTGGGCTTCCTCACCCCCAGTCACTGCCCACCTGCTGCGTGGCCAACTTCTAACAGTCCGGCCAACTTCCCCAATCCTTAATCTTCAACCAGAAGCCAAAACCACAGAGTTTTTGTTTTAACCATTAGGATTTTAAAAGTGTTACCCTGGGGAAAATATAGCCATTTCACATTCCAACGTACATGTCTGGAGACTAAAAAGCTTCCAGAAATCTAAAAGTATCTTCAGCCACAAAAAACCAGACTGCTTGGATAGTGAAGTGCTACTTCAAATCTTTTTAAAGTAAGGCATTTTTTATCAAAACAAAGATGATAAAGTACCGTAAATAGAAAGCTAACTGCTTTTCACTTTCTAGAGGTCCCTTTTAAGAAATGTCCAAAAAACCCTTATGATTATATTTCATGCTCCAGGACTAGAAAAGAAATTCACCAGCCACTGTGGGTTGGGCCTGCTTTAATATTAACATGCCCACATTTTACTTCCTGCCGGTCCCAAGTGTTTCCATAGATTCATATTTCTCTCTAAGACTGAAAAGCATTAAAATTCAATATAAAAGATGACAAGATAAGAGAAAGGATGTGATACAATCTTAGACTTGATCCAAAAAGGAGTGGAAAACCATATTCCGGCCTACCGGAAAAGATGCGATGGCCAGATCAATGGCAGAGAACATTATTTTGTCAGTGATGACAGAGGTTGATTAGAAAACAATGAATTCCTGATCTAAGGCAGTGGCCTAAGAAATGGAAGAAAGGGCAATGAGACTGCCTAGTTTAAGAAGACTCTGAGTTTAACCCTGATTCCGTGTACAAAATAAAGGACAGAGAGAGGCCAACATGACTGGAGGCTCCCTGGCTTGAGGCTGCGGGAAAGTGACGGCTCTGCCACCGGAGAAGCGGCCCAGGCCCAGGTGACAGTGAGGAGGAAGCCGGGCTGTCGGCAGCAGGTCAGGCACGTTGAGCGCTCTGCGGGGCAGACACACATGGAAACAAGTCACCTGGGTCAACTTGGAGGCTGAGAGCTTATTTGAGAACCAAACGAACCAAGACCCAGCTCGGGGTCCTGCCACAGCCAGAGCAGAGGGCAAAGGACAGCACACCAGTACTGCAAAGCATTGATGCTCTCCTACTCGTAACCGAAGCGCGTGACAAGGTGACAAAGGGACTTAGATGGCAAGGAGAACTGACTCCTATAGCCTGATAGACGTGCACCGTGATTAATCAAATTGCCTCAAACTTTTCAACAGTCGGAAGATGTGGATTCAAGTTCAAACTCTGGCCCTTATTAGCTGGTAGGACTTTCATCAAGTTGTTCATTTCTTTAAGCCTCAGTTTTCTTATCTGTAAAGATGAGCCTATCTGGATTAAAGATCTGAACTCTCTCCTGCTCTGAAACACTGTGGCATTCTTTCCCATTTGCCTCCCAATGGGGCTCAAGTTAATCAGCTCACACCATCATCCATCATTTCTCTGTCTGAGGGTTTATTTCCCTAATCAGATTCAGGTAAATTTTCAGCCTGTGTCTGTCTCTTACTTCCAATCCAATAAAACTGGTATGGATTTGTTTTGTATTTCATTTAATGTCATTATTCATTCTAACAGTCACTGCCTAGCCATTTCCTTGCCTATAGCATAATCAGCTATTAAAGCGCTACAATGGCATGGTTTTCAAATTTGTATCCTCTTTTTCTGAGGTAGATTAATTCTAAACTGATTAAAATATCCCAGAATTTCAAATACAATTTTTAAAAGGCAACAGATCTCCAAGACTCCCTTATGACTACCCCTTGCCAAGGGGGTTGCCAGCTCTTGCTGACTGCCAAGGAAGACAAATAACTAGCCCTGACAGTGGTCTTGAAATGAGAAACAGATGCCCAATTATTAGTATGACAATGCCACCCTCATCCATTGGCTTCCAGGTCGTCCAGGAGGCACCAGGGCTGATGCTCATATCTCCTGGAAGGAAAGACCAGCATCCTGGACCAGTTCTAGGTATTTTCAAACAAACATCTTTGCCTCAAACAGTTTCACTGCACAGCTAATTAGTCATATGGCCATTTTGCCATAAAATATAAAATAACTGGTTGACAGTTACATTACACTAGAAAATAACACATCCGTTTTTGCAAATTCTTCCGTGAAAACGCAGTTATCCCTCCTACCCGTCAAAACTAAAAGTTGACCAAGCTATCGCAAATATAAAAGTGGCAGCTACCAATTCACAACAGTCTTGGAGAGCATTAATGATTGATTCTTTAGCTAATTTAGATACAACGGCTTGTTATCTTGTGCCATCTTTACCCAATTTATCACGCAATATTGGAAGTTGGAGGCAAAAGAAGAATCAAGCTCCTCCTATCCTCAAAAAAGAAAATGGTTACATGACTCCAAAGTTTCTTGAAAATGGTGAAAATTTCAACAGAGTCTGACTTAAATTAGCTCACAGAAAGATTTGCAAGCTGATATGTTGTTTTCTACTGTAGTGTAAATGTCAACCAGTTATTTTATCTTTTCCAGCAAAATTAGTTGTGCCTGGAAACTGGCTATGGCAAAGATGTTTACTGCTAAAGTACCGGACACATCCTGGACCAGTCTTCTCACTCAGAAGATAGGAATCGGGACTTCCCTGGTTGCACAGTGGCTAAGAATCCGCCTGCCAATGCAGGGGACACAGATTTGAGCCCTGGTCCAGGAAGATCCCACATGCCACAGAGTAACTAAGCCCATGCGCCACAACTACTGAGCCCACGTGCCACAACTACTGAAGCCTGTGCACCTAGAGCCCATGCTCCGCAACAAGAGAAGCCACTGCAATGAAAAGGCTTCCTGCTGCAACAAAGAGTAGCCCCCGCTCGCCGCAACTAGAGAAAGCCCACGCGCAGCAATGAAGACCCAACACAGGCAAAAATAAATTTAAAAAAAAAAAAGAAGATAGGAATCATTTGCCATTTTCCTTCACATGTACCCACCCTCTCCATAAAGATATATTCCTTCTCTCTTCCAAAACCCTGCTAAATTTCACCGCCTTAGTGAAACCTTGGAAGGCTCTTTCTAGGCGTTAACCTAGATTTTACCTCTTAACCTCCTTGCCTGGAATCCTGGACCCCATGCTTTGGTCCTTACATCAGTGGACTTTTGTTCGAACCTTTCAGATGTCTCCAACTTGGACGAGGATCATCATCCTACAATCTGATCATTCAGACCTGACAGGGTCAGCATCACCACCCATTATGGCTGCTGACACCCAGATATCTGTCTCACCTACATCTACTGCCAACTCTTGGCTATGCCCTAGAAATGCCAATAAAATCAACCAAGGGATTTCTGCAATCCCCTTGAACCCATGATTGTGCTGTGATCCCTTTGGTTTCCTCAGAACTGGGACTATCTATGGAATCTAACATCATCCTAGGATCATATGGAGATGGTCCCTGGCTGATGCACATGCACCCAGCCCCCAATGACTTAAGTGACCATCTGGCTTAGCCAGGAGCAAAGTGCAAAGCCTCAAAGCCATGTGGAATTATGAGTGTCTATTCTTCATTTTCACGCCTTTGGAATATGCCTTTTTCTTGTCTTTTCTTCTGTTAAATTGTAAGACTCTGAAGCTAAAATGATGTGTATTCCCTTTCAATTCCACAATGTAACTGACTCCTCATTGTGATTTATCAAATATTGTTACTATGCTAACTAGAGGAAGGTTACCACGTCCCTGTGAGGTATCAGGGACCTGGACCTTGTGACCCCCACAAGATCACAATCAAGGTTGCATCCAGGATCTACAGGGTTGAAGGACCCTGCCTCCTTCAACCAGCCTCTCACACCAAGTTGCAGGAATAGAAACCCCCTTGGCTGATGGAAAGACCCTCCTGCCACCACTTCGCAAGTTAAGCAAATTCCAAGACAATGCACGTGACTTTAGATCTGTGAGTCTACACTTCTGTTTGGAGGCAGGTTCCCCTTATCCCACCAGAGGCTTTTTATTGCTGGCTTGGCATAAAATTAACTGGAATATTTATATACTAAAAAAAAAAAAAAAAGAAGAAGAAAAAAAAGTAAGCTTTTTGATCTCCCTTCAGCTCATGTCTGCAGACAATGAGATTTTGTTATTTGGCTTGTAAATATTCCTCACTTTAAGGGTGATGAGTTTCAAACTGAGTCTGGGGGATTTCCTGATAACAGTTCAGCGAGTAAAACCTAAATTGAATTTTCTCTCCTTGGTATCAAAATGTTCCTATTCAGTAAACAAGTAGTTACTGAAAATTGCATAGGGTACTTTTTTTTTTTTTGGCTGTGTTGGGTCTTCGTTTCTGTGCAAGGGCTTTCCCTAGTTGCGGCGAGCGGGGGCTGCTCTTCATCGCGGTGCGCGGGCCTCTCACTGTCGCGGCCTCTCTTGTTGCGGAGCACAGGCTCCAGACGCGCAGGCTCAGCAGTTGTGGCTCACGTGCGCAGTTGCTCCGCGGCATGTGGGATCTTCCCAGACCAGGGCTCGAACCGGTGTCTTTATACTGTCTTTATAGTACTTTATACTGTCCAAGGGACCGCGAGCCCCTGGGAAGCTCACAGTCCACTGTAGAGACTCAGATGGACCTAAAACACTCCAACAAGGTCACACGCTCCATACTCTATGCTCTAGGAATGGTATCAAGCGCTCCAGGAGCGTAGAGCAAAGTGGGCCTGGCCTTGATGCACCTGTAACACTTCTAAACAAAGCAATGGGGAGGAGGAATTCCAAGAAGAGTAAACAGCATGAGCAGAAGGAAAGTAGGGTAATGTGTATTGGGGAATAATGAGTAAATACAGTTCATTTGGAGTGTACCATGTGGGGGTAATATAACAGAGAAGAACAAGCCTGACTCCATATTGGATCTATTCCTTTAGCCCTAACCCTTGTGCTCTGTTGCCTGTGCTGAGTCATGCTGGCTTTGCACCTTTTGTAAAACAATGTTGCCTATACTGAAATATACATGACAGCCCACTCTCAAGGCTCTGACCTGTAAAGGTATAACACTTTTCCACTCATACAGAGATAAAAAAAAAATTGCAGAACAGAAAATAGCAATTGTCTTATCAGAGGTTTATAGGGACATTATGATCAGACCTCCCTGGACGGCTGCAAGAACGAAGGATTCAGCACCAAGAAGTTTGCAGCAACCAGCAACACCTTTCAGTATAAAAGAAGCCTGAATTCTAACCCGGGTAAGAAGGTTCTTTGGGACAGTAGTCCAACATCTTCTCAGCCTGCTGACTTTCTGAATAAAGTCGTTATTCCTTGCCCCAAGACCTCATTTCTTGATTTATTGGCCTGTTGTGTAGCGAGCAGTGCGAGCCTGGACTTGGTAACAGTAGCATGGAGGGAATACTGGGGAATTGGAATTCCTGGAGACTCTTTCCGTCATGAATTGGCATTCGTTTGACCTTCACAGATAAGAATTACACACTGTGAGGATGGAAGAAACATGCTTGTTGGAAGGGCTTCTTATGTTCTTCAGAAGCTACTTCATCAATACAGAACTAATGGTGACACCTTGTCCCTGTTTCTGTGACAGGCCATTGCACTGCCTTCTTTTTCTTTTTTATTATATGTATCTCCCTTTCCTGCTAGACTGTGAGCTCCATGAGAGCAGTAGTTGTTTCTTATTCATCTTTTAATCCTTAGTACTTGACACAGTACCTGGAACATAGTGGGTGCCAGTAGATGCTGAATGAATGAATTAATAAATTAGTTAATGGATATGACCGTGCACCCCTACTCCTTATGGTCACTTGCATTGTGCAAAAAAGATACTGGACAACAGTTTCATTTCCTATGGAGAGACATTGTACTAATGGTAAATGGGGAAACAGTGGGGGCAGTGGAACCAACAGTGGAGGGCTCCTTTCTGATACCAAAAACTGCTGGGGCTGGACACCAAAACCATGGAAAACGCAAGAGCCCGAGTAGAAGGCTTCATGCCAAAGAGCGCCTGAAGCACAGCCAATCATTCAAGACTGCCTCTCACTGGCTTTGAAGCAAAACACTGAGTAAGTGACCATCACAGCTAAGCAAACTGATCATCTGGAATTTGTAGCTGGCTTGTTAGACTGTATCCAGGAAAGGGGAGGGTAGCAGGTTTGGCTCAGCTGTCTATAATTTTAAGCATTTAATGGGATGATAATTTGCTGTTCAGTATGTTCATTTTGAAAAGCATCACTCATTTGGAGGGGAAAATGAATAAAACCAAGCCTTTTCCTCCAAATCTGTATGGAAACATAAACATCCTTCAACCAAGAAAACAGGTGGTTAAGACATGGAAGTATGGAAGATACCTTCAGTGTCCCACAGAAAAATCTGTGTGTTGTGTGGTTTGTTGTATTAACTTATCATGAGAAGCTTCCTATAAAAAAAAAAAAAAAAGCTAGAATTCTAGTGCTTCTAGTCTATACATCCCAGTACTTAGAAGTCCCCAGGAGAGTTCACGGAGCCGCAGACTAAAGGAGAGACACAAATAAACAGAGGATGTGTGTGTGTGTGTGTGTGTGTGTGTGTGTGTGTGTGTGTGTGTGTGTGTATGTGTGTGTGTTTCTATATCCATATGTATCAAGTTATTGGGACTGGCATTTCCAGACAAGAGATTATATGATAGCCTAGAATATTTTCCACTCAAATTAAATGCAGTTTCTAATGACATCAATTTAGTTGATTTTTTCCTTGATGCATCAATGCTTTCACACATATTCTCCTTTTCCCTCCTTTCTCTTTTGCATCTAAAATTAATTCTGAGGAATCAAGTTGGTCTTTATATACATTGTAAGTTCCTCAGCTCATGTTTCTTTGTCACCTATTTACAAACCCTAAAGATGCACAAACATTATCTTTTTGTAAGAGTTAGAGGCAAATAGGCTCTATGAGTCAACACAAAGGAGAAAGGAACATGACAAAACTGGGGAAATTATTCTCAGTAAGAGACCAAGATTTTTTTTAATTCCCCAAGTCATCAAACATTTATAGCGCCCCTATTAGGTACAGTAAAGGATTAATAATAATAATAATAAACAATCTCTGCCATTCATCCATTCCTTCATCGTTTGAATACTTAGTTACCTCTAGCTTGTGTCAGGCACTGCCATTAGCTAGAAATGCAGGATGAATAAGATACGGTGCCACCCGCTAAGAACACACACTCCAGAGACCCACGTCCTGAAAACGGTGAATCATTATGTGCTTGCCTCTGTCTAAAGAACGAGGGAAGGGGATGTGATAGAGAGGGGGGACGTTTGCTGTATCTCCAATGTTTTATTTGTTCATAAAACTTAATAAGAAGAATATTAACATTTACTAAATCTGGATGGCAGGCTAAATCCATGGGTATTTGCTATATTACTTTTCTGGTTTGTGGTTTGTTTTTGGTTTTGGTTTTTTTTGGTATGTTAGAAATAGTACATAGTTAGACATTCTTTTGAACTGGGTCATGGTGATGATGATGATGATGATGATGATGATGATAAAAAATGTAAGAGCAATGTTAGAAATCTATGCAGAGTACATAGACGGCACATATAATCCAGTCTGGGAAGAAGGGCAAGTCTTGAAGCTTCCGCTAAGAAGCCCAGAGCTGAAACACTCCCCCAGGAGTCTGAATCTGAGTCTTTGCCCAAAAATCCAATGGAGTAGATCAGCAAGACAGACAGTCTGGCAGAGAAGCAGGGCAAGAGCCCAAGCAGGCAATTTTGGCCCTCCTCTCCAGAATTCCTGGGTGAGCTGCTATGAGCATCAACTTGCCCCTCCAGCTCAACTGACTCAACTTCTGTCAAGTTCCTGGGCTCCTACTGATTTCCAATTCCCTGCTGGAAGTCAGATTCTTTCTGAACCCACACTGTTTATCTGGGCCCTGATTTACAGCCTCATCCCTGCTTGTAGAGCTCTGTTCCCTCCAGTGCCCTGAATCCTGCTTCTTCTAGACGTTCCTCTTCCCCACTTCCCATTCAATCAAGAACCATGACTCAGCAACCTACCGTCAGTGACTAACTTGACCCCAGACAACCCTGAGGTTTTGTCTTCACCCACCAGACATTAGGCACTAACTCCAGCCCAGGCTGGACCCTGCTTACTGCAGTCTCTGGACATTTTAACTTGAACTACAGAACCCTTCAGGGAGCCTGCTCTCAGTCGAGGCCACATCTCCTGCTGCCTTACTCTGTCCCTCTGCTGTTGGGTTCTAAGAAGGTCTGCAGGCTAAGACAAGAAAGAATCTCCGGATTGTCAACAAATGAGTGACCACTTACTAAAAAGCCACTGTGAGCCAAACACTCTATAGAGCAGTGTCTTCCAAACTTCCATCCTGCAGCCCACCTGCAAATTAACCACAGCTTTCACTGTGAACAGCAGAGTCTTGGCCTCAACCCAGGAGAGCAGAGGAGGGCCAAATACGAGCCCACCAAGTTGGGACAGAGCTCCAGAGCGACCTCACCACTGCCATGTCGGAGGGAGGCAAGCCACAAAGCAGCTGGTCACAGTGGAAGCCCTAAACCAACGGTTGCCTCATGGCTAGTGAGAGACCTTGACCCAGACAGTACCCAGGGCAAAGGGCAGTCCAGGCAATACAGCTGGAAATTACCAGGCTGGAAGGAGGGCTTAACACCATGTAAATGGAGCACATAAACCCTGCCTTCAAAGCGATTTCCCCTGCGGAGAGGATACATATGGAGCACATATGAAAGATACTAAAACCATTCAAAAACTTCAAGCACTCTGTGTAACAAAAAATGGGAATGAATCATACTTCGAGAGTTCAGAAACTGAACTGTTAATTGCATATTCTGAATAATAAAATGAGCCAAAGCTTATTTTTGAATATTTTGTTTGTTGGTTGGCTGAGTTGAGGGTAACTAGAACCTTTCTGAACCAGAAATAAGCTTGAATATCAAAATATTCTCAGAAGTTAGGCAATATTCCACCAAGTTCAAGTAGCAGATGAAAACAAAAAACAAGTACAAGACAACACAGGATTGATTAAAGGGTTTTTCTTATAAGTCAGTAAAGAATTGGAAAGCCTATTAAGATTAAGAAAAATTGCAACCTTTACACAAAAAGAAATAGTAAAGATAAAATTAAAGATAATATACTAGAGAAATATTTCTATTAATATGACTAATATGTAGAGCTCATTTAAATAAAATTAAATGAATTTGCAAAAATCAATACCCCAATAGACACTAGCATGCAATACACACGAGAAGAAATGTAACTGGTAAGTAATATATGGAAAATGGTTACCTTTGTTAATAAAAAAAAAAAGAAAAGAAAACCACATTATGATATCACTTTATATTCATTACAATTAATATCCTACCTGGCAATGCTCTGGCAAATGTGACACATTTGCACATTGTAATTTATACCAATATGAACAATATTGTATACAACATACAATATTGTATATACAATTTGTATTGGTATAATACAATATAATATAGCAATATATATCAAGACAAAAATGTCTCGATTCATTCTCTGGAAATGCTGAAGGAAGTTATTGAAAAGAAGGAAAAACCTATACATAAAAAGATATTCCCTGTAGGGTTTTTTGTAACAAGTACTGGAAATGTTTAACAATGAGGAATGGTTAACTTAGGTAACCATGGTGCATCAGCTCTGAAATACCGTTAACACCACAGCTATAAAACTGTACTGATGAAACCATATAAGAACATGTTTATCATAGACTGTTAAATGAAAAATAAAAAATACACAATACAAAATTCTATTCATCCACTGGTTATAATTACACTAAAGTATATCTGCAGGTGGATAAAAACTTAAAATGAAAACAGTTGTGCTTGGGCTGTGGACTTGTAAGATTTTTACTTAATTGCATTTCTGTAATATTCTCAAAGCACTGGTACCATAGACACAGTGGGGGCAGGGGGAGCCCACCATGGAAGCTTGAACAAAAATTAGCCACATTTCCATTGCTGGTACACGCGCTCACAGTACGCTCCCACACAAAGAATCAGACCGGAGGCAGATTTCAGGGCTGCCTCGGGGACACTGTCCCTGCCTCCTCCCGCACTGAAAAGATTTTCCAGTTCCCCCTCAGTCACCTCATTCATGCTTAAGGAAGAAAGCACAGCTACCAGACAGGGTGATAACAGATGTCCAGGCGCTGAGCCATCCCGTAGCTGCTGTTTGTTATTCACATGGGCATGTGCCGGATCTCGCAGATGAAAACCAGACCTACCCTCTTCCTCTTGGTTTTTTTTTTTCCCCTACCGCTGCTGCTGTAACAGTTAAGTGCCAATTATCTCCCAAGCATGAAAGCAAATATTGTGATAGCCCAACAAGCTCTACAAATGGTAGGGGACACTGGTGGCGATGATTGTCTTTCCTGGTCTGGTGTCTCTTCATTAATCATAACAGCTCTTATTAAAGGAGGATCTAGTAGGTGCAAAACTCTGTGCTAACACCTTCAGTACTTGGCATTCTTTATTTTTGCTTCAGTCTCATTGCATTTTGTCTCTGCCCCAAAAAGAGTTCCCTCAAACCATCTACCCATTCTCAGGATCCAAATTAACAGGGGGTGATATGAAGACTCTTCAAATATTTGAAGGCCTGACATGAGGGAGGGAGAGAGAGAGAGAGAGAGAGAGAGAGAGAGAGAGAGAGAGAGGGAGAGAGGGAGGGAGGGAGGGAGGGAGAGAGGGAGAGAGGGAGAGGGAGAGATTGATTTTTCAGGAACTGGCTTATGCAATAGTGAAGGCTGGCAAGTCCAAAATCTGCAGGGTAGGCCAGCAGGTTGGACACCTAGGGAAGAGCTGATGTTGCATCTTGAGTCTGGAGACAGTCTGAAGTCAGATTTCCCTCTCCCTCCGGAGACTTCAGTCTGTATTTTCTTTAGGTCTTCACCTGATTGGAAGAGGCCCACCCTGCTCATCAACTCACCTTCAAGGAGGAGCAACTCCTAGATAACTAAAGCATAAAACGGACTCCAAGACACAATGGGGCCACTGGAGAGGAGGGCAAAGTTTATCCTGGACTAGCACAAAAGCTCTCCTGGGTCAACTCTCCTTTTCTTGGCAGGGAGTCACGCCCAACCTGAAAGGACGACAATGGGGTCCAGGTGAAAGATCTGAAGAGGAGGAGCCCAGATTGCCAGAGAGGAAATTACAGCGGAATTTGGCAATGAATCCTCAGCCATTCATAGCTTGTGGCCTTGTCCCCAAGTAACTTCTGGGTTATGGAGGCATCTCCACCCCTCAGATTTTGCAGAATAAAATATCTACGAGGCAAACAAACTTTGCTCTTGCTAATATTGGTCACCTTTCACTGAGTAACTTCAATGGATAATTATACTAACAAAGTCTCTCTTTCTATTCTCTCTGGGAGGAGGGAAGGAGAAAAGGAAAGAAGGCGATGAAGGCAGAAGGAAGCCCATCCTGCCGTATTTACCACAATCCCTCAGGCACCCAGAATAGTAATAAGTTGGTAGCTGAGAATTTGGGCATTTAGAACGTGGACCTAACCCCTTCCCAACACACATGACTAACAGCGGTGACATCGCCAGGGATCTGAATCAAGTCTCAGCCTGTGAACATCTTGGTCTCCTCCAACAGAGAAAATACAAGTGAGGACACTTTTGTAAGTGAGGACTTCATTAAAAGGCACAGGTACCATTATACCACCCCCAGCCCAGCTGCCCTCTTACACATCCCCTCCTTCCTGACCTCATCTTCCATCCCCAATCATACCTCTTCCAGCCACGCCACTGACACCTCAGAGTTGTTGGGAAAGACATTTCCTTAACAACTAATTGATTCGCTGCTTTTCATTGTTGGAGAAGAATTTTTTTTCTTTGTGCTTCACGGGTGTCTTTAGCCCATTGAAAGCATTTCTCATACATTTCTCTTTGTAGTCTTTACAAAGAGGTAATTATATAATGGTTGACTTCTTTTGGTTACGTGGGAAATCAACATCTCCATAGCTTTTTCAGACATACTTAATAAGAAAGCCATTAGAAAGGCAAAGAGAACCTATCATTATTTTCTGGTTTCCTCCTTAATTATAGACAATCATTCTGAAGGAGGGGGGACAGCTTCTGTGATAAAAGTTGTCTAGCATTTAACAGAACAATTTAGAACCAGATTGAATGGATCAACATTATGTCAACTTGCAGATGCTCGACAAAAAACGCTTAAAGGATGTTGGATGGAATGAGAAGCTAATTCAGCCTTTCTCCTTTCCGTTCATTCTGAAAATAGCAGGTTGTTTTTCTCTGCTTAGGAAAATTCAGGTAGGTCTGTCTTAAAGGCTCCAATTAAAGCATGATATATCCCCAAATTCTTTTTTCCCTAGGTAACGCAAATATTACCACCACCATAAAAGCCACTGACGTTTTCCCCACTTCTATACATTCTCCTTTGGCCACAACCCTGTCTCCAGAAAATGAATTCTGAAGTTCTCTTATGCTCCCTGTCTTAGTCCCGGAGGCTACAACAAAAATACCATAGACTGAGTGGCTTATAAAGAACATAAATTTATTTCTCACAGTTCTGACTGTTAGGAAGTCCAAGATCAAGGTGCCAGCAGATTCAGTATCTGGTAAGAACCTGATTCCTGGTTCTTAGATGGCCATCTTTTTATTACAACCTTACATGATGGAAGCAGCAAGAGAACTCTCTGGGGTCTCTTTTAGAAGGGCACTAATCCATTTATGAGGGCTCTACCCTCATGACCTCATCCCCTCCTAAAGGCCCCACCTCCTAATACCATCACATTGGGAGTTAGTTTTCAACATGTGAATTTGAAGGGAACACAAACATGGAGCCTATAGCGCTGCCCTTATTCCCAAACTGGTCTACAGCCCTAAGCCAGAGAAACATGCTTCTGAGTCTAGAGCAGATATTGGTGCTGAGGGGACACGGCAGCTTTCACTCAACACAGACACAATCAATCAAACACCCCTGAATCCAGAAGGAAACAACCTCTGTCCAGGAAAGTCACGGAATGGCAAACTGAGACAAGATGCAAAATGCCTACCTGTTTCCTATTCAAGGTGTTCATTTGTCTGAGGGGAAATTGGTAATGACCTCTAGAGGAGACCACCCCACCAATATCCAGTGAAGGGTGTACTGGCTTCTAACCATATGAAACACCTCATTCTGCTTTTTTGGTGCTACCCAATAATGCTCTACAGGCTCTGAGATGTACTAGACAGGGTCTGAAATAGGAGTCAGGAGTCTGTGATCATGTTCCTATTATTACTTCCACAACTTAGACAAGTCCCTTTGTCTGTATTCTAGTTTTACCTATAAAACAAGAAGGATAAGATATGGGGATATATGTATATGTATAGCTGATTCACTTTGTTATAAAGCAGAAACTAACACACCATTGTAAAGCAATTATCCTCCAATAAAGATGTTAAAAAAAAAAAAAAACAAGAAGGATAAATACCTTCTTTACCTACTTCATTGGACTGTTTGGGAATCAAGTAAGATAATGCTACTAAAGTCACCTTGAAAACTATAAAACACACAACAAATTCTTCACAGTTTTCCACTGAATTAACCCAAACACTGCAGATTTACTTTGTTGTCTGTTTTATGCGCATTGGGTAGGTAGCCTCTACTATTTTTCTCCCTGAAAGGTGAAGTGACTTCCCCAGGTGACACACCTAATAAATAGAAGAGCTGAGATTCTAGCAAGGCCTCAATGACGTCAGGAGCCTGCTCTCTTAAACACTACTCTTTCTCTAAAAATGCAAGAAGTGAGGTGGGTCTAGGGGCCATTACCCAAAGCCACCAACCTTACTTTAATAAGTCCCTCTCCAACCTGTCAACATCACACAAATGGGGTTATCTGATATATGAGACAGGTACTCATTTTTCTCTTTGGTAAGTAATCACTTTCTATGAAACGTTTTTTAATGTTTTTCAAAATATAAATTTAATTTTAAAAATCAAACAGTAGAGAAGGTTCTATGTGGGAGTAGGTGGGGAGATTCTGCAATTCTCCAATCATCCCCCACCCTCCTCCCACCCTCCATCTCAGCCCACCATTCTACACCACTGGGGTAACCACTGCCAACAACTCCATGCGTCGTGAATATTCTGAATGTTTTAAAACACAAATAGGACCTTCTATACATATTACTCTGCAACTTGTTTTTTTTAATTTAATACATGTTAGACAGCTCTTCCTATTAACACATGTATATCTACCAGGTTTTAGTAGCCGTGAACCATGGTGTTCATGGACCATAATGAATGTACACTGCCACCGCATGATGGGCACTTAGGCTATTTCTTAGTGTCTATATGGGGGGGGGGGTTGTTATTATTAGAAAGCAGCCAGGAACATCCTGTACACATAACTTTGCAAATTTATGTGAGTTTATGTATGAAATAAATTCATAAAAGTAGAGATGGTGAGTCAAAGGAATTGAGCATTTTAGGTTTTCATAGATATTGCCAAATTTATCTTCAAATATTTGTACCAATTTGTTCTCCCACAAACAACAGGAATATCTGCTGGCAAATATTTTAGCCAACTGAGGAGATTATCAAACTTTTTAATCTCTGCCAACTCAATGGGGGTAAGAATGCTCATCCGTCCATTTATTTTGTATTTCATTGTCAGTGAGCATGAATCTCTTTTCATTCTTTTTACACAACCTCCCTCTTTATGTCTTATGCCCATTTTTCTCTGAATTTTTGGTCTTGGTCTGTTCTATTTTTAGTTCTTTAGGTATTATGGAAAATGAGTCCTTTTGTTGCAAGTGTTGCTGTTATTTTTTTTTCCAGTCTGTCTTTGGATTTCCCTTATGCTATTTTTTCAAGCAGAATTTTTTATTTTTATTTATTTTTTTAACATCTTTATTGGAGTATAATTGCTTTACAATGTTGTGTTAGTTGCTGCTGTATAACAAAGTGAATCAGCTATACGTATACATATATCCCCGTTTCTCCTCCCTCTTGTGTCTCCCTTCCACCCTCCCTATCCCACCCCTCTAGTTTTTTTTTATATAGGCAAATCTGTTTATCCTTTTCTTTATGGTTCTAAGTTTTATATCATGCTTAAAAGAGCCATACCCATTCCAAGATCGTTTTTAAAATTCCTAAAAGTTTTATTCTAGTGTTTTTATAGATCCATGTTTTTACATTTAAACATTTGATCCTTCTGGAATTTATTTTAGTGTAACTAAGGAAGTCAGTATCAAGCTTTACCAGGTGGAACAGTTCCTCTTACCAGGAAACCCTACAAAGTTCATGTAACAAAAAATTTATGTTGCATATGTATCACATATTGAGTGTGCCACGCGTCTTCCTCCTTCACCAGCTCTTCATTTTGTCTAAGTGATGACCTTGAATTGTATGCAGCTTACTGATCCGGGCCTCAGTTTATCTGCTGGCATGGGACCTAGTAAATGTACTGACATCAGTCAATGGGTACCTCTTTATTAACTTATTTTCCTAATTCAAGAATTCTTAACCCTTTTTCTACCTCTTTGGCAGAATAATGTTCTTGAAATACACAGGATTACAAAAGAAACAAATACATGAAAATGCAGTTCTATCCAAAGACCCCTTGGTCTATGGATCCCAGGTCACTTGGGACTTCCTTCCTTCTCCTGACATTGCAAATACACTTCGTGCAGGCAAATACGAAAACCTGTCTTCCTACTGCTGCCAGCTTGTGTCTCTGCATCTCGTGCTTCCTCTGCCTCAAGGCCTCCTTTTCAGTCACTGACACACTTAGCTAGTTTGCAATTGGCTACTCCATATCCGATGAGCCACTGCCAAGTTCCAAAGAGGTGGGCAGGGTTGAGAAAAGTGAACTTGTACAAAACAGTAGTACCTTCTCTGGCTCTCTTTTGCTTCCATCCTTACTCTCATTCTTTCCCCATACCCTGTGCCAACATCTCCTGCCTTACCGCTTCCTACAAAGGTATCTCTGACCATGCAGTCATCCAATTTACATCCACATATTACAGTCCTGTTATATATGTGCCAAAAAAAAAGAACATAGTCATATATTCTTGTGAGTATGTGTCTATCATAAATTTGGTTGAGTTTTTTGGTTCCTAAATAAGTATATCCTTCCCCATGTCACCATATTGGAAGTCCTCCTGATTCCTACCTTGAGAAATGAGTTGACAGCAGAAGGTCGTTTTTGATGAACTGTTACCCAAGAGAAGAAAAATGATAACAGTGGATTCATGTGATGAGAAACCTTTGTGAATGAGCTATGAATTGTGTGCGACCCACACAAAAGGAAAAATCTCACCTTGCAGGTCCAGGAAATCTGATTACATCAGTTTTGTCTGTGATGTGCAACATTACTGGATCATTAGCCTTTGCCTTTGCTCAAAGCCAACTCTAGCATCTGGATCAACGATATCAGAGCCCCCAAGGGCATCACCATACCAAGAATTCTGCAGCCCATGTGGAAGAATAAAGAGTTTAAAGCAAAGTCACTGTTGACTTTGAAGCACCCCCCCTCCAAAAAAAATCAATAAGCTACCCTTTGGCTCCTTACTGACCACAGAATACAGAAGGCCCAAACACCCACACTCTTTCTCATCAACTCTATGCTGAAAGAGTAACTGAAAAGGCTATTTAAAAAGTGATAAAGTGGCACTTTCCTTAATAAAAGCAAATGCATGAATAAGAAACCCAGCTTTTCTCTGAGATGGACCACTTGGACTGTAAACACACAGGCACAAAGAATTTTAACCCCTAAGTGACAAAATTTTCAAAGAACTGCTACATTAAAAAGAGACTATAGACACGAAAACACATTTTTTAAATTATAAAGACGAGTCCAGGAAAGGTTTGGTGACCATCAACAACATTGTTAGTTGTCTTCACTGAACCTGGCTCAAAATCATAAAAGCTTCAAGTTACGGACCTCAGAAAATTTATTTTAGAGCTCTTTTTGTCTGATGTAAGATTACTCATCCCTGTACACACAACACGAGGTCAGGAAGAGACCATAGAGGTCATCTAGTCTCACCACCGACTACAGATGAGGAAAGAGAGGATCAAAAAGGTTAAGTGAAGTGTTCAAGGTCACAGTGAGTCAGCAGAGAGCTGGGACAAAACCACAGATTTACTAACTCTGCGATCTTTCTAATGACCCCTTGCCACCTACCAGAAATCAATTTATAAAGTTACACTGTTATACAAAGCCCAGCTGGACTGGCTAGCCTGCTTTTCCCCCCCACATCTTCCATCCAGCCTTCCCCACCCTGCTCTCTGTCCCAGGGGGCTGACCTGTACCAACTCCCTCAACCAGCAACCAGGCCCTCTGCTACCAGCTGAGTTAAGTCAAAAAGCGCCCCAGCAGGAGGAAGAAGGAATGGAAGACAGAGATGTCAGGATGTTTATTCTCTGGGCTCCCTCCTGTGTGGGCGTTGCCCTGAGATTACAGCCCCACCCAGCTCTTTCTGCCTCCCTTCCTCTGCCCCTTAATGTCTGCGGGTGTGTTTTCGTTTCCTAAGGCTGCCATAACAAATCACCATACGCTGGGTGGCTTAAAACAACAGAAATGTGTCTCACAGTTCTGGAGACTAGAAGTTTGAAATGAAGGTGTCGGCAGGGCCATGATCTCCGGGACACGTCTAAGGAAAGATACTTCCGTGTCCCTTTGGGGCTTCCAGTGTTTGCTGGCCACCCTCGGTGTTCTTGGTTCGTAGAGATATCACTCCACTCTCCCTTCGTCATCACGTGGTGTTCTTCCTGTGTCTCTGCCTGTGTCTCTTCTCCTTTTATTATAAGAATGCCAGTCATATTGGATGAGGGTCTGCCTTCATGACCTCATCCTGACTTGGTTATATCCGCAAAGATTCTCTTTCCAAATAAGACCGCATCCATAGGAACCCAGGATTAAAACTTTAACATATCTTTTTGAGGGACACAATTCAACCCATAATGAGGTGGAAACAGTGCTCTGCTACTACTGGCCCCTAGGTGCTGCATTATCACTTGTGTTTTCGTGTACAGACAGACCTCATTTTATTGCATTTCGCTTTACTGTGAGTTTTCTACAAATTGAAAGTTTGTGGCAACCCTGTAGAAGTCTATTAGTGCCATTTTTACAGCAGCATTTGCTCATGTTGTGTCTCTGTGTCACATTTTGGTAATTCTCACAATATTTCAAACATTTTCATTATCATTAAATTTGTTATGGTGATCTGTGGTTGGTGATCATTGATGTTAATATTATAATTGTTTTGTTTTTTTTCTTATGGAATTATAGTTGATTTACAATATTGTGTTAGTTTCAGGTGTACAGCAAAGTGATTCAGTTATACTTTTTTTATCAGATTCTTTTCCACTATAGGTTATTACAAGATATTTAATACAGTTCCCTGCTGTACAGTAAATCCTTTTTGTTTTTCTTGTTTTGCATTTTTAAATTAAGGTATGTACATTTTTTTAGATGTAATACTATTACATACTTAATAGACTACAGTATAGTGTAAACATAACTTTTATATGCACTGGAAAACCAAAAAATTCATGCAAGTCATTTAATTGGGATACTTGCTTTATTGCAGTGGTCTGGAACCAAACCCACAATATCTCCGAGTTATGCCTGTATGCTATATGCATTCCTATAAACAGTTCCCTTACTAAAGTTTACTAAACTCTTCCACTTCCACTTAGGATATAGAGAGCCACAAGAGAATATTGATCCCACCCTAACAATGAGAAAAGGCAAATAATCTATAAAAGTATAAGTTCTCTTGAGCCCATCAGAGAGCTGAGAGCACAAAGCAATCAAGTGAACTAAATTCCAATGAGTAATGAACCCCTCCAAGGAGAGATGGAACACACAAACTATTTCCCATTTGGCAGAGCCTGAAAGGAAGAGGCAGCTGCCATAAAAGTGGATAAAAGGAAAACAGCTAAAGTCTTAATAAATTCGTGAAGGTCACATGGGGGTTAATGAGGGAGCATGGAATCCCTGGAACCCCATGGACAAGCGGAATCTGCTCCCCTCTCACCAGTTCTTTTTCATGAGGCTTTACCAGCGAGTCTTGAGAAAGACTGAGGACAGCATAGGAAACTTGAGTGCCAGTGTCTCGTTGTGAACACCTGTGGCTGCAGTTGTACAAGCACAAGGTCTCGCCCATTTTCCAGACTCTTCTTTCATGTGAAGCAAAACACTAAGGCTGCTGGGGGGAAAGGCAGGAAACGCCAACTCTCAGAACCCTGATCCCACAGTGATCCTATTGGGTAGGGTAGTAGGGCAATCCTCATTATTATTTACAAGCAGGTAATATTTACACGTGAGGCTGCCACATTAAGGGACTTGCCAAAGATTGAGCCAAGACCAAAGCCTCTTATTCCTGCCTTCTGGGTAAACCCAGAAGTGAAGTAAATCAGAAACAAAGTCAAAAATGTTTAACCATGTCTAAGTTATTGAAACATCAGAATTTTTCATAACACTTGAAGAAATGTTTTTTCTCACCACGTTCACACGTCAAAGATGACAACCTAGAGTCTTCATAAACATTCCAAAAACATTACCCATTGGCTGAAAATTGGCTATTTATGATAATTTTTACTTAACAGAAAGACCTTTTCAACAGATAGCTAGATTTCCCTCCTTTGGATCTAATAAATGCCAAATCATCCACCTAAGAAACATCATAGTTGGAAAGTAATTTGGATGAACTCTCTGTTCCATTTTGGACAAGTGGGATCCCAACTTCTTGAACACAACCAGGACTCTGAACTTAGTTCAGTGCGTTGTACTTTCAGAAAAAAGTCATAATTAGAAAATCTCTGCTACATTATATTCAGTCCAAATCTACTTCCCTACATCATATATGTATGATAATAGAGGAACATTTTAATGAAAATGATAACTTAGATTTATTTAATCGGGAAACTCACAGGGCACCATAATCAGAATGGCTTTTACAGTGGAAGTAATGGCAGGTAACTCATTTCTGCTAATAGTCACTTGGCTGAAGAGCAATCCTAGCCAAGTGAACAGTTGATTTCATCCATATAATTACTTGTATGGATACTGCTAGACAGTATGGAGGATTCAGGGCTAGTTTTTATGTCTCAGTGCCTGTTTTTTGGAATATGTAGAGAGAAATGGAACAAATATTTATTGAGTTTATAGAATGAATTATGCACCATACTAAGCACTTTATAGAAGCACTCATTTAATTCTTATAGTAATCTTTACCAGGCATTATTACTCCCATTTTATGGATGAAGAAATAAAGATTCAAAGAGGTTAAATAACTTCCCTGAGGCCGTGAAGTTTATAAATAAAAACTCAGGGCTTGAACACATCTTCTGAGTTTCAAAGCAGATTGTAATCAGTGCGTCATATTGCCCTGATTAACCAGAAGCAGGACCTGAGTCAGGCAACAGTGCGAAACGGGCAAATTCATCACCAGTCTCTCCACTCTTCCTTCCCACCACCTCACACCCCTCCAACACCTTCTTGCGGTCCACAATTACCCAAGGTCCCCAAATACCACCCGGTCTGGATCTGCCTTTCCCAGGTTTTGCTCCCTGCTCCAGACTCAGCCCTCATCTTGGCCTCTGTCCCCTTTGCCTGGTTGGCTTAACCTCTGAAAACTTAACTCATACTTGCTCCAAATACTCCTGGGAGGGTTAGCGTTTTAAAAAAGGAGTCCTGGAGGGACTTCCCTGGTGGTCCAGTGGTTAAGACTCCACACTTCCAATGCAGGGGACGCGGGTTTGATCCCTGGTCAGGGAATTAAGATCCTACATGCTGCGAGGCCAAAAAAAAAAAAAACTTTTCATAGAGAACAGACTTGTGGCTGCCAAGGGGGAGGGGGAGAGGAAGAGGGATGGACTGAGAGTTTGGGGTTGGTAGATGCAAACTATTACATTTAGAATGGATAAACAACAAGGTTATCCATACAGCACAAGGAACTGTATCCAATCTCCTGGGATAAAACATAATGGAAAAGAATATAAAAAAAGAATGTCTCTGTGTATAACTGAGTCACTTTGCTGTACAGCAGAGATGGGCACAACATTATAAACCAACTATACTTCAATTCAAAAAAAATCAAAAAAAAAAAAGGAGGAATCCTAGAAAGGTCACTGTGATAGAGTGAGGGGAAGTTTGATATTGAGAACAGTAGGAGGTTTCCATCCTAATGTTTAAAACACAATGATCTGGGCTTCCCTGGTGGCGCAGGGGTTAAGAATCTGCCTGCCAATGCAAGGGACACGGGTTCGAGCCCTGGTCTGGGAAGATCCCACATGCCGCGGAGCAGCTAAGCCCGTGCGCCACAACCACTGAGCCTGAGCTCTAGAGCCCACGAGCCACAACTACTGAGCCCGCATGCCATAACTACTGAAGCCCGCGCGCCTAGAGCCCATGCTCCACAACAAGAGAAGCCACCGCAATGAGAAGCCCACGCACCACAGTGAAGAGTAGCCCCCGCTCACCACGACTAGAGAAAGACTGCACACAGCAACAAAGACCTAACTCAGCCATAAATAAATAAATAAATAGATTTTAAAAGCAAAACAAAACACACTGATCTGCTAGGACAACAATGGCAACCCAACCAAGATCCTTTTCCATAAAAACATTTCCATTACTTCACATCTGCTTCCCAGGGGTGCTGGTTCTCGTACAAGGTGAACGGAGTATGGGACACCGCCAACACGTTGAGGGCCCCGTTCATGTCTTATTCATCTTTATATTCCTGCTGCTAATACAATTCCTGGCACCTGGTAGGGGTTCAATAGCTCTTTGTTGAGTAAATGACAGAAGGAATGAACAGAACAACCCGGGTTGAACAGATATGTCACTGGCTCCGGCTCAGTCAACTCAGCTCATTTATTTCTCTGGCCATTGTCCTAAGGAAGCAATGACATTAGCCATAACAAAAATATGCATTGCCATGTCTCCTTCGTAGAAAAACAGTCTGAATAAACAGGATAGGAACTCAGATAATAAAGAGACCTCATTCCAATGAGGGAGGCAATTCAATTCTATCCAAATGCTCAGAGATTCTGAACATTCAGAACTTAAGGAAAAGTACATCTAGACTTCTGGGATCATTAAATCCTCAAAGCCGTGTCCTTTTTTCACTATTTCGTCTCAGATTTGGGGAATTTGGACCCAGAACTGTACAACCTATATGAATACTCTACAAACCCAGGATATAAAAGCAATTATATCTGCCATTTTTCCAATTTTATCTCAACCTTGAGGTTCCTTCCATCCCAAATCCTTATGGATTTATCCAGTCATGTGCTGGAGCTAGCTCTCATCAGCTCATGAGGGCTGAGGTTAAGTTTTCAGGAATTTTTCAAGGCAGTTGTCAAATACATCCATTATTTAAAATTAAATTATGTAAACTAAGAAATAAATTATGTTAAGAACAAAACAAAGGTAATAAATATTCAAAACTCATCACTTCCTAATTATTGCACTACATTTCACTGTTACCTATGCTTTTGAAGTTAGCGATGTCTATTGTATCTGTACAGTGGAAATACTACATCATGGTGGACTGCTGCTCAGACTTTCCCAACACCATGCTCAGTGACACCACATTGGTACCTTGCAATCAGCCATGGTGGGAGGATTGACACTATAAAGATTGGCAGTGCTGTCAATAAAGGCTTTTTTTCCCCCGCAGAGAGCCAGCTGTTAAACATTTGTGAGCACACCACTGGATGTGTGCCAGCCCAAACCTTTCTGGGTTGGAGGAAACAGTCTAGCCACAGAGTTGGGGGATGCGGGGAGAATGGGAACAGTCCAATGCACTGATGCCATTACTTCTTGCTGCCACAGTGTCCCTGAGGATGCTAATCTACTTGGTGATGATTCCTCTCTGACCCAAATTCCAGCACAGGGCACCTGGCAGAGCTCCTCAACAGAGGACAACCCCACAGGCTGAGTGCTGGATTGGCCAACGGCCCCACCTCTGGACCCCAGAGGTGCAGCTCTGCATACTGGGCTCCTGTGATCCACATCCACAACCATGTTGGTGATTCCAGGACCCCCATTTTTCATCTGGATCCCCAGGAATTTACCATAGATATTGGGCAGGTTTTCTTTTTAATCCTTTAAAACACAAAAAGCTCATTTTCCTGGCTAGGGGTGCTATGTGTCTTACCCCTACCTTTGAATACTCCTGGGGAGGCCTCACCCACTCTTCTGAAAAAAAGACTACAGTCTATGACCCCAAGCTGAATTACTGTTCCAAGGGAGACACTGAGTGTTTTCAAGAGGTTTACTCTCACTGTCCTCAGTCAGGTGAGTGGTTACTATCAATTGTTTTAGGATGATTTCTTAGCTCTTCATTTACTAAAGAAAAAAAAGGGGGCAGAGAAAAGATAATTTTAATCTTTGCAGGCAACCTGCTACAATCTAATACTCCAAAGAAATGACTGTCTTCAAACAAGACTCAATGACCTACTCATTTTTTAAAAGCAAATCAACTTAGGTATAAAATAAGCTCCAAGGATATATTGTACAACACGGGGAATATAACCAATATTTTATAATAACTCTAAATGGAGTATAACCTTTAAAAATTGTGAATCACTATATTGTACACCTGTAACTTACATAACATTGTACATCTGCTATACTTCAATTAAAAAAAAATTTGAAAACTGTTGAAACAACAAATAAACCTAATTAAATTCTGGGAAAATAAATAAATAAATAAAAGCAAGTGATTTCACAGACATTTTATTCTAGATATAAAATCAGAGGTTAAGAAAAATGAACCATACATCACCTTATAGTTGCCAAAGTACTTTAACTTATATCTTAAACATTGTTTTTCACAAATACTTTATGAAGTATGTTCTATTATTTGTCTGACAGATGAGAACATTGAGGCTCAGAGATGGTTAAGTGGTTTTCCAGGGTTACATAAACAACAAATTCAAAACTTCTCTGCTCCCGTTCCAAATCAGTGTTCTTTATAATATTCCTTCTAAAGAGATGGGATTCCAACCCCACAGAAGGCCTCTCCTCAGGACTCCTCATCCCTGCTTCTGCCGTGTTTATTTCTGTGACGTGCCTTTGCCCACGATAATACCTCACTGGAAGTATCTTCCTTCCTTCTTTCTATCCTTCCAAATACAATCCATCCTTCAAGATTCAATCAGGGCTCAACCAAACTATGTGTAAAAGAGGTGAATACAGTGATCATTCACATATAGACCCCTTATACTGATTAAAATTACAATCTTACATTTCACATAGTGATAAGCAAAGTGATTCTAGTAGTTACATGAAGTTAAATCTCTTCCAACCTGGGTGACTATTTGAGACACCATAGGACAGGGTTTGTTTGAGTTGGGCCCTAAGGTGAAAAGGTGCTGATGGAATATTCAGAGGAGAAAATTATATTAAGAATGGCATTTTTCTGGATCCATAAGCAGAGATAAAAATTTTTAAACATATACTCAATTATAAGGCTTACATGGAAGGCTAATACACAGTAGAGTTAAAAATAAAAAGAATCTAAGTACTTTAAATAACTTTAAAATTATCAAGTTAAACCGCCCATTTAAAAATATTTTTAATTTTTTAATTTGAATTAATTTTAGACTCACAGAAAGTTGCAAAAGTAGTAGAGAAAATTTCTGTGTATCCTTCGCCCAGTTTTCCCCGATGTTAACATCTTACATAAGCATAGTATAATTCCCAAATCCAGAAAATTAATATTAGAACAATACATGAAACAATAGTTTTCAAAACACTGGACATCAGGCAATGAATGACAGTAATCTCCAAGAGTCAGGAAACAAACAAGGTGAGCCCTACAATTGTCCCGGCTTCCTGCCTTGAGAGAATTTCCAGGCCGTGGCACAGGGAGGGGATAACGGAGGCAGAGCCCAGAGGATGCTCTGGGCTGAGAGTCTGGGAAGACCAAGGCAGCTAGAGTTCACTGAACAGAATGCTACAGCAGAGACGGCTGCACGGAGAGAGAGCCCCAGAAATCTCCAGGGTCCCCCTCAAGTATTCAGCAAGTGTTGATCAATGCATGCATAATGAAGACTACCCAAGACAGGGGAAAGGACCATGCAAAAGGATTAGAGGGAGCTGAGTTCACACAGGGCCAAGAACAGCTCCTGTTCCCACTAGCTGGAAAAACTCATAACTCACTAGGCATTAAGTAGAATACTCAGGAAGGTCTTAGCTCAATGGTGGGGAATAATTAGTCCTCGACTGAGTACCACTCCAGACTCACCTAACGAGTCATAAAAGCAAGACTGGAAAGGATCAAACTATTCCTAAGTAACTTAACTATATCCCAGAACAAAGCTCAAGGAGATTTATAGGAAGACAAAAATATCCATTGTTGTCTTGCTTTGTGTATTGGTTTTTAAAGTCATCAGTCATCAGCTAGTCGAATTCTTTTGTCTTTGTACATAATTTTATCTTTTTGTCTAGAGAGACACCTTGAGGATTTTATCTTTAGTTCTGAGAACTAATAGTTGTACCAGGCTATGTCTAAGAATTGATACTTCTGGGTTAATTTTGCCAGACGAGCCCTTTCAATGTGTTGATTTGGATCTTTTCCTACTTCTGGAAGTTTTCCTGAATTATAGTTTTAAATATTAGCTCTGTTCCATTGTTTTATTTCTCTTCTTCCAGGACTGAGATGGTATGAATGCTATTCTTTCTTTGCCTTTCTTCCATTTCTACTACTTTCTGAGCCTTTCTATTTTTTTCTTTACTCATTTCCTTTCCCTTGGTTGTTTTCCTGCCCTTCACTGAATTTTCATTTAGTCCATTCTCCCTTGCGCATCTTGTAATTTGTTCTTCATTTCTGAGATAATTTTGTCTTTTTCCTCCACTTTTTTCCTGAGTTTAACTCTTTTTTCATTTCTCCTTTTTTTTCTTGTCCATTTCTGCTTTTAGTTTTGGGGTTTCAGATTTAAAATGGTTTTTCATAGCCTCAAATGCTTGTTTCAGTATATTTCATTCTTTTTGGAGTATAGACTTGCAGTTTTCTTCTGCTTCATGGTTAGACAGGAGTAGAGCAGAGGAGAATCAGAACAGTATTATGGCATGAAGCTCAAAGAAATAAAGTTTAAAGCAGGAGATGGTCAATACAAAAAATCTCAAGAAGCAAAACAGTGTGAGATCTAGGGGAGTAGAAAAGCCTGTTGCACACAGCATATGTGTTATCATTGTGACAGTGGACAGAACATTTTCAGTGGAGAGCTAGAGAGGAAAGTCATAGTGTAAGACATTCAGAAATGAGTTGATAATCAGACCATACAGCTAGCAGTATATTAATAGAACACTCCACCAATGGCTTCAACTGTGAAAAGCCAAAAAGAATTAGGTCAGATACAAGAAAATGTAGAGTCAAGTGGAAACCTTTTCAAAATGGAGATCTGTGCTTTTTTCAGGCAGACAGGAAGATGCCCCAAAAAGAGAGATTGATTGATAATATTGGCAAACAAAGAGGTAACTGCAGTCATGAAGTTCAAGAGGATAAGAAGGTTTGGAATATCCTTTCTGAGGAGAATAGGAAGGAATTAAGGATCTTTGGTTCTGAAAAAAGGAGGAAAAAAAAAGTTCTGAAAATCTTTCTTCTATAGTACAGTCTAAAGATTCTGGATAAAATACAGCAAGCAATCAGGTGAGTGTGCAAGAAAATAAAATTCTCAAATGCCAGAAACAAGAAGCAGCTGAAAACCAGAGAGGTAAGCCTTCCCATTGGCATCACTCTGCAAGGCATGGAGGAAAGAGGGGGACATTATTGTTTTGGGGGTATCCTAAGGGTGTTGATTTTTTGCCTGTGTTGGAATTAGAATTCAGGCCTCTGATTTAAGCCAGGACCCTTTAAAGATTCACTCTCATGAAAGGTGGATTAAGGAAAAAACAAACTAACCAGAGGCACAGACATCAAAAAAAGTTGTCTATGTCAGACCTAACCTTGGGTGGAAAAAATATTCTCTCCTAAGAATGCATATATCTGGGTCTGGGCCACACCCAGATTTTGTTTTTTGAGTTGATACTAGCACATGATGCGCTAACCCTCAATCCAAGAAATCAACATAAAAATTTGTCTCAGGCTGTTAAGCCCCTGGAATGCTAATGTAAACCAACTCTGAAAGGCCATGTCCCCAGTCCTGGCCACATAGGAACCCAAAGATAAAGTACCAATGACAATGAACTTGGAGCTCAATAATTGTAAATACATGAGCAATATTTTATAAATCCACTAGGAATCTATCCACCATGGGCACAATAAACTGCAGGATTAGATCCTCAATAAATACAGATAATTAAACGATCTGAAAAGCTTGAAAATAATTATGTTTAAAACGATTAAGGACATAAAAAAAGACGTAGAAAAGCTTAAGAACAGAATACTGTTTAAAAATTAAAATCAGGAAAGAAAAAGCTCAGAGAGAAGAGACGCTGAAAATAAGGAAGTAAAATTTCTAGGAATAACACATACATATTGCTATTGAAATTATAAAATTCAGCAAATGCATTAAATAGCAGAATCAACATAGGAAAAGAGGACTGGTGCCAAGATTGATCTGAGGAAACTGCTCAACATGAATCTCAAAGAGACAAAAAGAGATGAAAATACTATGCAGAGGTTAAGAGACAGAGGATCCAATAAAGAAGGACTAACAAATACCTTGAAGGAGTTCCTGAAGGGGATTCAACCAAAGGAAATATGGGATGGACTTTAGTTTTTGAAGACTCAAATGAATCTAGGAAGCTTGAATGTTAAGTTGTTCAAGTTGGCCCAACTGGTACACTAACTCTTTTTCTCTGATAATTTCAACCCACATTCTTCTCTCCCTTCTCTGAAGTTCTTTGGTAATTACAATCCATACCTCACAATGTACCATCTGAGTATATACTGTCTTGCTGACAGTGATGATGGTTTCACACATGCTAGCCGTATCTCCCTAACTGAACTGTAGGATTCCAGAAGAAGAGATCATGTCTTATAGTTTCCTTGTATTGTATTTTCTGCAGTACATGGGATTACTTACTCTAAATTAGAATTTAATGTGAGAAGAAATAGAATTCAAGGTAAAAACCTATATTTGAATCCTTTAATACATAATACTTTCTTTTAATAAAGGCATATTCATTTATCTTTTTTAGAGACAAAACATATCCAAGTTAAAAAAGACACATTTCAACCAAGCCTGGCTAAGCAAGAGTTCAGTTAAACTTTAACTAAAAATTCCTTCAAGTGTTCATTCTTTTAGTATGCATCCGGCAACTCTGCATGTTGAGCATATTTTGTAAGTCAAACTATAAATAGCTATAATAAATGTCATATGTAAATTGACCTATTTTCAAGGTTTCTGAGTACAACAGAGGATTTGAATAATTTTTTGAATGGCTGACAAATACTTTTTCTGCTTCTGCATTTGGATAGCTCCCAAACAACTGAGCAAATTTTCCTAAAACTTCATCTACAATTCTCTGTAAGATTAAAAATGGACAAGAGAAAATTTACTTCTTAAAAAGGTAATTAATGAAGAAGATCCATAGCAATGAGAATTAATGGCTTGAGCTGGATATGGGGTCCCTATATTCACATAGCTTTATTCCAGTAACACAGTAAAGAATGCATGATGGTAACATAAAAGAATAACCAGTGGAAAATGTATAAAGGCCCACATTTCATAATGGTACCTCACTGCTGATGTTTTTCAGCATAAAAATTCATTGTTAGGACACAAGTTGAAGGTATCCTAAAGCAATAATCTATACTTTTTCATAACCTGTAAAGTGGCTTAATGAAAGAAGGTCAAATCTTAAAAAGGTTTCTACACCATTAAAACAACTGGACTTCTTCATAACATTGCTTTATTCCCCGTATCATGTAACGATTAAGTACTAAACAGGGATAAGATACTGGCCAAGAAGGAAACTGGCCTGAAGAAATTAATGGATCAAAAGATACAAACCAGTGAACTCAGAGAGAGAAAAATGCAGAGAGATTTCCTCTCAGGCTCTGTCTACCACCAAAACACACACACACACACACACACACACACACACACACACACACACGCAAAAGAAAGCAAACGTCAAAGTCCAAGACAGGAAATGACAAAGCAGCAGTTGTCTCAGCTGACTAGGACACGGTTTAGGTTCCTTTTGCCTCAGGAGAAAAAAAAACAAAAACAGCTAGAAACATGAGGTCAAGTCCCATGTGTCCTGTGCTAATCTTCATAGTTAATTCTCTTTTCTTAAAACACCCATTTTTGTGGGAGGAACAGTTGAATTGGGTAAAAGGTTTGACCTGCCATGTTATATTGAATCTATGAATTGTCTCGGCCAGAATCTAAAATAAAATCCTAAATTCTTAATGAAATTATACTAACACGAAGTCAACTACTCCGAGACCCTCAGCTATCCATGCGCTCAGCTCCTGGACAAGCCTAACTCACCTGTCCAGGCCGAGGTAAACACACAAAGCAAGCAGGACATGGGAAATCAACTTGCTCCCTGCTCTGTGTTTACCTATGACAGGTTGTGCTTACAGCCTCCCATTGAGGAAGGCTTTTTAGCCGTGAAAATTGCCAACTGAAGTCTGCCTACCAAGGGCTCCCTCACCAAACCTCTCCTTGGGGATCTCTGGGACTTAATTCCATCAAAGAGCTCAGTCTTCTCCATCTACTCACCATTTTCTTTGTTAAATGCCCAGACTTCTAACTCAAGAGAGGAAGTCTAATTAGAAGAGAGAGCAGAGGGACTTTGAACAAGTCAGTCTGCGGGCTGGGGACCTCAAAGTGCACGATGGGGAGAAGAGCTTCAGTCCCACTTGTACCCTTCGCAGGGAAAGGACAATTAAGTGCTCTGGGTCCAAGGGGAAAAGAGGCCTAATGTACACATTCTCTTTTGAAAGCATTCTCCTTTGAAAACCAAATCCCGGAAGTGTCATCCCAGAAGCCAGAAGAAGTTACGTCTCCTGGTTCTTTCAAGTCATAGAGACACTGAGGGCACTTGCTTAGCACTACTGTAGAGGCATTTAGAGGGACAGGAGCAGAGTTTCTTACCCTAAGAAACCTAAATAGCCCAACAGATGCAAACTGTTTTTTAAGCTTAACACTTCTCAGTGAATCCAAGACCTTCAAAGGCACTCGAGGAAAAAGTCATCTTCTACAATAAATCATCCCTGGATCAAATCTTATTTTTCTTATCTTATAATTTTTAAAAATTAATCAAATATTGGGAGTTCCCTGGTGACGTAGTGGTTAGGATTCGGCGCTTTCACTGCCTTGGCCCGGGTTCAATCCCTGGTCGGGGAACTGAGATCCTGCAAGCTGCACAGCACAGCAGAAAAAAAAAAAAAATCAAATGTTGCATTCATGGTATCACAATCCAGATCAGACCCCAAGCAGAAGATTTCCCTTCTGATTTTCTGACTACTAGTACAGCACTCCACTTTCATCACTTTGAGACGGGGTGGGCTGGGACGGAGAGTCTTCCCACCTAAAAATCAGTCATTGTTCAGCACATCACCAATAGATTATTCTCAGATTTGATGGATTAAAGTGTGCCTGCTAGGGACTTCCCTGGTGGTCCAGTGGCTAAGACTCCGCACTCCCAAGTGCAGGGGTCCCGGGTTCAATCCCTGGTCAGGGAACTAGATCCCACATGCCACAACTAAGACCCTGCACAGCCAAATAAATAAATAAATTTTTTTTTTAAAAGTGTGCCTGCTAAATAAATACCAATAAAAGATAAACAAAACCTGAGAATTGGAAAGAACCTTAAAAGTCACTAGTCCAACTCTCTTATTGAGGCCCAGAGAGGAACCCAGCATCTCATGGTTAGGGCAAGAGCCACCAGTACCTGCAATTCAGATTCAGGTCATTGGCAGACCAGAATCTTTTCCATGCACCTACTCCTTACCCCGTAGGACTAAAGAATCTCACGACGTGTGATGTACCAATTGGGGGATTCAAATGTTATTCCGTTTTGGCCAATACTGTTTACATATAATTTATGTTCATACTGTCTCTTTCAGCTCTCCTCCATGGGTCACCACTATGCCCAAACCCAGTGCAAAGCCATTGCCCCAGGTCATGGGGAAAGTAATGTCTTTTGTGTCCACCGCTCCATCCCAGGTCTAAGTTTTTTTTTTAAAGCCACCTAACTGAGTGACTTCCAAGATTCCAACCAAAAATTTGTTTGATCTGATCTAAATTTGCCATTTTTCAATGAGAAAACATGGTTTGGGTCAACCTCCTTTAGCTGCCTACGCTGGAAAATCTTCCTGCTACTTTCTAAACCCACCGCTTCTCTATCACTACACTGTCCAATTCAGCAGCACTAGCCACATGCACTATGTAAATTTAAATTTTAATTACTCAAAATTAAATAAAATTTAATATTCAGTCACATTAGCTGCATGTCAAGTGTTCACTGCCCACACGTGAATCATGACTACAATATTGGACAGCGCAGATACATAACATTTTCAGCATCAAGGAAAAATCTATTGGACGACGCTGCCTTAGAAGATGCAGATACCTTCCCATCTAGACTGTGAATTCCTTAGTCCTCTCAAACACTGCGACTCTGAAAGCCATTTGCTTTTTGATTTTTAAGCCCCTGCCAAAGGGGGATTCCACTAAACCTGCATTTTATTTGTAGTAGAGGCGTTTACAACCTAGCCCAGACCTTTTTTTTTTCTTTTTTGAAAAACTTTTTGTCTTGGGAACATTGTAGATTCAAATGCAATTCTAAGAAATGATACAGAGACTTCCCTGGCGGTCCAGTGGTTAAGACGCTGCGTTCGCAATGTAGGGGGGAACAGGTTCAATCCCTCGTCGGGGAACTAAGATCCCGCATGCCACACAGCGTGGCCAAAGGGAAAAAAAAAAGTTGTATTTAAAATAAATAAATATAAGAAATGATACAGAGAGATCCCGTATCCCACTTTCATTCAGTTTCCCCCAATGGTTGCATCTTCTACAACTATAGTACAATATCACAACCAGGAAACTGACATTGATAGAATCCGCTGACTTTATTCAGATTTCACCAGTATTACATGTACTCACTTGTGTTTATGTCTGTGTGCGTGTATTTAGTTACAGGCAATTTTAGATTCAGATTCAATCACAGTCAAGATTCAGAACAATTCCATCACGTGACCTTGTTGCACAATGGTAGCACGTCTGACTCCAGAACAATTCCATCACAAGAATCTCTTATTGCTCCCACTTTACAGTCACAACTACCTCACTCTCTCCTCTCTCCCTAACTGCTGGCAACAAGTAATCTGTTTTCCATTTGCATAGTTTTGTCATTCAAGAATATAAATAGAATCACACAGTATTTAACATTTTGAGATTGGTTGTTTTTTGGTTTTTTTTAATTTATTTTTGGCTGTGTTGGGTCTTCATTGCTGCGCGTGGGCTTTCTCTAGCTGTGGCACGGGGGCTCGGTAGTTGTGGCGCATGGGCTTAGTTGCTCCACAGCATGTGGGATCTTCCTGGACCAGGGCTCGAACCCGTGTCCCCTGCACTGGCAGGCGGATTCTTAACCACTGCGCCACCAGGGAAGTCCGAGATTGGCTTTTTTCACTCAGTGTAATTCCCCTGAAGATTCGTTTACGTTATTGAGTGTATCAATAGTTCATTCCTTTTCGTTGCTGAGTAGTGTTCCATGAGATGGATCTGCCATAGTTTGTTTAGCCATTCACCCAGTTAAGGACATCTGACTTGTTTCCAGGTTTTGGTTATTACAAATAAAGCTGCTATGAATATTTGTGTATAGGTTTGTGTGTGAACATAAGTTTTCCTTTCTCTGGGATAAGCGCTCAAGAGTGCAGTTGCTGGGTCGTATGGTAAGTGCACGTGTTAGTTTTGTAAGAAACTGCATTATGCTTTTCCTGAGCAGCTGTCCATTGTCCTTCCCCATCTGCAGTGTATGAGTAACACAGTCTCTCTGCCTCCTCACCTTCCCTGGCTGTGGTCACTCCCTTTCATTTTGCCCTTCTAATAGGTGCATAGTAATATCTCTTTGTGGATTTCATTTGCGTTTCCTATCGGCTGACGACGCTAAGCACAGCACATTCCTCACGTGCTTATCTGCCGTGTATATAGGCTCTTCAGCGACACGTCTGTTCATGTCTCTTGCCCATTTCTATCGGGCTGTGTGTTTTTTTACTGTTGACTTTTGAGGGTCTTTATACACCCTAGATACTATACTAGTCTTCTGTGAGATACGTGATTTGCAGATATTTTCTCGCAGCCTGTAGCTTTTCATCCTCATCATGGGGTCTTTCACAAAGTCTTTAATTCTTATGAGGTCAGTTTATCAATTTTTCCTTTTATGGATCATGCTTTTGGTGTCAAATCTATGAAATCCTCACCCAGTCTTAGATCCCAAAGAGTTTCTTCTATGTTTTTTTAACTGAAAGTTTTATAATTTAACATTTTACATGTAAGCCCATGATCCATTTTGAGTTAATATTTGTATAAAGTGTGAGGTTGAGTTCAGTTTTTTTGTCTATGAATGTCCAACTGCTCCACTATCATTTGTTGAAAAAGCTAACTTTCCTCTATTGAATTGCTTTTGCACTTTTGTCAAAAATTAGTTGGGCAGGAAAAGTTCTGAAGATCTGTTGCACAACATGAATATACTTAATACTACTGAACTGTATGCTTAAAAATGGTTAAGATGGTAAATCTTATTTTATATGTTTTTTACCACAATTAAAAATTAGTTGGGCATGTTTGTGTGGGTCTAATTCTGGATTCTCTATTCTATTGCATTGATCTATGTGTCTATCTTTTTTTTTTTTGGCTGCCCCATGAGGCATGCAGGATCTTAGTTCCCCGACTGGGGAATGAACCCACGCCCCCTGCATTGGGAGCGCAGATTCTTAACCACTGGACCACCAGGGAAGTCCCTATGTGTCTATCTTTTTGCCAACATCGCACTGCCTTGATTACAGTAGATATTTAATATGTGTTAAAATCAGGTAGAGTGATTCCTCCCACTTTATTCTTTTTTAGATTTGTTTAGCTATCCAAGGTCCTATGTAGACATTTTTATTATCATTTTATCTTTCACAAAAAAATATAAAAGAACATATTTCACACAAGGAAAAACTGAGACACTGATCTCTATTTAGTCATCAAAAATTTACTCATCAAATACACTATCATTTATTGAGCATCTTCTCTATGTTGGCACATTCCAGACAGGATCTCATTTAATCTTCACAAAAACCTATGCAATATGTGCTATCCCCATTTCTATATACAAAGTAACTGAAGATCAGATAGGTTAAGTAATTTTCCCAAGGACACACAGATGATAAGTGGTAGAGGGACTTCCCTGGTGGTGCAGTGGTTAAGAATCTGCCTGTCAATGCAGGGGACAGGGGTTCGAGCCCTGGTCCAGGAAGATCCCACATGCCGCAGAGCAACTAAGCCCGTGCACCACAACTACTGAGCCTGAGTGCCACAGCTACTGAAGCCTGTGCGCCTATAGCCCGTGCTCTGCAACAGGAGAAGCCACCGCAATGAGAAGCCCGCGCACCGCAGCGAAGGGTCGCCCCCACTCGCCGCAACTAGAGAAACCCCGCCTGCAGCAACGAAGACCCAACACAGCCAAAAGTAAAATAAATGAATAAATAAATTTAAAATAAAATAAGTGGTAGAACCAAGATCTGAACACAGATCTGCTTGATCCCAAAGCCCATGATCCACTGTGCCATTTCATACATCTTTCACAGTGTCTACCATCTGCTTGATAACCTCTGCTTAATCTCAGGGATACAAAGGTGAGCAAAGCATGGCCCTGGTTTTGAGAATCTCTTAGATTATTTCCAGCAGTTTCAGCACTCAGGGTAACAGGCTAAGCACTGGTTCAATCGAGCTACAATGCCTTTTTCCATCTTCCTTTACTGAAATTGCTTTTCTCACTTCAGTCTCTCATTTTCTAACAATGACTAGCCACTTAATCCACCCAAATTTCTCAATCTGAATGATCATAACCATTCTCCCCTACTAAGCCTACCATTAACTCTCAGGTAGTGATAGTCCTATATTACCCTACTCAGTTGGTAGAGGAGAGAGGAGATGGACACAGCTACTCCAGATCAAAGACTTAGGGTAAATGGCTTTAGTCTTCAATAGAAGTCCTCTTTACTGTTTGGCACAGGCCAGCTGATAGCTGGAATACTGCTTGTAGTAACGTCCATTTAGTGTCTGCACAGAGGCTACTTTGCAGGCACTATAGCTCCTTATGAGTTCCAACTGTCAACACACAGGCAATGATCCAGCACGCTAATGCAACACTATTTAAAACAATATTTGCATCTTATTAGTATCTGCTTTTAAGGTATCAATCAGGAGAGGGAAGGGCAATACGGAATTGATTATCTTTCCCACTGCAAACACATGACTTCATTAGCACTACCGTATGGTTCTTGTGTGAGCAGTGGAATTTCTTAGTTTCCTAGAAGGTTAAGAAGTTCAAAATGGTTTTCACTGTCTATCAAAAAATAACTATTGGTTTTTACAATGGGGTCTCATGCATATGATAATCTCTTAGCAGAAATTGATCCTTAGGGGCAGGTCACATTAAAGAACTCTATAGGGCCTATGTTCAAATATCATGCAAGACAACAGGCTCACAGAGATGAAAAGGGACTGACCTCTGACCTTAAGGATCTCACAACAGCAGTTAACTATAACACATTCTAAAATTAAGCGCTTACACAGAGCTCCACTGGAGCCTGAAGGGATAAAAATTTTGCTCAATCAAAAGAGGTCAGGAAAAGCTTTACAGAAAATTTGAGATTCAAGTTAGTTTTAAAAGGTTTAAAACCATAGACACAAGTCAAGAAAAGGACCATCTTGGAAATTTTTTTTTTAAAGCATTTTCTTCAATGAGAAGTTTGACTTCAGAATTCTTCTCCAATATGAATGACTGTCAGGTCCTTATCTGTAAAGCGGGGCTGACATCGTCTCCCTTCAAATAGACACTGTGAAAAATGACTGTGACACTCCTGATAGAATGAAAATCATTTCCAAAGCAGGAGCGCAACATATGTGTCCACGCTCCCCGCATCACACCCACTCCTGAAGGCTTAACTTCTAGCCCAGTCTCAGAACACAGATTTGCAGCAGACAACTACCCTCCTCCGACAACCGCCATGTCATCAAGGGGACCTACCAACCAAACAGCTCGATCCCCTGAAAAGTTAGGAAATATTTCAAGTGGTGAGCCTGCGACAGCCAGACCCCAACAGATGCATCACAAAGACAGAGATATACAACATTCAGCTAAATGCAAATGCCAGCTAATCAACATGTTAGTGGAGGGGAGAGATACCACAGGTGAAAGTGAGAGTTGTCAAAAAAAATTAAAGGACTCTCTGCTGTCCAGACAATGTGGTCCTGTTTCACCGTTGACCAAGTCACTCATTTTTCACCCAAAAACCTGAAGCAGTACTAGAGAGTTTAAGCCCTTATCACATCAGGATATGCATATTTAAATGATATGGCGTCCAGGAGAATTAAAGCGTACTCCCAGCAAACTCCAGGCTGGCTCAATTCTCATCAAAAGTTCACGTGAGAAAAACCCTATCTGTGGAAGATGGCCCCAAAGACAAGCTGCCCTCAGCTTGCTCAGTCAATGAGCCTGTCAAAGAGCTGCCTAGGCAACACTGAAGGAGGCTAAAAGAAACAGTCCTATGAAGTCCTTCTTACCTGTATGGCAGGTATGTCATGGAGCATGTTAATCAGCCAACATATAAAACTCACCTTTTCTGTGGAAACTCCAGAGAAATTTTTCTTCAATCTTGGTACTATACAGGTTCTGTATCTCCTGGAAAGAAGGTAAATTTTTATTTTATGGGCACTGTGACTATCATTACTCATCCTATTCATATTTTTGCTTTGGCTACCAGGAAGCACACATACAATTATAATGCACACATACAACTGACATGCCCTTGTAGTCATTACATAGGCCCTAAGGCATGTATCTGGTGTTATTTTTTTCCCCTCATTTTTCCTTCACCCTGATTTTATTGTTTATTTTTTACCTTCTTATTTCTGTAGGATATAAAAAATAAAATCCCAGACAGGAAAATAAATGTTGATATATATCTGTCTATAATTTATGCAGGTTTGTAAATGGCATCACCATCGGCTGTGAAGCAGGAAAACAAGTGTCCTGGGGGAGAAAGTCTATAATGGTACCAGTGAGTCTAGTGTCAGGATCCACATCCTCTGGTCACTCACTAAATGTGAGTTTTATCAAATGTCTTAAAGATGTTTCCTCAGAATGGTCTTAAAGACAAGGCATGGAAGGAAGAATTGATGGATATAGTTTTAAAGCTGTTCCACTTCTTTAAAAGGAGAATTGTTAAAGGTATAATTAAATTTGATCCAATGTTTATAGGTCTCTAAACTTATTTCAGAAATAAATGCAGCATCATAAAATGATGATTCTTTTTATTAACCCATATTTTTGTGAAATATAGCAAACATAGCTATAACTTAGTCACTATCTTAACATGGATTCCCCTGAAAGCAGAGCTTGGAAGAAAGACTCATGTGAGTCCTTTACTGAGATTCAGGATTCCAAAGAAAAGGTATGAGTGACAGTGTCCGCAAAGCAGGCCAGGAAGAAGAGCCATTACAAATGTACATCAACGAGTTGGTCTCCACTATTGACAATTGGCTTTTCGGTCCTACAGGACTGTCTGACATGTCATATGAAATATGTTTTAGAACTGTGAGTAGAGAGAAAAAATATTTATCTACCAGCTCCCAATGCCCACTGATCAAAATTCACCCCATCAGTGTTAATACCCAACATTTCCAAGTTGCACATGTGCAGATGCTCGGTGGGTTTCCATGGCACCCCCTGCTGCAACATCAACAGAGAATCCCCAGGGTGGGACACTAGAGATGCTAGTGATAGGCCAGAGGCATCTGCAGGAAGCAGGTCAGATCCCTTGTAGAACTGATCAATGCACACAGTGTCATATTCCTAGGAACTTATTCAAAACAAACAAACAAACTATACATTCCTTTTCCCCCCTGATCTGTCTATAATCTGTTTAAAGATCGAGGGAGAAAAAGAAAAAAAGCAGTCTGTGCACAAAGCATTAGTCAGATTAAAAATCAAAGACTAAAGCTGACATTAGCACTAGAGAACAGCTGGACCAGAAGGATCCCATTGTGTGATGTGAGTATTAAATTAAATTAAGGAATAACATCACTGCAGGTATGACAAGGCATCAGGTGCCCAAGAATCTTCTATCTGAAAGAGCCCATTGTGAGCGACCCAGCCCACTGCCAATTTAAACACTGTGACCTCAATACTCTCTATCTTTCAAAAGAATGCCAAGTTAAAGGAAGCAGACAGCAGCTGTTTGAATGGAAAACTCGGGCTCAGACATCCAAAAAGTATTCAGAAACTTTGGCAGTCTAAGATTATCAGAACATAAGATTAGGATCTTTTGCTATTGCCATTAGAATTTGCAGCAAAGACATGTAACTCCAGCAACAAAAGGGAGTTGCAAGAATAAGGCAGGAGTTGTGACCAAGGCTCAGGGTCTTTTTACACCTTGAATAAGTGAGTGACAGTTAAACATTTCTTCTTAGAGGGAAATATAATTTTAAATATATTATAAAAAGACACAATACAAAATTAAAGTAGTGAAAATAAATAGTCATAATGTAATGAGAAATTATCACAATATTTCTATAAAGGCTCTATTCCTTTAAATATAAATTTTATATGAATCATTTATAATTATTTATTATAGATTTTTATAGGGAAAACATAAGTGAGTAAGCTTTATGAGGTTCTAGCTCTGTCTTACATTAGGGAATCATCTTAGCAACATTTCTCGAAGTGGATTGCATGGATATTAAAAGGGCTTCTGTGAAAAGAGAGTTTCCTGGTAAGATGTGCTTGAGAAACTCTGGGTTAAACAAGGTAAACCAGTCCCTTTTCTGTAGACATTTCACTTTCCCGAAGCAAGATGGTGACACAGGTCCTTCCCTACTTCAGTCTCCATCACCAGAAGACCAACTTGCAACTCTCCATAGACAAGACGCCATTATGAAAATCCCATAACCTGGGGGTGAGGCTGGAGCACAGAGACCAAGAAGGATCTCGCTACAAGGGGAAGAGGAGTGCCTTCCCTTTGAACGCATCGACCATCCCCCAGGCCAGCACAGGGCCCCACTGAGAGGGTCCCCGCCCCGGGCCTACAGCCCCTCCAGTGGAAAAAGAGAGCCCAAGGTGGACACCCAGGGTGCCTGCATTGCAGGATGCTTCCCAGAAGGTCCACTCGGGTCTCACCTCGTGGGGCTCACTGGGGGAATGTGCAGAGTTTGACCACTGGGGATCAGGTAGAGATGGAGAAGGGGGTGGGGCTTACAGCAACCAGCATCCAGGTCATGGGGGACTAAGATCTTCCTTGCAGGAGACCCCAAGCAGAGATACCAGCCAGTGGTCTGCCTCTCTGCTGAGCTGAGCAAGTAGCCCTATCTGGCCAGGAAGCTTGGTTGTCAGCTCGGCCAGATTTGGATATCCAGCCAACAGGCCGTACTAGTGTGGACCCCATTCTACGGCCCTGCTTGGGCAGGGAAGAAAATTCACAGCCCTCCCGCAACTGCTAAGCATAGCCCCCAATCCCACCCCTCCAAGAAGCATGGCCACTGATGCCTGGAAGCCACGGAGAACAACTTACAACCCGTCCAGGCAGAGAGCCAAGCAGGCAGCCCTGCACAACTACTGAGCACATAGCTCAGGCCCCGCATAAGCAGGGAGCCTGAACAGTGGTCCTGAGCAGCCTCAGAGCCCGGCCCACAAGCCCACGCCGGCGGAGCTGAGCCTACAGCCCTGCCCAACTGTTGAGCACATAGCTCAGGCCCCGCATAAGCAGGGAGCCTGAACAGTGGTCCTGAGCAGCCTCAGAGCCCGGCCCACAAGCCCACGCCGGCGGAGCTGAGCCTACAGCCCTGCCCAACTGTTGAGCACATAGCTCAGGCCCCGCATAAGCAGGGAGCCTGAACAGTGGTCCTGAGCAGCCTCAGAGCCCGGCCCACAAGCCCACGCCGGCGGAGCTGAGCCTACAGCCCTGCCCAACTGTTGAGCACATAGCTCAGGCCCCGCATAAGCAGGGAGCCTGAACAGTGGTCCTGAGCAGCCTCAGAGCCCGGCCCACAAGCCCACGCCGGCGGAGCTGAGCCTACAGCCCTGCCCAACTGTTGAGCACATAGCTCAGGCCCCGCATAAGCAGGGAGCCTGAACAGTGGTCCTGAGCAGCCTCAGAGCCCGGCCCACAAGCCCACGCCGGCGGAGCTGAGCCTACAGCCCTGCCCAACTGTTGAGCACATAGCTCAGGCCCCGCATAAGCAGGGAGCCTGAACAGTGGTCCTGAGCAGCCTCAGAGCCCGGCCCACAAGCCCACGCCGGCGGAGCTGAGCCTACAGCCCTGCCCAACTGTTGAGCACATAGCTCAGGCCCCGCATAAGCAGGGAGCCTGAACAGTGGTCCTGAGCAGCCTCAGAGCCCGGCCCACAAGCCCACGCCGGCGGAGCTGAGCCTACAGCCCTGCCCAACTGTTGAGCACATAGCTCAGGCCCCGCATAAGCAGGGAGCCTGAACAGTGGTCCTGAGCAGCCTCAGAGCCCGGCCCACAAGCCCACGCCGGCGGAGCTGAGCCTACAGCCCTGCCCAACTGTTGAGCACATAGCTCAGGCCCCGCATAAGCAGGGAGCCTGAACAGTGGTCCTGAGCAGCCTCAGAGCCCGGCCCACAAGCCCACGCCGGCGGAGCTGAGCCTACAGCCCTGCCCAACTGTTGAGCACATAGCTCAGGCCCCGCATAAGCAGGGAGCCTGAACAGTGGTCCTGAGCAGCCTCAGAGCCCGGCCCACAAGCCCACGCCGGCGGAGCTGAGCCTACAGCCCTGCCCAACTGTTGAGCACATAGCTCAGGCCCCGCATAAGCAGGGAGCCTGAACAGTGGTCCTGAGCAGCCTCAGAGCCCGGCCCACAAGCCCACGCCGGCGGAGCTGAGCCTACAGCCCTGCCCAACTGTTGAGCACATAGCTCAGGCCCCGCATAAGCAGGGAGCCTGAACAGTGGTCCTGAGCAGCCTCAGAGCCCGGCCCACAAGCCCACGCCGGCGGAGCTGAGCCTACAGCCCTGCCCAACTGTTGAGCACATAGCTCAGGCCCCGCATAAGCAGGGAGCCTGAACAGTGGTCCTGAGCAGCCTCAGAGCCCGGCCCACAAGCCCACGCCGGCGGAGCTGAGCCTACAGCCCTGCCCAACTGTTGAGCACATAGCTCAGGCCCCGCATAAGCAGGGAGCCTGAACAGTGGTCCTGAGCAGCCTCAGAGCCCGGCCCACAAGCCCACGCCGGCGGAGCTGAGCCTACAGCCCTGCCCAACTGTTGAGCACCGTCCTGGTCCTGCCCAGGCAGGGAGCCACGCCAGTGACTGTGCCCAACCATGCAGCGTAACCTGCAGCCCCAGCTGACCAGGGAGCTCTGAACAGTGACCCCACCCAACTGTGAAGCACAGTCTCCAGCCCTACCCAGCTGCAGGATAGAGCTGGAAGCACCACCCCACTAGGGAGGCCAGCCAGCAACTTCACCTAAGAGCACAGCACAGCCAACGGCCTACCCAATTGCAAAGCCCAGCCAGTGGCCCAGCCCGACTTCCGGGTATAGGCTGTGACCCCATGTGAAGGCAGACTCCCTGAGGCCCTCCCCCCCTGACCAGGAGAAATGGTGGAGCACAGCCCACAGTCCTGCCCCAGTGTGCAGTCCAGTCAGCAGCACTGCCCTGATAGTGAACACAGCCTGCAACCCTGCCTGATCAGAGGTGACTGCAGAGCCCAGGTAATGGCCCCACCTGAATGCAAAACAGCCAGCAGCCCCACCCAACCAGGGAGCCCACCCAAGGGCCCCCGCTTGGCCAGGCAGCTCAGCCAGAGCTGAGCCCAGCCAGCAGCACCCTCCTCACTAAACCTCAGAGCGTGGGCAGTGGCCTCGCCCAACTAAAGAGCCTGATAGCAAGCCCACCTGCCAACAGGTGCTACCAGCCGGCCTATCAAGTACCCCAAGCTGAGCTCAATGAAACTGGAAATACAGCATACCAAAACTTATGAGATGCAGTAAAAGCCGTTCTAAGAGGAACGTTTATAGCTATAAACACATAGATCAAGGAAAAAGAACGATCCAAATAAACAACCTAACACTACACCTCAAGGAACCAGAAAAAGAAGAAGAGACTAAGCCCAAAGTTAGCATAAGAAATTACATAACAAAGATCAGAACAGAAATAAATAAAAAAGAGAATAAGAAAGATTAACAAAACTAAGAGTTGGTTCCTTGAAGAATAATCAAATTGACAAAGCTTTAGCTGGACTAAGCAAGAAAAAAATGAAAGGACATCACAGTGATGGTTGACCAGGGCTCCCTGACCTGTACAGGCCTCTCCTATGGGGGTGATGGCCAGTCCTGGTGTCTGAGTGATTCCCTGGGCCCAGCACAGGGACCAGCTTTCCAGAGCCCTGAAGACAAGGGGTAACACCCCAAAATATGGACTCATTTTCCACTCTACCTTCATTGGCCGAGCAGCTGCCAGGAACAAAGGCCGCATCTCCCGATACCTGGCAAACAAATGCAGTATTGCCTCACGAATTGATTGCTTCTCTGAGGTACCTACCAGTGTATTTGGGGAGAAACTTCGAGAACAAGTTGAGGAGCGGCTGTCCTTCTATGAGACTGGAGAGATTCCACGAAAGAATCTGGATGTTATGAAGGAGGCAATGGTTCAGGCAGAGGAAGCGGCTGCTGAGATTACTAGGAAGCTGGAGAAACAGGAGAAGAAACGCTTGAAGAAGGAAAAGAAAAGGCTGGCTGCGATTGCCCTAGCGTCTTCAGAAAACAGCAGTAGTACCCCAGAGGAATGTGAGGAGACAAGTGAAAGACCCAAAAAGAAGAAAAAGCAAAAGCCCCAGGAGGCTCCTCAGGAGAATGGAATGGAAGACCCATCTGTCTCCTCCAAACCCAAAAAAAAGAAATCTTTTTCCAAGGGGGAGCTGGTTAGTAGTGATCTTGAAGAGACAGCTGGCAGTGGAAGTCTTCCCAAGAGGAAAAAATCTTTCCCCAAAGAGGAACCAGATAGTGACCCTGAAGAGTCAGGAAACAAGAGGGTCCCCAAGAAAAAGAGGAAATTCTCTTCCAAGGAGGAGCCTCTCAGCAGTGGACCTGAAGAGGCTGCTGCCAGCAAGAGCAGCAGCTCCAAGAAAAAGAAAAAGCTCCGAAAGCTATCCCAGGAAAATTAGAATGGACATTTCCCTAGTAGGGCATAACTTACAGAGATATTTCCCAACCCATCCCCTATAGCCCAATAAAAATAAAAACAAATTCAAAAAAAAAAAAAAAAAAAAAAAAATGAAAGGACACAAATAAATACAAATACAAATGAAAAAGGAGGTATTGCAACAGATACTACAGAAATAAAAAGAACTATAAGAGACTACCATGAACAATTACACACCAACAAACTGGACAGCCTAGAGGAAATGGGCATATTCCATTTGTTCACGTATGGTATGCATCCATGTAGAAACGTATAATCTACGAAGACTGAGTCATGAAGAAACAGAACATCTAAACAGACCAATAACAAGTAAGGAGACTGAATCAGTGATCAAAGCCTCTCAACAAAGAAAAGCATGTCTATTATAGGTGCTGGGGGTACAGCAGCGAACAATTTGGTGAAGTTCAATACACTTAGCAGCTTAAAACAACACACATCTATTTTTCTGTGGGTCAGGAATCCAAGCATAGCTTCCTGGGTCCTCTGCTAAGTTTGGGGTTAATTTGTAATGCAGAAATAAATAATATTCACGTGGTGTGAAAATCGGAGTTGGAGCTGACCAGTGGTTCTGAGGCACCAGAAGGTGAGCTCTTTACTGGAATGCCATAGTTTTCTGTCCTTGTCCCTATCTGTCCAAAGGGAAGATGAAAGAAGAGGGACAGAGATAAAGGCAACTTATACTCATCAAGTGCTTACTATCTGCCAGGTACTGTAATAAGTACATAAATTATCTTGTTTATTCTCCAAAACTCTTTGAGATGAGAATTTTCATTCTTCTTTTATAGAAGAGAAAGTTATGATTGTATATGGTTCTTAGGAGGATTAAATAACAAAATATGTATCAAGCACCTGGCATAGTACCTGACAAAGAGTAGGGGGTAAATAAGTGTTCTTCAGCATCCCTTCTTTCCCCTTACAGAGAAACATGATCAGGCCGAGAAACAAAGACATCAGAGGCTTGCATACTACATCTGCAATTATTACAGTACTACTAGAAAAAAGAGCTGAAAGGATAAGTGAGTCAAGATTCAAAATTAATCCTGACAGTCAAGAGTACTGGGCCAAAACTACCAATATGAAATGAAACAGGGTTAAAGCAATTATACATTTAGGTTTGAAAATTTAATCTTCTTGATTAATTTAAGTTTAGGAGAAAACCTGACTAGACAGTAACTCATATAAAACAGAGCTAGGGTTAACCACAAGCTTAATATGAGCCAAAAGTGCTGCATGGATCCTAGAAAAATAATTACCTTGCTCTTGGTCTTCATTAATTCAAGAACAGTATGTCAGTAGTGATGAAAGAAGAGAGGAATCCTAGTGCACTCTGCACTGGCCAAAGCACAGCTGGAGAATCAGGCTGAGGTCTAGCTCCATGCTTTAAGAGGAAATTGACAAACTAGAGTTCATCCAGATCTGAGTGACCAGGATGGGGAGGCATCTGCACTATGCCACCCAAGACATGACTGAAGGAATGGAGATATCTTCTAAACACTGATTCAGCCCATCCCCACTTCTCACTCTACAACCAATGTCTACTCCACTAGCGAACTCATGGTGTTGCCCTGTGGCCCATCACACCCAATGATGCAGTAGAGTGGGGTCTGAGTACCAGAGGACTCAGGTGCTAATATCAGCTCCCCCACTAACTATGGTACAACCTTGAACAAGCTCCTTAACCTTCTCTGGGCCTCAGTTCCTTGACCTATAAAATGAGGAGGTTGGGACTAAGATCTCTACAGAGTATTTGGGCTGAAAACTGAAATGATTCTGTGCCCAGTCATGGCCCAGTCCCACAGATTAGATTACTGATAGCATAGTCACACGGTTAGCCTCTGAATCCTTATTACAACACAGCCTGCAACTTCTATATCAGCTAAATCAGTGTTACCAAAGGATTTAACATGGGGCATTAATTTTGTGATATGCTCACTTAATAATGGGTCCTGAAATCAAAGCTGGGGAATGCTGCCTATTCTACTCTCCTTTTAGAGACTCAGAATGCCACTATATTTAGGACCCCGAAAAGTCCCACAACCAAGAAACTAGTATAACTTTGCTCAGATTAACATCTTTAAGTTTACCCTAAACGCTTGTGCTAAGTATCTGTCAACAGCTCCACTTTGTCAAGCAGTGACTTGGATTAATGATAATTAGTTATTTTACACCCCACTGAGTCTTCCTTTCTTCTTTATGAACTTCAAAGCATCATCAGAAAAGAATAGTAGCCATCAGATGGCCATATTGCATTATGCATGTTTGCAAAGAAAGTAAGAAGTTCCAAATCATCTCATCCATCACCCACCATTCTGAAGACAGAGGGACATCTAACCACTTATAATTTCAACCACGTGCACACACTAGAGTCAGGCCTCAGAATTCAGTGCTATCTGACATACAGATATTCTCAAGTTATGGGTTAGTCTCAGGTTATAGGTCTCTAAAATCAGTCATTTAACATCTATCAAGAGAGGAGAAACAGCAGATTTTTTGAAATACTCTTTCCGAAAGTAATTCCTTACATTAAAAAAAATTAACCAAGGGGACTTCCCTGGCAGTCCAGCGGTTAGGACTCCGCGTTTCCACTGCAGGGGGCACAGGTTCAATCCCCGGTTGGGGAACTAAGATCCAGCACGGTGCGCAGCGCAGGCAAAAAAAAAAAAAAAAAAAAAAAAACTAGCCAAAACCTCAGTTATCAATGTAAGTAGTAGTATTTAAAACGAAAAACAGGTCTTCTGCCCATTTTTGGATTGGGTTGTTCGTTTTTTTGATATGGAGCTACATGAGCTGCTTGTAAATTTTGGAGATTAATCCTCTGTCAGTTGCTTCACTTGCAAATATTTTCTCCCATTCTGAGGGTTGTCTTTTCATCTTGTTTATGTTTTCCTCTGCTGTGCAAAAGCTTTTAAGTTTCATTATGTCCCATTTGTTTACTTTTGCTTTTATTTCCATTTCTCTAGGAGGTGGGTCAAAAAGGACCTTGCTGTGATTTATGTCATAGAGTGTTCTGCCTACGTTTTCCTCTAAGAGTTTGATAGTGTCTGGCCTTACATTTAGGTCTTTAATCCATTTTGAGTGTATTTTTGTGTATGGTATTAGGGAGTGTTCTAATTTCATTCTTTTACATGTAGCTGTCCAGTTTTCCCAGCACCACTTATTGAAGAGGCTGTCTTTTCCCCATTGTATATTCTCACCTAGAGACTGTCATACAGAGTGAAGTAAGTCAGAAGGAGAAAAACAAATACCGTATGCTAACACATATATATGGAATCTAAAAAAAAAAAAAAAAAGGTTCTGAAGAACCTAGGGGCAGGACAGGAATAAAGACGCAGACATAGAGAATGGACTTGAGGACACAGGGAGGGGGAAGGGTAAGCTGAGACGAAGTGAGAGAGTGGCGTGGACATATATACACTACCAAACGTAAAATAGATAGCTAGTGGGAAGCAGCCACATAGCACAGGGAGATCAGCTCGGTGCTTTGTGACCACCTAGAGGGGTGGGATAGGGAGGGTGGGAGGGAGACACAAGAGGGAGAAGATATGGGGATATACGTATAGCTGATTCACTTTGTTATAAAGCAGAACCTAACACACCATTGTAAAGCAATTATACTCCAATAAAGATGTAAAAAAATAAATAAATAAATAAAACCAAAAACAGGGCTTCCCTGGTGGCACAGTGGTTAAGAATCCACCTGCCAATGCAGGGAACACGGGTTCAAGCCCTGGTCCGCGAACATCCCACATGCTGCGGAGCAACTAAGCCCGTGCGCCACAACTACTGAGCCTGCGCTCTAGAGCCTGCAAGCCACAACTACTGAGCCCGAGTGTCACAACTACTGAGCCCGCACTCCTAGAGCCCGTGCTCTGCAACAAGAGAAGCCACCACAATGAGAAGCCCACGCACCACAACGAAGAGTAGCCCCCACTCGGCACAACCAGAGAAAGCCTGAGCACAGCAACGAAGACCCAACACAGCCAAAAATAAATAAATTTATTCTTTTAAAAAGCCAAAAACAAAAATGATAGATACAAATGAAATAAGGTACAAAAAAAGTCTTTTAAATCAGCAATTCATATTAGCACTGCTCTGTTGTCCATTTTAGCAAGAAATTCATTGTAAGGGCAAACTCTATTATATCCTACAGCAATAATCTACACTGTCTTTATAACCTTTAAAACAGCTTAATGAAGGCAAAGTTAAGTCTTAAAGGTTTCATTACAATTAAAGGAGTGGCCCATTCACCAGGCTCTTTCATAATGTTAATGTGGTCTCCCTAGCACATAAAATTTAATTACTGAGAGACATAATAGATTGCCTGGGGATCCACCTTGGATGGAAAATTGATTGGACCTCCATGTCTTTTCTCCTGTTGCCCCCACTCCATCCATCTAAATCCTGTTTATCTTTCAATTCAAGCTCTAGCTCTAAATCTCTCTCTTGCTTGAAATATTCCTCAGTCTTTCAATGATTGTTTTATGTTTGAAATCCTAGTGCTCCAGAGTGAGCCCAGAAGCATAAATCAAACCAGTATGAATGAGGGGACATAGGGAAGCCAGCACAAAGGGAGACTTGTATGTTACAGACTGTGGAGGAAAGTTGGATAGATGGGTAAAGTCAGGAGGGTAGAATTAATGAACTCTACAACAAGCCAAGTAATTTGGCTTAGTATATCTGATGCAGTAGTTCCCTTATACCAAATATTCACTTATTCAGTCATTATTACTTAAATAACTGGGTTCAACTCTTCACTTCTTACCAGACCTATTACCTTGGGCAAGTCACAGAATCTTTCTGAGCTTCTATAGTTAGGATTAGGTTTGATGGGAGACTTCAAGGGGAATAAAATAAATAGCAGTACCTAAACAGGATAGAAGTTTATTTCTCTCTAGGGTAGGAGTTCTGAGATCCGCAGTCCAAGGCTGGTATGAAGGTCTGGCTGAGCAAAGTCCTCAGGGACCTAACTCCTTCCGTTCCAGAGTGTGGCCTCATCATCGCGGCCCTAAGCAGTACCCACATTCTAGGCAGCAGGATGGAAGAAGGGAGAATAGAAGGAGTAAACGATGTTCACCACCTGTCTCTTAGGGGAGTTTTCCATAAGCTGCCACCTCACCTGCCACTCTAAATCCCACTGGACAGAATTTAGTGATATGGCCACACTTAACTGCAAGGAGAGGGGTTAATGTCATCTTTAAAGTGAGCATTCATGTTCTCAGTCAAAAATATCTATTATTGGGCTTCCCTAGTGGCGCAGTGGTTGAGAATCTGCCTGCCAGTGCAGGGGACACGGGTTCAAGCCCTGGTCTGGGAAGATCCCACATGCCGCGGAGCGACTAGGCCCATGAGCCACAACTACTGAGCCTGCACGTCTGGAGCCTGTGCTCCGCAACAAGAGAGGCCACGATGGTGAGAGGCCCGCGCACCGTGATGAAGAGTGGCCCCCGCTCAACGTAACTAGCGAGAGCCCTTGCACAGAAACGAAGACCCAACACAGCCAAAAATAAATAAATAAATAAATTTAAAAAATTAAAAAAAAAAAATCTGTTATCAAAGAACAGGGAAAAAATATGAGGAGACAACTAGCTGTTTCGAACCACACTATAGTTTACCTTAAATACATGGAATGTATTTGGGAGGAGGGTTAGAATTAAATGAGAACATATAGACAAAACACTTTACACAATGCTCATGAATGATAGTCCCAATCCTCCTTCTCCTCTATATGCACAAAAATCAGCTTATCCACATGTATCTGCTGACCACCTTGCATCTTCAGACCAGATACAATCATTAACCTTTCCAAGTAGAAAAATTAATATGCTGCAATTTCTCCCTATGTTGAGATCAGCAACCTAACACAAAAATACTGCCAACTACATTTCACAACCTTGCACAACTGTTTACACTGCACATTGTGAAGGTGCCCGTTAGAACAATGGGACAGTAGCAGTGAGGTCCTAGGCTTACACTCTCCTCTAGGATGTAAGCACTACAAGGGTGGTGATCTTGTCTTACACAGCCACACTGAAGCCCTGGAAAAGTAGCCGGTACATGGTTGAGATCAATCAGTTTTTGTTGAAGGAATTGATATTGGAATTGTCAAATATACACTACAAAATATATAATATTTAAAAGAGAGCAGGAGGGAGTGAGCAGGATACATTATTATTGCAAAACACATTGCAATGGATAGACAAATAAATCGGGATATACTCACAGAATGAAACGCTACAAAGCAGCAAAAATAAAGAACTGTTTATATATATCAGTATGGATAA